>NC_088887.1:1226231-1532789 GCF_037157495.1 Lathamus discolor | reverse complement strand
TAAACCATCTTGTCTTCGAATCAGGGAAATTCAGTTGAGTCTGCCAAGTTTTGCTGTGACAAACGGGATTAGTCCATACCTAACGTGCAGTCAAAATTCACAGTTGGGAACACACAGAAGCGTGGCCAAAGCATGCAATAAAAACAGCCGTGCGTCTTCTATATGCTAAAATGAAATGATATTTTGGATCCTCTAGTCTAACATCTGAGCATTTAGTAATTATTGCACATAGCGGTCTGTTGTACCCTCATCCGATCCTTTTGCAAGGCATGAAATTTCAGGGTTTTTCTGTTTTACCTTAGAAGTTAGTTACATGACTTATAAGCATTCTGGGTTTCTAGTTCATATTTCAGTCACTTCCCTTGTGGGTCCTCTGAACTATATAGCATCCTTCTCAAAGATCTCTAAAGTACAGAGTTTTCATTAGATGATGCTCTTAGGGTTTCAGAGGGTTAATAATTCTCTTCCTTCTTAACTAAATTATCTCATTTTCAGTTGGTTGCCAAAGCATAAAGGAAGTTCAAGTTTAGAGATGTGCAATCTCAGAAAGAATGAGTCTTAAAAACTGATTGAAAACATACACCTTCAGTCACTTTCAACTTACAAAAATCAGGATAATTTAACATGCTGCGACCGGAAAGATAAATCTCTTCCAAATGTGACCAAAAATATCTGAGAACAAACAGAGCCAAAGGAACGAGAGTAAAGGTTGTGGGGATGTCAGAGAAGGGACTTCTTTGGCAATGCGCTATCCCATAGATCAGTGTGACACTAAAAGGGGAAAAAGGGAAGCCCAAGAAACCTAAAGGTAGAATACAGGCAAGAAGGCCTTTGTGAAGAACAAGCACCAGATTGTAAGCACAGATCAACTAATAAATCCAAAGGTGGGCAACTTGAAGGGAAATTGTCCTATCACCTTTTGATTTTCTTTCTGATCTCATTCGCTGAAAGTTCTTCAGCGGCGCTAACAGCAATATCAGTCCATTAATAACTCCTACAGCACTGAAATGCTTCTTTGCTGCCACGTCTGTAAATGATGGAGAAACAGTTCAGGATTCCATGTGTGTAAGAGGTTCTGTAATATCCAACCCTTGGGTTGAGGGAAATGAAATTAACTACCTTATCATGTTTGATAACGTAGTTTCGTCTAGTTTCTTTATTTTCCATTTAGTTTCTGTATTCTTCTCCTTCCTGATCTTTTTAGAATGATGATAAATCCTGAGTTCGGCAAGACCAAAGCACAGAGCTCTCTCTTTAAAACGTTCTGCTTCTTTCAACACCACCACCTCAGTGCTTTCAAACTGCAAAATAAAAATCAGAGCTGACACTTCCCACAGTGCCTTATCAGGGACTTACTGCCCTTGTTCCTGCAATTAAGTCTCTGGTACCCTGCTGCTGATTGTTAATTGCAACTAGCTTCTTTCGGTTTCTGGAGGGACCTGCAGGTGTTGTCCCCCTGCTGCTTCCCTACCCACTGCCCCTTTGCTAGCTACTTTCTGAGCATCTGCACAAAAATTCAAAGCACACACACGGCAAAGTCATGGAGCTTTAATCTGGGTCCAAAGTTAGTCCCGGATCCATCGCAACCGACACTTCGGGTAATCTGACATTGAGAAAAGAGTTATCCGAGGCCCCAATTCCCATAGCGCCACTGAAGCTGAGCAGTAAATAATGAAACATACTGTCTAATAGAATTACGTGTTAATGCTCAAGGAGCACTTCTTTGAGAACAAGCATATGAAACTATCAACAAACAGTGACAAACAACCTAGAACTGAGTTTCAAGCTGGACAACATTGATGTTTTAGCTGGACTCCTTAGGAAACACTTGGCCTTCTTGTAGATCTTACTTACCCTAGAAAGTACCTAATTACTTCAGCTTACATCCACTTAATATGCTTAATTACTTCAGCTTAGAGCCACTTAGTATGTTTAATTACATAATCAACTAGACACATCCTGTTTGCTGCTCACTGTGACTTGAAAATAATGAAATAAAAGCATAATTCAATATCTGCTAAACAATCTCTTATAATGCTACTACAAGAGTTCTTTTGTAAGTTACTAATCCCAATTATGCAAATGTTAATTAAGGTTATTACTGCTCAGTTTCTATTGACTGGGGAAAACCTAATTCATAGGTACAACATGCTGGAAAATGTTGCCTAAAAGTTTCAAGTCTCTACATTTACTGACACAAGGTACTCTTGCTGTGCATAATAGTCACCATACAGAAGACATACATTGGCTTTCCACACTATTTCCATACCTTATTTCTCTCATTTGACTTCCTAGTGAAGAGTAGGATCTTTCCAAATAACTTTAATGCAGGAATGTGGTAGGGAGGATGTAAGAGTGGAGGAGATGAGAGCTTCCACCTGAGCTAAGCAGGCGATGTTCAACAGCAGGGTATGCTCAACCCTGCTTTAACAGCTTCTCTGCTTCAGGAGCCAGTAAGGTGCTAATAAACTGAATACCACATGCCCCTTCCATATTTCTGAGGCCGCCTCTCAAGTCCTTCCCTTACATGTTTCTCATTTTTACTAGGTTTGCCACCCCTTTTATAACCCCAGCAAAGTGTAAATGGCCTGTGCATAGTAAGGAGTTATATATCCCAATAAGATCACAAAGAATATGGAGTGAATAGCTCATCACATATCGAGTAACACCCAGGGGTCAGAAAAACAGCAAAAAATGCTGATGCTTTGCAAACACTGGCATAGAAATATTTGTAAGAGTAGTAAAAAAGAAGCAAGAGTAATTCAAGTGGAAGGAAAAAGGCACAAAACTGTAATCTAATTCCTTGCCTCATGACACGCTGCCACCTTGTTGGAGACCTGTGACTCAAGTTGCCCAGTAAGTGGATAAAAAAGGGATAAAATTTCAGCAGCAAGTTGAGGAGGATAAAATGAACTGCCAAGGTCCTCGAAAGTGCACAGCCATGCTCATACACAAGCAGAAGCCATTCATCAGCATTACCGGACGGTGAGCAGAAGCATCAAGGAAAGCCTACAGTTAAGGCCAGAGTAAAACGCTGCAGCACGTGGCCCTCCTAAGAGAGGCTGATTTCAGTGCCAGCAAGTGCGGGCACACGTAGCGTCCTTTGCTGTGTGCTTCTTGGCATCGCTTATCTCTTCCTCCCATTGCTGCAGAGGCTTTCTCCTTTTCTCCTGCTTCATCAGGCTATCCATCAGTCTCAGCACAGGCACTGCCATCACATCTCCTGTACAGAGCAGATGGTACACAGACCGAGCTAAGCACGGGTGGTTTGAACTTGGACTTTCTAATTGAAGTCTTTAGATGCACTGCTGGGACAGTTCCAGCAAAAAGTAGTCTGCTGCTGAGGGAAGTTCAGCAGAGCAACAGCTTGCTGTTAGGGGCTATGCCAGCCTTCAGGAGCCAGGCTGAGCCATGGGGCCAGCTTCAGACAACCAAAAAAAAGGGTCATGTGATGGGGGGATGTTTCCTCCCCTTTAAATACACATACACCAGCTGGGTAAATAGCAAACTTGGTAGTATCTTTCATCACTCAGATGTGCTCTGTGTGCTGGTCACCTCGTATTGACACAGGCAAGACCTTCCTTCCTTCCATCCTTCCTTCCTGCCTGCCTCCCTCCCTTTCTCCCTTCCTTCCTTTTGTCCTTCCTCCCCTCCTCCCTCCTTTTCTTCCCCCCTTTCTCCCTCTCTTCCTTATCTCTGTCTCCTTCCCTCCCTTCCTTCCCTGCTTCCCTCTCTCATGACTTGCCCACTTCTGGTTTAGCCATAAATCCCTCAGTGAAAGGGCAGCCATTTAGCCAGGGTTTTCACAGTGACACTAGATGGAAAATGACCAACTAAGCCTTGTTCCGACTACTGAAAGAGGCAGAAACAGATTCATGGTCTCCGTCTCCTCATATTGATTCAGCACCTTAAGGGCTCTGGCTAGAGCTAAACACTGCCTTAATTTACATTGGGTCTCCAGGCACCATTTCTCCTTTGGATCAGACTGCCCTGCAGAGGCTGAGACAAAACTCAGTCCTTGCCCCTCAGCTCTAGGCACTCTTCTCTCCTGGGTTAGCTTCAGGTAGTATGCTCACATTATTAATAAATATCTTTAATTCAGCCTCAACTCAAGCAAGTCCCTAAGGCACCCTTCTCTGTTAGCTACTGAATGTATTTAAAAAGTATGCAGCAAAACCTATTGATCCTTTAGGGAATTCAATTTGCCTCATTTGTTAAAGCAAAATGCAGGTATCAACACACTGCTTGAGCTAAAGAATATCTAGGAGAGTGCTGCAACCAGACAAGCCCTGGTTTCCACTGAGTAAATGCTGTAATTTCTTTTGAAGAGCCCGGTGATATGAAATAATGAACCAGTAAGCTTTGGATTAAATTGACTATCCATTTTTGTCCCGCTGGTTAATGTTGCATTCTGTGATTATCTAGTCTCATCTTCTTATTTCAGCCAAAGCAGAGTATTTTTAGCACAAACCACAGCATGTCTCTTCATCAAAGGCCACAGAGTTTAATTGCGGCTGGTCAGTAGCAAGCACTTAATTTTGAGGAAGGGAAGACCAGCTCCATGTGTGCTGCATCGGTGTTCTGCTCCAAGAGGTTAGCTGGAGTACTAATTTCACACTCAACCCATTCATAGAGCAAATACACTTCTTAATCCTGTCTCCTGGCCCTTTTAGTCACTCTGCTCCCCTTAGCTCCTCAATTTACACAAACTACCAAGTGAGCAAGTGCAAGTGCTAGTCAAGGCCAACGAAGTCCTTGCAGGAAGCAGAAAGCCATACCCTTCATCTCCATTAGGTGAACGGAACACCTCATTGTTCCGTTTGTTGTTCCATCGTTGTGAGTGATGCTAAGAGTGACAGCTCTGGCACGCGGCTGACAGGGAGCACAACACTTCTGCAAAGCCACACTGACCTAACCTAGCTCTGAATTGCAACGACCATGGTGGGGTAAAAGGACAGATTCTTTCTTGGGCTTACTGAACATTCAGAAGATCAAAAACTCATTTACCACCACTTGCGATTGTGGTTACTTCAGCCCAACAGTGTAAGGCACCTGTGTTGGAAACAAGAACAAGGTTTTTCTTCAACTTCTTAAGACTGGCATGTATGTAGCCCTTTTTTCTTCTGGAAGTAAAAGAATCTGATGCTGTATCTGGACAATGATTTTAGGGACTCGTACGAGTTAAAAACCTGGGTAGAAAAAAAGTATATTTTAGACTAATGGCATGACATGGGTTATCTAGCAACTTCCAAATCCTGTCCTGTACAATTATTGTTAAATTTACACATAATGTTTAATATATGCAATCAATTAATGAATAAAGTTAGAATTCTGCTTTATATTTTGAGGATAAGCTTTAGTAACCTGTTATTTACTAATAATTAATGCGAAAGAGATCATTGTGATGGCATCCAAACAGCTGTAACATGATCAGCCCTCTTAAATGCTAAGTATTTTAATGTATAGACTTTTGATAACTTAGTCTTGCTTGAAGAGCGCCATCCAAAAGATGAGATATATCAAGAAGAGGTTGGAAAAAACAGGACAGCAAATACCAGGATATACAGATCCTTCCACAGCAGTCGGAATGACAAAAAATATGTATCTCCAAGTAACAATTCTCAGTGAAACTGCCTTTACAGAAGCTAAATCTCCACCTTCCCTCCAACAGACAGACAAAGGCTGCCTAGTGCTGCATAAGGAATCAAACTTAAAGGAGAGGTTTAAAAAGTGACACCTATTTTAATCCCCAGAGTAAAACCCAGCAGCTGTTGCAGTCATCACCGTGCTCACAATATGCTGCCTATCACTCCGTGGTTCATGTTGGGGTGTAAGACCCAGCTCCTGAAGCAGGAGCTCAGCCCCTGTTTTCAGCCGGGAGCTGGCAGGCCAGTTGCGATGACACACAGCTGAAATGCATTTTCCAAACTGGAAAGTTACAAAGAAAAAGACACTGCGAGCGAGCAAATTCAGCACATGAGGAAAGGAAGAACTCCATCTTTATAACCACTCTACCCCCGCCCATATTACAAAACCAATGAAAAGGCACTCTCCAAATGTAACTACAGCCCTGGGTCTTTTGTCTTTGATCAAGCCACAGCATGTGCTGGCTGTAAGCCAGGGCTTGGGCTGGGTTCTGTGATGGCTGAAGTTTAAAGTGGTGCTGGAGCAGACTGATGGGTGAGCTGGGGGCAGATCTCTCCCTGTCTCTTGCAGGCAGTGCGCCTATGGTCTGCTCAGCAGTGGCCCCAAAGCATGATAGCTGAAAGGTTGGAGGACTGCCCTCTGTGCTCACTTTCATATACAATCCCCCCACGCACCCCAGACATTCCTCCCTGCAAAGGGAAACCCCTTAGGGAGAAAGAGAAGTTTTTCTCTTCCAATGTGAAGGGAAGAAGACGCCAAGGTGAACTCTGCCATGCGGGCTGAATCCTAGATTAGGCAAACGTGCAGCTGGAGAGTGAATGTGAGTGAGCCGGCGCTCATGGGACTCCTCTGATGGGGTTGTAGGAATTAGAGACCAACCAGAAAGGTGCTGTTCAGCTAACGTTATGCAGGAGGTCAGTGGCTGTGCCAGAAATAAGACTTAAGGCTGCCTTTGTCCTGTCCAAGGTTAATGCTCTTTTCGACTAAATCACTCTGCCAATTCTGCAAATAAACCCTGCCTTTCCCTCTTCCTTGTATGTACTCCTGCCTGTTCCTATTTAAAAAATCACAATCATGATCCAGAGGACCATGAAGAAGAGAAGATAAATTAACGGCCCTCAAAGAACAAGAAGCGTGTGCACAGAGCATTCATATGAGCGAGAGGAGAAAGCAGTGCAAAAATTGTCAAAGACATTTCTATCTTGAACGTTTGTGAGCGATGCCTCTAAGGAAAGAACTTGTTGCTGTTTTCTTCTCTTTTTCTTTTGTTGCCCCCTTTTCACTCTCATCTTCATCAGCCTTTGACTGCTGTCCAATACAATTCTTTGTGTCACTCTTTGATTCAAGTATTAAGGGAAATATATAAATCTCTGTCAGCAAGTTTAGTGCGCTTCCTATTAACTGATTTATTAGTAGAAATCCACAGGTTCATACCCATCTGCATGCTTTTTACCTATGAATCTTCCCCTTGCCCTCCCTTTTAAGGGCTCACATGAGTTTCCAAGCAGTGTTTGTAGCATGAGTTGCGCAGTGATGCCCCACTTCATGGCAGTGTTTCTGAAGCAGAACTGCAATGCCTACAATAGCAGCAGCACTTTCACAGCACGCAGCTCACCTTTACCTAAAACTCCCAATGGGACTGTCAGCTGCCTGTGATCTTCCTGAAAGAAAGAGGAGCTGAGGGAAACCTGATTGACTTTTAATCGGATAGCATATGGTGACGAGAAGAACAAAAAGGCCATATTGACATTTACCAAATTAAATGGTGAAGTAGGCTGGAACGGGCCTGACGGTGATGGCAGACCTACAGCAACAGCCCAGTGGGCACTGCTGTCTGCAAAACGTGTGCTGAAGTCTGGACACTCCTTGCGTCAGTGGTGCGAGGGAAAACGAGAGGGTAGCAGATGGCAGACTGGCAGTTTGAAGGGAGATGCAGCCTGGCTTCTCTGGCTGTTTCGCCATACCTAGCTCAATATTTTATTCCCTTGTTCCCCAGCTGAAAGTGCTCGGGCTTGTTTGGTGTGTCGCAAGAGAAGTTGCTGCACAGATTTCAGCTGTTGCCACGCTAAGTGGCAGTTCTGGGTAGTAGCAGGCACTGCCTTTGTTAGACTTCATTACTTGGGAAAGGAGCTGTCAACAGCTATACCCAACTGCAAACCTTCTGTATCAGCACTTCCGAAAACCTCTGCAATTCCAACAGCAACATCAGCAGCAGGAGAGAAAATCAGGTTCTTTTCTTCACTTTGTAAGACGAGAGAGCACGTCAGCAACTGAGATGACTTTGCTGCTCGATAAGACAAGCTGGGGGTAGCTAGTTGGCAGACGTTTCCTTGAGCTCTTCTATCCCACTCCCTCTTCCCTCATGCTGAGTTGATTTTGAGGAAGTGAAGTCTTCGATCCTGCCATGCTCCAAATTAGCTCAGAGTGCCCCTTTTCAGGGCACTGACCTTGCCTCAGTGTCACACACATGGCTTATATTTTGTCTTTATCTTCCTCTGGCAGCTTCACTGTGCTCACCTTTCACAGACTGCAGACAGCTTGGAGGGCCAATGACCTATCTGAGTATTGGGAGACCATTTCCTGAAATCATCCTTTGGGTTTACTAAGGCTTTGCAGTTTGAAGTGCAGCTGAAGAGTCTGTGCCAAGGGGCAGCAATGCACTCACAGAGGCTGTTGTGAATTCAGACCTTTGCCTTGCATTTCTCTGCCTGGGCCCAATACACTCAAAGTCACAAGTGAAATTCCCCTGAAAATCTACAGCCAGTCGGCAGCAGAAGGCAGAATACATCACGGAACAAACCTGACCTATGTAAATAACAATTTTCTCGGCATAGGAAAATTTCAGGATCAGGATGTGCAAGATGTTTTCCGGCATAACAGCAGTTACTAGAATAACAGCTTGCATACTGCACAGATAAAATGTATTACTATAATAAACATCAAGAAAAACATCTCCATATGAATAATGGCTTTGCTGGGTTTGCTGCTAACCTGAATAATCTTACATCAATTTTTATTCAGGTTGACCTAAATCAGAAATGATGATTGCTTTCTTCAACAACAACAGCAACCACAAACAACCTGGAAATACTCTCTTGGGTTGAATAAAACACTTTCTTTGACTTACTGCATTGTTCGTTTTGGGGGTGTAATGTGTTTCACTGTTGTTGGTATCTTCTCTTTTTGTTTTGAACAAAGAGATCTGTTAGAAAACAAGAGCACTTTTTGTTCGGTTGGTTGCTGTTTGGTTGGTTTGGCTTGTTGTTGATTCTCTCCCCATGTTTCTGGCTAAAATTGTTCTTTACCAGATTCAAATGAATTTGGCCCCTACAAAATTCAATTTCCTGGTAAGTTTTGGATTAAACCCCAGTCAACTTCCTCCAAAATCTGATCAAATGCTTGCTTTTGGTAAAACAACAGTGAGGCAGCAAAAACCTAAGGGTGATAGCAGAGAAACAGTTTTGGATTTCATACGATGTATCTTTAAATCACAGCATGCCCATGGTTTTTTTCCATTCACTCATTTGCTTTCTGTGTTTGAAATAAGTATTACCTTTGTTCATTTTGAGGGGGTGGAGAAGAATTTCTGACTCAGGATTCAAGCCTTTGGAGCATTAGCTGTAAATTAAAACAGATGCTTTGCTGAAGATAACCCAATCAAATCAATATGGAGCCAAAGGAGCCCCGCACATGATGAAAGCTGGCTTTTAAAATACTACAAATCTGTTTTCCTGTTCAGTCCATCAATTTCCTTTTCCTGCTAAGCTCTGATACAGGACAAGCTGAGGCCACTGACCCTCCTGCAGAGTCCAACATGGAAAGTTCCCCATGAGAGCGGTGATGTGGCTGATATTGCCAAAGAAGACAGATGAGCAATGGGTATATGTGCTGTGTAGGAAGAGATTATAGTGGTTTTAGCTGCAGACTATGGTCAGATTCTCATGTGCAGAGCTCAGCACCAACACACCAACACAAACACTGCCGATGGGAGACCAGTGGTAACACACAGGTATCAGCTGCTTGAGAGGTGTCTGCTCTACACTTCTCTGCCCACTGCAAAGCCTTTCTTTTGCCATGTCATGGTCCAGAGTAATCGGGCTGTGTGCTGCGGTCACTCTGCAATCTCCTTGGGCCTCCCTCTGGCTGCAGAATCAGAGGTCCAAAGTCACAAACACCAGCAGGGAGAAAGTTTGGGGCGTAAGTGCCATTAATGCTCTTGAATTCCAAGAGTGCCAGCATCTGGCATTTTACCTAAGTACCTAGCTCTTTGAGTCATGGGATTACAGGGTAAGTGCTAATGCACCTTTCTCCTTAAAGTAAATTTCTGACCTCAAGTTTGGAGAGAAACTTGGCAAGGTATCACTCCTGAAAGCCCAGGGTCAAAGTAACAACTTAAAAAGAATTAATTCTGTACAGTTTTAAAACCCCTCAACTCACAACTTTTAGGACAATTTTATAACTGCAAGGATCAAGACAGTATAGAAATGATCAGAGTGAAAATAGTTTCCTTTGTTTCAGCTTGCCTATCTAGTTTTATCTCTTACTGCTTTGGTTTAATTATTTTTGCTCTCCCTCTAACTACCTAAGAATTGAATTGTTTCCCCTGGGTTTAGCTTGGCATTTACAGGCTGGCTAGGCTGGTATCAGGCTTTGGAGGTTATTTATTCTTGACTTCTTAAGGACATTTTTCAATACCTTTGTGAGTAAGCAAATAAGAAAAAGACAAACACCAAACTGCTGCTGCTGAATGAAATGTCTTATTTACACATCTTGTGCCTTTTAGTGTAATTAAAGTCTTTAGAGCTTGAGAGTTTACACTTGCTAGTAAAGATCCTGACTGCTGACAGAATTCATTGCAAATTTAATCCATTGCTATGATTTCAGGGGAATGGTCAATGCTCTCTTTAAAAATTGGTAACTTTAAAAAATGTACATTTCCATTAAAATTTTAAAAAATACTTATTTTTATTTGGAAAAAAAACCATATAGAACAACTGAGGCTTTGCTAGGGTTTCCTTTTTTTTGCGAACATAAGATTTTAATTTTCAGGAAAATAGTACTATTTAATGCTTCTCACTGTAAATTTATTTTCCTTTCATGCATTACCTCCAAGTCTAAACAGTGAGCAGCTTTTTTCATAACTGCAGAAATTAGTTAAGTCACAACCTCACCTGGCTTTCAGTGTGGTCTATGTCTATTCTGAAAGCATAGTCCAAATGTTATATACATAGCAACCCATATTGACAGCTGTCTCCCCATGTTAGCTCTCCAGCTTGACACCAAGTTACATATCAGTATATTTACAACCTAAGTCACTAGAGAAAACTATTTATGAAAGTCATATTCTACAGTGTAAACGTACGATGGTATGCCCAGAGCTGTCATCTGCCCCGAGTACACATAGCATCGTGCATTCTCTTCAGCTTGGTAAAGTTTTGGAGGACCTATGGTATAAGACAAGACAGGCAGTAAAAATAAAACAAAACAAGGATTCATATTATGGGGAAGGGCTGCCAAATCTGAATGCAACTTATGAGAGAGCTTTTTGGACACACACGTGTGGGACAATCTGTACTTGAGTAAAGCTGGCCTTTAACTCCATCGTTTCTCTACATAATACAAAATAAAGGCAACAAAACCTACAAAAACTTTACAGGGAATCTTGGCTGTTCTTTACTTGGTGGATCTTAGATTTCTGCTTTTCAGGCAAGACTAACTGATAAGTTTTGATATTTCAAACATGAACGTTTCTTTGCTCCTCGCATACTGGAAACCTGAACAGAATTGAAAGGCAACTTTACAAAGCTCTGAAAGCCAAGGATTGGATTGTATGTGTAGCCTGAAGCTAAAGAATCTACTGCCACATCAAAAACAGAAAAAGGGAGATACTCTAAAGATCTTACCAAATAGAGATGTAGACTAAGCTCAAGGATGTACACTGAATGTGGAAGGATATGCAACAAAAGAGACCATGTTCAAGATGGGAATGGGTGGATCTTCACAGAAGTATCAGATGACACAATAATCTTTGTCTTAAAAGTATTATTCGAATTATCTACAAGCTATTCCGATTAATACTTCATACAAGTGATAACCATCTAGGTTAGAGAGGTTTATTCCTCTCTAAGCTATCATGCAACTGCCAGAAAATTTCCTGGTAGAAGTGGGTCTTTGGGAAGAATCAGAGAGGGATATCATCTTGTAGATTTGTTCTAGAAAGACGTTTGCATTTATGTACTGTATTATGGAGACAGTGACAAAATGGTGGATGAAGATAAATATCACATAATCCAGAAAGCAACCTAAACAGGACACAGGAGAATGAAAAGGGTTAGACCTATACAGTACTCTGTCTAAGTTAGCATGCGATACTGCAGTCTGAGGTCACAGTGAAATAGGATCTCTCAGTGAGATCTCTACTTTGATTCATACACATCTTCTTTGTTTTAACATGGGGCACGCACAGGCTATCCTTCAGATGAGAAAAACAAGATCTAGCTTAACCCCCAGTACAAAGAGTTATACAGCCCTCACATCAGTGTGACTCATGAAAATAAACTCCCCTGGTTCCCCATCTGCCATGCATTAGCCAGAAGCAACTTGTCCTTGAAATGAACTAAGTACAGGTTTCCATCTGGCCAGCAACCAATTAGTCAGCTTGCACGGTGACCTTTTGCCTTGTGATTGCTTTTAAATAAAGTCTCCAAAATCTGTATTGTTCTGGGTAGGAAACATCTGAAACCACTTTCCAAAGAGTGCTTGGTACTTCCCCACTATTATAGCATTGAGCGATTTAAAATACATCATCTTACTTATTGTTCAACCTAACCATTTGATCTATCGCCCTGTTTTGTCACTGCAGTAATTCCTCTGGCAACAAAGAGATCTTCCATTCCTTTCAAGACTGAATTAAAACTGCTGTCCCCAGGAGTACTTCTGCTAGGTCCAAATATCCAGCAACCTACAATGTACTGAGACCGCTCCTCACCTCTACTAAGAGACAGGCAGAAGGAACCTTAAAACTAAACTTTCTTGTCTTAGTTTTGGACCAGAGTGGATCAGTAAGGTTGAACTTGGAGCTCAGTCGCAAAGGTCACAGGTAAAGCTTACAGATGGCTTGAAGATCCAAGCTAAAACAAGTTTTGTTGACTACTTTTACTGTTAATGCAGAGTAAAGCACACACAAACTTTTGCAAATGCTACTATTTCTTAGAATTGTGTTCAGTTCTTTCAGCCTTACCCCCTGACAAAACCAGTACTGGGATGAATAGTTGCTATTAATGACTGCTTTTCAAAACATCAAAATGGTTAAAGACTGACATTAAAAACAGCAAACTTTCTGAATGCATTTTGCATTATAGGATTCACTCAGATACAGGGAACTTAACACAACTGCAACGTTTTAAGCAGTTACCTTAGTTTTAGACAAGGTTTTTTATATTGTGAAGCTGCCTTATACTTTTCCCTTTTGTTTAAAATATTGCTCTGTGTAAAATGGTTAACTAATACATCATCCTACACTAGCAAGCACTACCAACCACTCTTCATCAGAAAAATCAAACCTATATCCTTTAAAATTCCAACTACCAAACCAATAATTTCCAACCTCTTCTAGACTAGAAGTGGAAAGAAAACCCCAACCCATTCGACTGATTAAACACAGTTCATCTTTCTTTGTGGCCACAGGATGGATTAGAAACCCTTTGGCTCCTTTCTACACTTTTCTATGATGGTGCAGAAGTATAACTAAGTGTTCTACCTAAAACATTTCAGGCATAGGGGAGTTGAAGGGGGCATCACCCTTTAGTCTATCTATGTGGCCAACATGTGCGGCAGCAGGTTACCCTCCTAATTTGCCTGTTGAGCATGTTTTGCTACAAGGTAGGTAGGTCTGAGTAAAGCTGGAGAGCTCACACTGCTGAGCGTATCTTTTCTAAGGTGCAGTTTACAGGCAGAAACTCACTATACAAGAAGTATGATGAGGGAAAATTGCAGGAGTCACAACTTAGACATGCTGTAGTGCAAGGCATCACACAATGGCAGAGAACACTCTTCAAGTGGGGGAATGTCTCAAGAGACTCTCTCAACAACATATGTTACACTGACTGATCAGACAGCGTATGTCCTTATCTTCTGGACTGGGTTCAGCTCTTCTGCCTTAGCACAGCTTGTACTAGCAGCCTTGTCAGTGAGTCACCTTTAATGCTTGCAAAACCCTGCGCCTGAGGCTCACCTTCACAAAGTACAATGGTCTATGGATTACTCTAACCAGTCCTTTAAATTCCCATGGACGTCTTGGCACCTTCAGTCATATAAAGATGTTTCTCTCCTCTGTATTCAAGAGGAAGGGGGGTGGTACAGCACCTTTCCTGCTATTTTGTGTCAGAAGAATTGCTTCAGCATGCCAGATTCTGTCATCTCTACATGTTTCATGTGATACAACTGTGATGGAGCTGTCTGTGCACCTTTACCAATGAAGAGAGTCTGGCTGAAGCTATAGCTACCTGGAGTCCTATGTTCAACGCCCGATGAAGACATCACAATCATTTATGCACCTTGTGGTTGGCATACACGCAGATGATTACTCCTCCTCTCTTCTGTCTGACAGCTTTTAACTACTCTGTATATACTGTTTATCTGACCGGGCTTCCACCAAGTGTCTGTATTTGGACTGAAGTTCAAACCAGGCACCAAAGGGCTCTGTGGTTTGAGACAGCAGCAGTGTCATGAACAGCATCACTACTGCACATTAGCAGGGCAAAAACTGTGGTGAGGAATTGAGACAGAAGAACAGGAACCATGCAAGAAGAAAGTGGGAGAAACAGCATCAGTGGGGAGAACTGGAGATGGAAGGGGGAAATGTGGTGAGAGCCTATCCTGAGGAAAAACAAGAGATGAAAACATTGATGGGAAGAGCTAGAGAAAAACAGAAGCAGTTGAGGACTTAATGAGGGAACAGAATGGGATGACAGGACCCAATAGGAAAGCCAAGAGCTACTGAAGCTAATGACAATCTGCATGAAACTCACAGGAGGGTTCCCCTCTGCTGAGCAACCGTATCCATCTCAGGCTCCCCTGGTTAGCCCGTGCTGCTTCTGCCTTCCCAAAGGCCTTTGCCCAGTATTTTTATGAGGGTTGCTGCGATTTCTGCCTCCCCACATCTGCTGTTTCTGCCCCAGGGAATTCTGTCAAGCATTTCAAGTCTCCATCTGATGCTGATCGTTTCTGCCAAAACGCTGCTCAGCGAAGGCAATGTTTATGGCTGTGAACACAATATAGGTAAACATGCAAATCAGATTATTAAAGAAGCTGCAGAAAACGTCTGATAAGCTGCTGCCCAAAGCTCAGAGGCCACATCATAAGGAAGGAGCAGCCTGCATCTCTCCCAAGGGCCATGGAGATCACATTGTTCCCAAGCAGCTTTAGAAGGGATGGTTGTTGCCTTGAGTTAAGTCCCACACTGCCCCTTGCACAATGCTGTGAATAAATACAACCCTTTTCTGCTTTCCTGAAAGCTGACACACAACAAGCCCAGATATCCATAGGAGATGTCTTCAGGGGTCGCAAGTGACCAAGGGTCACTGCATTAGCACATTTTAATCACTCTTTCTGAAGGAAGTACTACGTTGTCAGACATCCAGGTTTCAGAGTCTTAGCATCAAAGCAAAAGAACTTGCATTACCAGAATGACAAATAAATATCACTGAAGCATTGCTCAACAATAATGGAAGGTCTGATAGCTAAGAAAGATTGAGCCAAATTCGCTTAGCTTGGAAGGCCTCAAAAAATTGGTGTAATTTGTTAGCTCGTAGCTACATGAGTGGAAAACTAAATGTAATGCTTGATAGCAAGAGCTCCTGCCACACAGAAAACAACAGAAATCAACAAAAGAATTGCTAGAGCCAGGAGATATGAGTGAACACTGGAGTTTTAACTGTATTGAAGAGTATAGTCTCAATGGAAGAATAAGTAAATAAGGATGTAAAAAATGTCCTGATACACCAAACAATTTCTATTGAATTCCAAAAGAAATGGAAGTTGGCACAGTCCATTATCTAGAAATAAAACACATTTTTATTTCAAATGCAGCCATTTTTCACAAGGTCAAAAAGACTCAAATTCTACTAAGAAGGAAATATGAACAAAAAGCAGGCTAGCTAAAATTGCATTCTGAATTTATTCATCATTCATTTGATCACAGATGCCACACAGTTCAGCAAGGATCTGATTATATGATGAATGGTTGGTTACTGATGTAGCAGCAGAAGATACACACACAAAGACAGTGCGCTTTTACCACGTTGTTACTGAAAACTGAGGTTTTATCGATGTTCAAAGGGTAACCAGAGCAGGGCCAGTGTCAGAATAACATCCAAGGAAAGCTTGAAAAGTTGCAGGTCCTGGCAGAATTATGTGATCAGCAATTATTAGTGAGTACTGAACTAATGACTTCATCATACCCTGAGAAAAGATGGGACTGATGGCACACTTCAGATGAAGTGTAAAACTGACCTCATGAGTACTTCTTGTCCTTAATTATCCCATCAACCCTTTCACTTGAATGGAGATTCAGCCCCAAAATCTTGACCCAAATGCCTCCTGGAACACATCAGACAACCCAGTGATAATTTCAGCTTCATGCATGTTACAGTGTGCCCCTTAACAGGCAGCACTCTGCAGTCCCAGTGGAGCTGTGTTTCAGCACAGCGTGAAGTCATTCTTAGAGAGGCAGGTCAAGTTTTACAAGGCACTCAGCAATGAGATATTTGAGGATGAAAGCCATCATACGATTTTGCTGGTAGAGAGGCAGAGGCTCAGAGCTCAGTTCAAAGAGCGACCATCTGACCTGACCACTGTGCTGTGCTGCTGCTTCTTTCAACATATGCTCTGCTCATTGACCCTTATAACTGAGGGTGAGGCAAAACACAAATTGGGTAAGACCAAATCAATACGTTGAATTTCTCCCTGTAACAGGACTTATTATTTACCTGAGAGAAATGAAGAGAGGTAGAACTGGGGAGATCAATTGCTTCTAACCCATCTGAAGAGTTGACCTCGCCTATATCCACAACCTAGCTGGTTTCAGAGATATGCCATCAGGTGTGGACACAGCTTCAGTGTGCCTGCAGGGGGAATGAGGCTAGCAGGACGACAAGCCTCTCATGTGATGCCCTCCTAGTTCCCCCATAAATCTATGTCAGACACACACAGCTGGTACTACAGCTACTTCTGATAGCGAGTTGTTCTGTAGCCTTATCTAATCCTGCATTAAAGCTGTTATTGCTGATACCCTGGGCAACTGTAGCAACACAGAGCTCAGGACCAACCTGAAAACCAGCAGGTATTTAGGCACCCAGGCTTTGTAACAGCCCACATGTCCCTGCTTAATGGACATGAAATCTGAATGAGTCACATTAAAAGCAGCACTACACAGCAGATGCAGCCTATGAAAGCAAGAGTATGAGCACTGAAATTCAGGTGGGAGGAACTCCAGGGCACTCAAACTTATACATGCTGTAATATCTATGCTTCTCATACAGCTTTGCATATCTATGCTTTTTCAAGATGAAGAGTATGATTTCTTTGGTGTGAGTTATTTCCCCAGCCCCAAATTATTTCTAGCTATTTTCACAGGTTATAATAGTTAAAATTCACACCACTGATCTCTTGTGCCTTCTGAACTATGAACACAGAGAGTTACAAGTTAAAAAAAGAAAAAAGATCAATTTTCGTTAAACAAATAGGGTCTATGGAGGCATAATCAGGGAATCACATCAGATCTCTGCACTCTTCCATTCTTGCTATATGACACTGCAGTGTCATGTTATTCCATATAGGACATATTATCAGGTGCTCTTCCAGCTGAAAGAAAGAGCATAAAAGGCTTCCAGAACACAAATATGCAATCAAATCTTTTACATTCCTTCCAGCAGCTCAGTCTCCTTGAATAAAGATGATAGATGTGATCACAGAGAATACAGGACGGATGGGGATAGCAGTGTATCACGTTCTCGCTGCTGCCCACTGCTTTGCTCCTGTGAGTGGGCTGGAAAAGGGGAAGATGAAGAGAGCTATCTTTGATTTTATGCTCTCTCATCAATGCAGGAACCCCAGCTGGGAAGCTACAGGCAGCACAAACCAAAACAGACCAGCTAACCTGGTCCTTATGCAAATATTTAAAACTATGCATGCTGTTACCATATAAAACAGCATCCTGAGGTTGAGAAATGGAGGGAGGTATTTGAAGGCATACTGTGAACACTAAACAAAAGTAGGCTTTCAGCCTGAAAAAAAAAGAGAGTCTGATCTAGGCTCTTGGGTAACCCTTCTAATAAAGAATTGTACTTCTCAGCATCCTGCATTGCAAGCACTATTTAGTGCTGTGGTACTTTCATGCAATAATGGTTCTTATCATAAATCCGTACAGTGAAGAAACTTTATGTGCCTGGTCTGAGGAGCAAACCAAAATACTGCAAAAAAGAAGAAGCCTGAGACCTATTTTTTCTGTAAAGGAGCATTTCTAGTAAATCACATCTCAGTACCAATTCAAGTTCCACCATCTGGAGTTCACCAAAGCGGCATCTGGCATTCCAACAATTTTAGGAAATACGCTGGAACTATAATAATAAAAATGAACATCCTGCTTTTAAACAGGCAGTTTCTCCAGCTGATCTCTTTAAGAGAGATGCTCCAGTTCAAGTGGAAGGCTTGGCACACAAGCGATGATGCTGGGTGAAATTCTGTGGCTTACGCTGCACTGGAGGTCCACTGGGTGAATTCATTCTGGCTTTAAAACTATGGCTTAAAAGCATCACCTAACTGAAGTGCTCCAAGTATATAATCACCTATTGCCCAAGGCCACAGGCACCTCCAGAATGTGACTGAGCCCCATTAAATCATGAATGATCTTTGAGACTGCCTACTTACCATTCTCTACAGAAGAGAGACTGCAGCCTTAAATTATTTACAACCAAGCAGAATGCGTTTGCATATGACTATGCATAGTAAATCAAAGGCTTGATCTTAATTAAGCACTGCTCAATCTATTGCATTAGGACCCTTTCTATACCTCTGCTATTTATGAGCAATAGCATGGACTGCTGACTAATTAGTCTGACATCAAAACAATTCCGGATTCTAAACCTCCAAAAGGATCTAGGTACCTGATGTTCCCAGGTACATGCAATCCTGCCTGGCAGCATTTTAGGGCATCTGAAAGTCACCTTCCACACATCTCCAATACTTTCTCAGTCTTGACAATGCTAACGTACTCAGAAGCTTCTTCCGGCCAGTGTGGCACAACAGGACCCACAAAGCAGATTTTTACCCACCTTAGGAGGTTAGGGACGCTCTGAATGTGACCCATTGTTGTAATGGAAAAGAAACCCATAGCCACCTCTTCTATTTTATAGCACACACAAAAAAAGGGGAGAAATACAAGTTGTTCTGCCCCTTCTTTCTTTTAAACAGCAGATTAGAGGCTAAAGCCACCTTAGAGAAAACATGGGACTGCTCTGGGTGGCTGATTCCATTTTCTGGAACTGGATGCACCCAAGTAGGCTAGATTTAAATGAATAAAGTGCAAATAGTCTATTTGTATTCAGAGGCTTTTGTTATTTATTTCACTACACGAGGAGATGCCTGGTTCTGACATTGCAATAACTGGCAAATAATCATGCATCAAAAATGTGTTTTACCAAGTTACGCTCTTTCCACAGTCCTGTTCTTCAGCAGTCATCCCAAAAATGTGTTTTAAACAATAACTGCCTGTTTTAGAAAACAAATTTCTTTCAGAATTCATTGCTTCTGCATTTCCTAAGCTCCCTTTGCTAACACAATTGTACATCAGCATGTCAGTGATCCATCAATCAAATCGACAGCGATCAGAGCAGTACCAGTTCTACTGGCCAAAATGTATCTTTTCTATTGATGCTGTCAGTTGTGAATATGCAATTAGCTATTTATAAGCAAAGTCCCAGTGTTTCATAAGTAAGCACATCTCCTTCACCATAGTATGAATAAACATGTTCACAAGCCTGGTATATTCACACATACTTTGAGAAAATCTCAGTGGCAGCTGGACTGAACTTCAGGGAGGTCCTGTGCATTCAAATGGTACCTATACAAGGATACATACTGGAACTTCACAACAGCCACCAAGCATTACTTGTATTTGAATAATAGCAAGCAATAAATAGTCTGCTTCTATATTTTAGATGCAGGGTATAACAGTATATTTATAGCCTTAAAATAAAATAGGAAAACTAAATTTTATGTGAGTCTTCAGTCATTTTTTAAGATTTTCTTGTAATAATAATATTACAGACTATTCCAGTACCTGAAGGGCACCTATAAGGATGCTGGGGAGGGACTCTTCATCAGGGACTGCAGTGACAGGACAAGGGGTAATGGGTTAAAACTTAAACAGGGGAAGTTCAGATTGGATATAAGGAGGAAATTCTTCACTGTAAGGACGGTGAGGCACTGGAATGGGTTGCCCAGGGAGGTTGTGAGTGCTCCATCCCTGGCAGTGTTCAAGGCCAGGCTGGACAGAGCCTTGGGTGGGATGGTTTAGTGTGAGGTGTCCCTGCCTATGGCAGGGGGGCTGGAACTGGATGATCTCAAGGTCCTTTGCAACCCTGACTATTCTATGATTCAATTTGTAGTGGCTTGGATGTGACACTGAACGTGAGAAATGAATTTTCCTTCCTTACCATTTTTGTTTCAGTCTCTCTCTCTCTTTTCTATAGCTTTAATCTTTCCTACTTCTCTTTGCTTTCCCTAATATATGCACCCTACTTTATTCACTGTGAAGCAGCACACATTTACGCGACTCTGTTTACCCTGAAGGATGTAAAAGTACTCTGCAAACTTCAACTCATTAGCACACCATAAGCAGGCAGCAACAGCCACACTGACTTTACCACCCTGGGGTTAGAAATTACAATACCGTTCAACAATACACAAACTTCAGGGTCTCTTTTCAAAGTTGAGGTCAGCAGCTTGTGTGCAGGATTCTTCCTGTGCTCTGGATGCTATCTCTAACTGAGTTTATGCAGATGTCATTACCCAATGCAGATGCAATTACCCGAACTGGAGTTTTGCCAGCACAGGAGGATCAAGACGTTTGTGAAATGTGCCATGAAGTCACTTGTGAAAAGCAGTCAGAAACTCATTTTAAAGAAGTCTCACACTAAAGGCAAAAGCAGCAGAACTGCTGGAAATCACAGCACCTCCTTGGAGACCTTCCAGCACCAACCATGACCTGGTCTCACTTGTGACAGGATCTTTCCCTCATGGCCGGGAGAGCAGGTTTGTGCTACAACCCTGGCTTCCTTCTGCGAGCGATTTCCTCACAAGGAGGAAACAGTCTCAAGTCTTCATATTTTTCTAATAAAACGTTTTCCTCTACATCCTATTCCATTGCAAACTCACGGAAATAAAATGCACGTTTAAACTTCTCCAGTTTCATTTTTCTACGTTTTGTGTTTCTTTTCTTCTGATCTTTTTGCTTTCATCTGCAGACTTTATTGTACCAATTTAGCTACCACAGATGTTTCTTCCCCCTTTTCTCTTAACGGATATGGCAGTGAAATGACTGCTTCTGGTCTTCTGCCAACAGCCGCTACTTTGTGGTGTCTCCCCTTCCCCTTACTAGCTCTTCAAGTGACATTATGTAATGAATCCTACAACCACTACGACATGCTGACAGCTCTTTGTCAGCAGACTGAGTTCCCGCTCGGCACTGAAGGTGGTACCCCAGGCCATCTCATCCACCAAGGCAAATAGTCGCATCTTCATCGATTTCCCTGGCATCAGCAGAGCTTCACCAGTTCAATTCAGCTGGATAAACAGACACCAAAGCACACCCAGAGACTAAGGGGTTTCTGATCACTTCAGCAACAGCAGCAAAACAATAAGCTCGTCCCAAATTTTCTTCTCATGGAGTTTCCCATGGAGTTTTCTCCGTACTGGATTCTGGTCAACACCAGCCAGGATCAATTGCTTGTCTTTCAGGCTCTGTGACTTAATGACAGCTACCTTGCCTTGCTGCAGCACACCAGTGGGACTCAGAAGCACCTCTCTCCTGCATTTCCTACATCTTCCCTGTGTGGCAAGGGTGTGGAAGAGATGCCTGTGATAAACCCTTCCAGTGTCTTTCAGCCACTGCAGTCACCAGCTGTGCAGCGTGGCTGGCCCAGGACTAGAGCAAGGGATAACTCAGGACCCTGATGCAGACACCTGCTGGGTCCTGCAACTCAATTTCCCTCATATTTGCAGCATGGTGGTGGACCCCCTTAATAGGGGACAGTTGACAGAAGCAGCTGGTCAGCCTCTGCCCTTGGACCTCAAGAGCTGGGAAGTACAACAGAGAGGGCAAGGGAAGAGCTCTGTGATACTACTCCTGCTCAGCGCTGTAAGGTTTTGGCAGAGACAAGTACCAACACTTCAAAATGTCTTTCCTCTTCTAAAGCCTGAAAGCTGTTGAAGAGGGTGAAAGGCAGAGAGAAGTCTGGCAAATCTTTCCATCATACAATGTTGTAGAATACCTTCTAATTAGTTTGACAGCTATTTCCTAGGAGAGCAGATAGTACTTGGTGCACCCTGCGTAACTTAAACAGCCGGCCAAAATCACAGCTGTAGGACATCTCTATTACTTGCTAATACAAAGGATTTCTTTTTTCTTTAGGTTCCCTCCAGCTTTAAACATAATTGCATGTTCAAACCTAAAGCTTCCTAGCCCTTACAATTTTGAGGGACTAAAATCTGAGCTGATGGTTCTAGTTTAATCTCAGAAGGAACTGGGCCAATGAGTGAAGAACCACACGTTGCCCATAGGTAGAGCCTTTCTGAACAGCATAATCTAGATGTTAAATACAACACCTCTCCCTTGTGGATTTCCAGGTGTTTCTCAGATTTTACAGGTAGGAGCACCAAAACTCCAGATGGTAAATGTTCATGTCAGTGATTACAGGGATGTTTGCTACATGAAACAAAAATCATAGCTAAAAATCATAGTTGAAGCCCTGCTGCTTCTCCTTCCACATTACATTTTGCCTGTAATGTAACATTTAGGTCTTGTTCCTTTTCTACATATGAACCTCAAGTCCTCCCAAAGTAGTATGCTTCTTGGCCAATCCCAAGTAGTTATTGTTAAATATATTGTTATATATTTAATAAGTGTATTACTGCATATTTGGCTGACCACAAGCTACAGTAGATTTAGTTTCATACTGCTTTCATTAACTGCTTTCAGATCTACCAAGTTTTCTTGCCATATGGAAAGATAAAATAGAGATAACAGCTGTAGCTGAGTCCTATTTCTTGATCTGTAAGGCCAGCATCAGAGTGCACTTAAAATCCTTTATAATGCTATTTGCCTGCAGTCCACTCTACTGTCCAACCTTGCTATAGACTTCAGTGTTTTAAACAATGTCTAAAGACGTACCCAAGGAATGACTGGAATCAATAGGTGAACAGGGAAATTACAAGGTTTGTTTGTGACAATATCATAAAGAATAGGCTTGCTTCTAGGAAACTACAGCAGAGACAAAAGGATGTTGGAAAAAAAAAAAGACCAATCCCATAAACCTCCATCAAAACCCTTCTATTTAGAAACTGGCATTCCATATCTTCTTTGTTCACCTGAGGTAGAAAGTCACAAAGAAGAAGGGAGATGAACCATTCTTTGTACCTCAAAATGACAATAACGAGAAAGGGAAAGGTGCTCAAAACAAAGCAAACAAACCAAACCAAAAGAAATTGCTAAGCTCTCAAGCTTTAGAAGAATAAACTAAAACCTATGGTTGAACAGAATGGCATGAGCGGTCTGGGTGTGAAGCCGTCACTCAGGGTATTTATCCAGGTACAACCCCATACAGCAAATCTGACTGCAGGCAACTCCTTGGAAACCACGGCTCAGTCTGGTTATCCTCAGTATTTTACTGGTTATTGCTGGGATTACCATCAGCACTGGGATAAACCACTTCCAATTTGGTTTACTTTACATGAAGCAGCCATAGTTCCTTCCTCATTATGGCTCTTATAAGGCTGAGTGTCCTTATTAATATGCTGTTTCTTGTGAGAAGTGGTAACACAGGAGCAGCAGGGTGCTTATTGCTTTTGTCTCCTGAAAAGCCTGATCTGGAATCAGAAAAGCATATTATGAACCAAACAGACTGTGCTGAAATGAGGATATTGCTTAATCTGTCCCTTCATAAAGAAATACATTGGAGATAATTTTCTCTCTCACCTAAGTAACTTAAGCAAGTTATTAGTGGACTGTTATTTCTGTTTTATTGTCTGTTTTTCACTAATGAGATATCCAACAGCACCTTAATTCACCTTTTTGCTAAGCATCCTCTTGTTTCAGCTTCTTCATTAAAGCCAACTAGTTTTTGTTTGATCTAAAGCTCCCTCAGCACAGACTATGGCATTAATTATTTTTCTCCCAGTCAGATAATGACTGTAACCTAGCATTTATACTTGCCCCTTCCTCATCAAAGATGATAAATGTTCCTTGGTACCAAGTATCGGTGAAAGCTGAAAAGACGTCCATTACATCTTCAATCTATGACAATGATACATGTGATAGAGCAGAAATCTCACAATAAACCAAGGATTTCCTAGCTAGGGGCCTCCAATATTCCAGGATGAACACAGATGGCAACTATACAGTTCCCAGGAGCTCAGGAGGAAAATCACTGTGATACAAGGATAATTACATTATTTTCAAGCTTCTCAAGTGCTTTGGGAATCCCTATATGTCACCAAATGCCTCTCACATACTAGTTTCTACACTCTTTAAAGGAGTTAGTTGCAAAACTTAAAGAGCTATCACATCATCCAATTTAGAACGCTCTTCACATATATCCTTATTAAATAGCAACACAGAGGTTAGTTTGAAAGGGTCCTAGAGAGCTTGGCCCAATTTCGTAAAACGTTATAAAGATTTGGCTGGAGAACCCACGTGTGATTAATGTCCCAGCTGTGTGCCATCGGCCTTCTGTTGATAGTAGTTAGTGAGAATTTATTTCAGGTGGCAACAAACTCCACTTCTAGGGAACAGTGTATTTGCTATTCAGGTCCAAGTGGTACCCTGGAACACTGTGAATCCAGGGATACAACGTGAACTCATTAATTTCTCTGATGCAAATGTTTCCTTACGCTTCCTTTACAGAGAGCATAGACACGTTTTCCCCTTTGGGAGTGCTTCTGTTTCTAATCTCTATACTGTACCCCGAGACCACTACAATGCTACAGCTAATACAAACTACATTTCCATTAGCGCCTAGTGCTTCACTTAATTTCATTCTGAAACAAATTAACAGTTCCTAAGCCAATTTCTCTCCAACCATTTGTAACAGCATGGGCTGCACCAGGTCCTGCTTGTTTGAGCTTTCTAGGGGAACTTACAGCAAGGCAAAATAAAACAGCGAAGGATATACCATAAGGAACAGTTTCATATGAACACAAGCAGGTAGAAATAGGCAAACTCATTAGTCCCTTCCTCTGCACTCTACCTATGTCAACTGCCATCTCCTTGTCATTATACCGGGCTAAACTGGGCTGGGCTAGGCAAAACCGGGCTGGCCTAGGCTAAACTGGGCTGGCCTTGCCTACATTGGACTGAACTGGGCTGGACCTGTCTGAGCCTGGCTGGACATACCTAAAATGAGCTGAACTGGGCTACACGGAGTGGCCTTGAGTGGGCTAAACTGGGCTGGACTGGGCTAATCTGTGCAAAAGTGAGCTGGGCTAGGCTGGACTGAGCTAAACTGGGCTGAACTGTTCTTGGCTGGGCTGAATTGGCCTAACTGGGTTGGACTGGCCTGAATTGGGCCAAACTATGCTTAACTGGGCTAAATGAGTCCGGGCTGGGCTATACTGGGCTAAACGGTACTGAACTGGGCTAAATAGGGTTAGGCTAGGCAGAACTTGGCTAAACCAGGCTAAACTGGGTTGGACTGGTCTGAACAGGGCTAAACTGGGCTGGACAAGGCTAAACTGTGCTGAACTGGGCTAAATCAGGCTAAGCTAGGCTGAACTTGGCTAAACTGGTCTGAACAGGGCTAAACTGAGCTGGGCTTTGCTTGGGTGGGCTAAACTGGGCTGGACTGGGGTAAACGGGGTTAAACTAGTCTAAACAGGGCTGAACTAGGCTAAACGGGTCTGAACTGGGCTAAACTGTGCCAGACCCATGATCCAAACCTCAGGGGGGGGTAGAGGGACTGGAGGGTTGGAGAAGGTATCGGTCGGTGCTTGGCTGGGGGGAGTGAGGCGAGTTATTGGTCAGCTGGTGTTGAGGTGTTGTATTCTTTCCTCTTGTTATTTCCTTTATCATTATTATTATTGGTGGTAGCAGTAGTGATCTATGTTGCATCTCTGCGTTGCCAGTTGCCAGTCTAAGTCCATCTGAGCCACTTCAATTTTAGCAGCTTTATCCACTTGTTGGTTGTTCTGGTGTTCCTCAGTGGCCCGACTCTTGGGTACATGTGCATCTACATGGCGTACCTTCACCACCAGGTTCTGCACCCGGGCAGCGATATCTTGCCACAGTGCAGCAGCCCAGATGGGTTTACCTCTGCGGGATCACGGAGAAGACATGACAAAGTGGGACGGAAAACCTACTTCAGTCTTTGGAGGCGGCTCTTGGCAGCTGTGAAAGAAAGGTTTCCATACAAGGATGATGTTATGAGTCGTTCGGCTAAGTGGACTACTTTAGACAAAGGCATCCAGTCTCTGAGGGAATCAGCCATCGTAGAGATGATCTATCACATCAAGCCAAATAATGGGGATGTACCCATAGACCCAGATAGCTGGATGGCTTTCACCTCGGCAAATTGACTTGATTCGCCCTCTCCCTCCGCAGTTGGCCAGACCAAACATTTGAGCAGCAACTGAAAACATCGGCGTTATCACCACTGTTCCAAGGCCAAAAGATCAAAACACAGCACTGTACTAGCTCCTAAGAAGGAGAAAACTGACTGCTGCTGCTCAAAACCAATCCACACAGGTCGTCCACTCACCCCCCCCCCGACCCTCCCCACTCCCGGAGGGATGGGGAGGAAAATCAGGAGAATGTAACTCCCACGGGTTGAGATAAGAACAGCCCAGTAACTAAGGTATAACACAAACCACTGCTGCTACCACAAATGATAATATTGATAAGAGAAAATAACAAGAGAATACGATACCACCGCCGAACGAGTTCGACCCCCCCGAAGAAGCCAGAGCCTCCCCTCCCGGGTAACTTCCAGTTCCCCCTCCAGGCATGACGTGCTATGGTATGGAATACCTCTTTGGTCAGTTTGGGTCAGGTGTCCTGTCTCTGCTTCCTCCCGGCCTCCCTCGTCCCCAGCAGAGCATGAGACTCACAGAGTCCTTGGCCAGAATAAACATTACCTAGCAACAATTAAAAACAATCGGTATTATCAGCTCTCTGCCCAGGCTGGAAGTCAAAACACAGAGCTTGCACCAGTTACTAAGAAGGAGCAAAACGGCTCCTGGTAAACCCAGGACACTGGTCTAAACAGGGCTGAACTAGGCTAAACGGGTCTGAACTGGGCTAAACTGTGCTGAATTGGCTAAAGTTGGCTGGGCTAAAACAAGCTGGGTTGGTCTGGGAAGGGCTAAACCGGGCTGAACTGGGCCAAACTGGGCTAAACTGATCCGGAATGGCTGAACTGGGCCTAACTGGTCTGGACAGATCTGAACTTGTCTAAATGGGGCTGGACTGGGCTGAATTGGACTAAATTTTGCTGGGCTGGGCTGAACTGGGCTGAATTGGGCTTGAATTGGCTGATCAGGTCCTGGCAGGGCTGGGCTAGGCTAAACCGGGCTGAATTGTGCTAAACTGGGCCTAATTGGGCTCAACTTGTCTGGGGTGAGCTGCAGTGGGCTGGGCTGTAAAGTGGGCTGTAAACTGGGCTGAACTGGTTTAAATTGGGCTGGGATAAGCTGGACTGGGCTAAACTGTGCTGGACTGAGCCGACTTAAACTGTGCTACATTGGGCTGGGAAGGGCTAAAGTGGGCTGAACTGTACTGGGCTGGGCTGTGCTAGACTGGTCTGAATTGGGCTAAACCCTGCTGAACTGTGCTAAATTGGTCTGGACAGGTCTGAATTGGGCTAAACTGGGCTTGGCTGATCTGAATTCAGCTAAACTGGGCAGAACTGGGCTAAACTGGCTGAGTTAAGGTAAACTGTGCTGAATTAGGCTAAACTGGGGTGGGCTAAACTGGAATGGACTGTGCTAATGTTGGCTGCACTGGGCTAAACTGGGCTAAATGGACTGGGATGTGCTTGAATGGGCTGGAAAGGGCTAAAGTAGGCTGGGCTGAACCGGGGTGAAGTGTCTGAACTGAGATAAACTGGGCTGCACAAGGCTAAACTGTGCTGAACTGGGCCAAATCAGGCTAGGCTAGGCTGAACTTGGCTAAACCCAGCTAAACTGGTCTGAACAGGGCTAAACTGGGCTGGGCTTTGCTTGGGTGGGCTAAACTGGGCTGGACTGGGGTAAACGGGGTTAAACTAGTCTAAACAGGGCTGAACTAGGCTAAACGGGTCTGAACTGGGCTAAACTGTGCTGAATTGGCTAAAGTTGGCTGGGCTAAAACAAGCTGGGTTGGTCTGGGAAGGGCTAAACCGGGCTGAACTGGGCCAAACTGGGCTAAACTGATCCGGAATGGCTGAACTGGGCCTAACTGGTCTGGACAGATCTGAACTTGTCTAAATGGGGCTGGACTGGGCTGAATTGGACTAAATTTTGCTGGGCTGGGCTGAACTGGGCTGAATTGGGCTTGAATTGGCTGATCAGGTCCTGGCAGGGCTGGGCTAGGCTAAACCGGGCTGAATTGTGCTAAACTGGGCCTAATTGGGCTCAACTTGTCTGGGGTGAGCTGCAGTGGGCTGGGCTGTAAACTGGGCTAAACTGGGTTAAATTGGGCTGGGATAAACTGGACTGAGCCGACGTAAACTGTGCTACATTGGGCTGGGAAGGGCTAAAGTGGGCTGAACTGTACTGGGCTGGGCTGTGTTGGACTGTTCTGAATTGGACTAAACCCTGATGAGCTGTGCTAAATTGGTCTGGACAGGTCTGAATTGGGCTAAACTGGGCTTGGCTGATCGGAACTGGGCTAAACTGGGCTGAAGAGGGCTAAACTGTGCTCAACAGGGCTAAGCTGTGGTAGACTAGTCTGAATTGGGCTTAACCCTGCTGAACTGTTCTAAATTGGTCTGGACAGGTCTGAACCGGGCTCAACAGGGCTAGGCTGTGCTGGGCTGAACTGGGGTTAAGTGCCTGAACTGAGATAAACTGGGCTGAACAGGACTAAACTGGGCTGAACTAGTCTAACTGGTCCAAACTGTGCTGGACTGGGCTACATTGGTCTGAACTGGGCTAAACTGGACTTAACTGGGCTAAACGGGGCTTAACTTGCCTAAACTTGGCTTAACTGGGCTAAACCAGGGTGAACTGTGCTAAGCCGGGCTGAACTGGGCTAAACAGTGCTGGGTTTGTCTGGGCTAAACTGGGTTTTGTTTCTCTTGCTTTCCAGGCAGATCATTGTTAAAATCAGACGTTTCTGAGCGATCATTCCAAAGGTGGGAATCCGGTTGCGCTGAACGGCTGTGTTTTGGCTCGGCAGGGGGGCGTGTAGGCAGAAGGCTGCCCAGATGGCAGGAGAACATTCTCTGACACTCAGATTTGCCGGAACAGCATTCCCTTGCTCAGCAGTTCCAAACCGAGGAGCCCCCCTCATCCAAAGCGTGGCTTCCATCACATCCAATATCCAGGAACGCTGCTGCCGGGGCTCCGGGACTCGCTCGGACGAGCGCCCGGCGCTGCTGGCGCAGGCTCGCAGCCGCCAGGGCACGGGCTGCTCCTGCCGTTGGGGACCGGGACACCGAGCGGCCGCGGGGACCGGGAGGGACGGGAACGGGGACACGGCCCCCGCTGCACGCCGGGACAGCGGCCCCGCCCCGCCGCCGCTGCCGGGCTGCCCCAGACCCCTCGGTGGTCCCCCGACCCGAGCCGAGCCGTGCCGAGCCGAGCCGTGCCGAGCCGTGCCGTGCCGAGCCGAGCCGTGCCGAGCCGTGCCAAGCCGAGCCGTGCCGAGCCGTGCCGTGCCGTGCCGAGCCGAGCCGAGCCGAGCCGAGCCGTGCCGAGCCGTGCCGTGCCGAGCCGAGCCGTGCCGAGCCGTGCCGAGCCGTGCCGTGCCGTGCCGTGCCGAGCCGTGCCGTGCCGTGCCGAGCCGAGCCGAGCCGAGCCGAGCCGTGCCGAGCCGTGCCAAGCCGAGCCGTGCCGTGCCGTGCCGAGCCGTGCCGGGCCGGGCCAAGTCGTGCCGGGCTGGGCCGAGTCGTGCCGGGCAGAGCCGGGCCGAGCCGAGCCGCTCCCTGCCGAGCCCTGCTGTAAGCCTTTTGTCCCTGCCCATGGCAGGGGGTTGGAACTGGATGATCTTCAGGTCCTTTCCAACCCAAACCATTCTATGATTCTGTGCTATTCAGCGTTTGGTGTTTTGCTTTGCAGACAACCTTTTGCTTTACTTTACATGTATCTGTGCACTCCAAGGGTCACCTGGTATTTCTGGATTTGGATAAGTCTCAGGTTTCAAAGGAAGTCTTGAACAAAGCCACTGTATTCTGCCCATTAACGGTGACCCGGAAAGCCTCATAGTCTGATTACAAGTATTCAGCCACCAAGAAAGTCTGTGTTTACAGACAATTCAGCTCTGCTTCTCTCAGCTTCACCCTACCTGTTCACGTCTTGAACTGGATGTTCCAAATGGGTCCTAAGCCTGCTTTTGAGTGAAGCCTCCAGCCCAGTGAGATTTCAGCTGTCTTGGCTTTGCACAGCTCTAATGACTGTACATACTTACAGAAAGCACTTCTTAAACCTCAGCTATCACCAAACCACCATTTAAAACTGCTTCTTGCAAAAGGACAACCGCTTAATTCCACAGGGAGTGAATTTCACAGTGCCCCTGTACCAGCAGCAGTCCTGGGTAATCGCTCTCATGAATGGCACATAGAAAGCCGGTATTTAAGCCAATGTCCTTTGATTCTTAAGGATAACTACAAGCTCATGATGACACAGCCCACCCGGTTCAATACCTTCAGTTCTTGAAGGGGGGGGGGGGGGGGGGGGTATGAAAAAGTGGTTTGTAACTGAAACAAAGACTCTTGATTTCCTTTCTGAGGAAGTCAGGGCCAGGTCATAAGCACCTAGGGTCTGGAGTGGCTGCTTCCTTATACACTCAGGAGTGAGAAATGGAAGTGATGCTACTGAAACCACCGCTCAGAGTGGGTTTAAGAAAAGATTGGAAAGCCAGTGGTTTTTCAGAGGCTTTTTGTCATCTTGCTTTTTGCTCTCTGCAGAAACAAGAAACACCTTCCAAATGGAGGTTTTAGCATTCCGGGATTCTATCACGGAAGCCAAATGACTAACAATACAAAATCGAAGGGTTTTTTCCTTTTCTAAAGAAAACTCTACCCCTTCAGTGAAGGATTCAGCTCTGCCTCTATTTCATATTGTCTGTATTTTCCAGTGTATAACCCAGGGGCTTATTCTTAGCGTCTCTGGGTTTAATTTTTTTAACCAGTAAGACGTACTATCCTTACAGCAACAGGGGAAAATAAATTCACCAAAGCGAAAGACTAAATGCAGTCTGAGAACCACTAAAAAAAGGTCCATCAAGATGAGCAGCGATAAAAACCCAACATGTACATATGAATATTTTGACAACAGAAAAAGAACAGAGAATGAGATAAGAGGTTTTGAAAAAGAAGTCCTTAAAACCAGAAGTTATCTAATTGCTTATTTTACCTAGAGGTAGAACAATCTATTTCCAGCTATCACATAGTAATGAGAAGTCATTATCTTGAACTCTTCTTTAATTAACATCAATCCTGATTAGTCAGAATATATTAGGCTTTTTGTCTGTTACCATAGTAGTAGAATCTCCACTTAAAGAAGGTATTCAATCAGACATTATCATCTGCACACCACTTCCATGTAATTATTATTTTACCATGTTTCACGGAATTTTTTCCTCCCCATTTGTGAAAGGTGAAATCCATTATCGGTCATCCCTTTCTTCCCCAGAGCAGATCCTGGCACGCCAGGTTTTTGCATGTTGTAGGTGAAATGTTACTGCGTTTTCATGGAAATGGATCTGGAAAGTTCAATGTACAGAATATCTGTAGCTGTTCTGTATTACGTTGAGCATTGAGGTTGCCTGACTTTTTAATACCAAAATCTCACATTACAAGAAGTACATAAAAAGAAAGCTGTCTGTTTCAACAGTGTACGCTATGGACTATGCGGAGAAATGAATTCGGTTTGCTTCCACACCAACTCTTTAACACCACAATACACTTGGAGGCAGGGTGCCCTGGGTTCAGCAGCAGCAGTCATTTTTCTCCTTCTTAGTAGCTGGTGCAGCGCTGGGGTTTGGCTTTCAGCCTGGGAAGAGAGCTGATAACACAAATGTTTGGTCTGACCAAGGACTTTCTGAGCCTCATGCTCTGCAGGGATGGGGGGAGGCCGGGGGAAGCGGAGACGGGATGCCTGACCCAAGCTGGCCAAGGAGGTATTCCATACCACAGCACGTCATGCCCAGGGAGGTAACTGGGAGTTAGCCGGAAGGGTACGGGCTCTCTTCCGGAGGGTTGAACTCATTTGGCGGTGGTATCATATTCTCTTCCCTTGTTATTTCCCTCACCAATATTATCATTGGTGGTAGCAGCAGTGGTTTGTGTTATACCTTAGTTACTGGGCTGTTCTTATCTCAACCTGTGGGAGTTACATTCTCTTGATTCTCCTCCCCATCCCTCAGGGAGCCGGGGGGGGAGGAAGGAAAGAAAGAGGGACAAAGACATATGAACTATTCCTCATTTTGCCTGACTTTTGTCCTGATGGCATAACTACCCATACTCTTATGTTTCTTGATCCTTACCCTTGTGGTTATTAAAAAGAGCCACTGATGCTTCTAGAAAATAGTAACCTCAAAATGAGTTCTTGGGACTATCTGGTGAGATTTAACAGGGAAAGCATTTCTGCAAGAGAACTCTGCAGGCGGATCAAAAATGGTTATAAATAAGAATGTATTTTTTATTATTCTATTAAATTCCATGAGCACTTGGAGAAACGTGTACTGAGCCACATTACATTTCTCCGTAATGCAACTGATTTCATCCAGACTGAAAACAAAGGTCCCCAGACCAAGTGTTATCAAGATACTAGATCATCAACTTATGTGGTGCTCCGTGGGAGCTTTGCTCCTGAGCAGGACGGCAGCTGAGCGATTCTGCGTGCAGCTGAGAGAAATCATAGAACCATAGAATAGTCAGGGTTGGAAAGGACCTTAAGATCATCCAGTTCCAAACCCCCTGCCATGGGCAGGGACACCTCACACTAAACCATCCCACTCAAATTCAGGTGCTCTATTGGAGAGATGTGGTTTGGAGAGAGCCAAACCATACTGAGTAGCCATCTGAGCAGTAAATGCTGTGGGTCTTGCATGTCTTCCAGTTGCAATGGGCTTACATGAAACGCAGCCTGCCCAGTGGCATTGTGGCACTTTTGTTCAGGTTGAAAGTAGTTGTTTTTTCACCTGCTCATGCTTGGGACAAAATAACAGGACACAGCTGATCCTAACATCACATGGCATATTGCGCTCTGTCTAATTAATGGCCATGCAGAAGGGCAGCTTGGCTTTCCTATAAACAGAAGAGTTTTGAACTGCTCTAGTCAGTTAGTATGGGCAGACAATAATTCTGCAAAGATTGATATGCTTATTTTGGCTATGGTTTCTTCTGCAGAGTATTATCACCCGGGAGCACGTGTAGGTAAAATACTGATGCTGGCTTTCTGCCACTCAGGGATTCCCCTTCCTTTAATCACAAGGCAAGTGCCCATTCATGCAGCCCTTTAACAGCTGCACATCCTATAGGTCAGTTTTGTCACCAGTGAGCAGATGTGATAGAGAGTTACACTTGGTAAAAATAACTACCCCCTGCAGAAAACCCTAATGCTTCCCTTCAAGTTCCAGATGTAGATGAAAGGCACTTTAAAAATACGCCCATTAGTTACATACATGCTAGTTTTACAGGAAAAAAAGGCACAAGAATATTCCCGGCTATCATAGGACTGACATTCCAGCTTTACGACATTTCCAAGCAGGGAATAAGGGATTCAGCAAAACAGGAATTACAAAACTAAAACCTCTTGCAGCATGTTGAAAACTGAGATAGACACAAGTCTCTGTGAGCTTAATGAAGTATCAGAGTAAAAAGCGATTTAGCTTCCTAGAAACACTGCTTCTGTTTTCTATTTAAAGGAGGAAATCAAAGGCATGTCTTCAAATATTTCATTTGTGAAGCAGCCAAAAAAGGGCTCACTTTCAAGCCTGAATAGTGAATATGGAGATAAGGTAGCACTTTTGAGAGACTTTCATATGACCTCCTCCTTGGTTGAAGCACTCAAAATAGGGAAGTATCGGGTTGCCACACTTTCAGGGGGGAAAAGAAAAGCTAGGAAATCACTGCTTTGTGATGTGATTCAGGAACCCAGCACTAGACAAACCTTCAGTTTAACTGGAGGCTTAATGAAGGGACATGGTCAGAATGAATATCTGGCTTCCTTCTTTTTCTATATGTAGGCACATGAGCCATCCTGCTTCAGCAGTTAGATACTACCCAGCTGGGCTTTCTGAACTTGGATCGACAGCTCTTAGTAAATACATTACAAATGTTCCAGCCACACAGCTGTAACATAGCCTGAAGTAGGAAAAACTAGAATTGAACTTGTTCTTATTCTGTATTAGAGAGCCCAGCATTTAAACAGTTCCAGTTTCTAGCTCTCTGTTTACCATCACCCAGCTCTCAATTAACACCGCATTAAAATACACACATGCTGAGCCCTTATTTGTTGACCATCACTTTTTAGCACTTCTGCATACTAGCATTATTTCCTATGGTTTCATTGGAACTGCACACGCAGCCGTGGAAAGTCCTGCTTGAGAAACCATCAGAAAATGGAAATATTGACACAAGTGACTTTGCCGTTTGCCTCCTTGTTATTTGTGTCTGGGTTTCCAGTGAGATGCGGATAGTAAACCAGAGGTAGAGCAGAACGACAAAAGGGATCCTAGTCTGTCAGCCTACATGGCGATTTCCAGACAACTCGTTCCACATATTAACACCCACATTAGCTGAGACAGATTTTGTCCTCGGAGGAACAACAATCACACACACAAACCCACCCCAAAACAAGCAATGAAATAAAGTAAGGTCAGACTCTGGGCACACTGAAACTGAAGACTCTGAATGGGCTGCCGGCTCCCTCCAGCACAGCTGAATATATACACCACTGTGGCAATGAATGCTCGATGAAACTTGCAGAGAATGGTGTCAGAGGTGACTGCATTGAACAGATCTAATGACTTCATTTGCAGCAGTCAGTCCTAATCTGACAGCTGTCCTCTGCAGAGCAACAGGTAGCAAATCACCGCTTCCACACAGACCTGCAGCTACCGAAGGCTGGCTTTTCTGACAGCACACGCAGCTGGATTTCTCATCAGTGCTCTACAGTCTGGTCTCTTCACCACCATACAATAGTTTCTCTTTTAACCAGTTGCAATCACATGAAAACCAGGAGTCTTTTGTCTGAAGTCGGATGAGTATCTCTGGTCTAAAACCTGTGTGGTGCTAATCTCTGTGTGTCTTATATGGTTAATTTAATAATTCAGTTCTTAACTAAACCCACCTGCTTAAAGCTGAGTCTTCAGCCTGTTAGGACAGAGCTACCTTCTTGTGAGTCAGTCAGGCTCTGGTGCTTTGACTCCATGCCGAGGGCTCAGCCTTCAGTACCTGTAAAAATGAGCATTGATGCTATCAGTACTCTGCTACAGGTAACAGACTTCAAATGTCAAGAAATGTTAGGGTGCATTTCGATGCTTTGCACCCTGGATTTGGGTGCAATGGAACACCTTTTCACCCACCAGGAGAAGGAGATAATACTGTGATGGATCCAGACCCCAGGAGTATGTATTAATAGGATTTTACTATTTTCATTTTTAATTTCCTTTTAACAACTACTTTCTTTAGTTAACATCTGTACTGTTTTACTGAATTACCCTGACCTTCTGTCCTATCTTTCAAGATCAGCTGTCTCGTAACTACATAAGAAAGGGGGTTTTGTGCTTCTCCGATTAGTTCACTGCTTCTTTCCTCATAAGCCCCCTGGGTTTTGGGGTATCTGCCGTAAATAAATTCAGATATTCTTCACAAAGCTGGTTTTACTTCTTTTCCTGTGCGTTATTTAGTCATTTACATGTTACAGAAAATCACGATGCTTCTGATTTTGCAGAGGTGAAATCCATTTGTTCAACCAAAAGTCTTTCTCATTCCTAGATAGTTCCTTTGTTCTTCTTGTATTTATTCAATGTTACCCATTAAACTGCAGAAAAACGGTCAGTTTCTTGCAGTGCATTTCTGCAGGAAGCATACAAGCCTGCCACAAAGAAAACAGGACGCTTACTTGTCAGAGACCGATACTTAGAAAGTGCAGGCTATCCCTGTAAGCACAATCTGAGCTTTGTACATCGCTTTTCACCATTGCTTGTCACAGCTTTGTGCAGGTGTTAAAACAGTACCTTACTTCACAAGCGGACACGCTGAAAACCGATCAGTGTCACTCCTGAGGGAGCAAGTCCCTGCGCCGCATGAGCTCCACTATTCCTAAGGTTTTTGACTTGGATAACTGATTTCTTTTCCTCAATTAGAAGAAAAATACCTGACAGCCCCTGTGCTTCCAGTCAGAGGATGCAGTTCAAAGCGTTTTAAAACGAAGCATCCTTGGCAATTACACCTACTGAACATAAGTAGTGCTTTACAATGCTATTAATTACTATAATCACTGTGCCCTGAGTGAGCCTTGCACCAGGTGGGGACCATTTCAGCAGTACACATTGTGGTGAAGCACAGCTATGAGACATTCAGTTTGCGTGGTGCGTATTTTCTCCCAGATCCCCGAGCATAAATTTCATCAACATTAATATGAATTCCAAAGCCCATATCCAAGCGCAAAGGATCTCATGATGCTTTTATACTCGCAGGATCTAAACTATAATTTCAACCACTACCAAGCACCATTTAGCATTAGATTTGCTAATGTTATATTTTAGTTCTGGCAATTCTATACAAGATGCATTACAAGCTCAGTGAAGACTAAATTGTGGTACTGAATAAACACTTTAAATAATGAAGCAGAAATAAACAGTGAACATTAATTTAAGCATTTTACTTCAAAATTTCTCTTAAGTAACAAAACCAGGAGTAGTTCGCAAAACTCAAAGCTATCATAGCAGTAAAAATCGAGTATATGGCTCAGAGATACCTGCAGGAACAAACAGTAGCTGCACAATGTCCTCCCCATCATCTAAGCTGTGCCTAGGCTCAGGATTTGACCAATATAGTTCAAACTGTCCGCTCCTCTGTGGGGATCGCATGGACCATTTTGCCAGTAAAGGAACTAGCCCAGTATTAGCGGAATCAACACTGAAGACATATTTCAGAACACTGTTCTCATGGTAAACCCCTGTAAAACAGCAAGCAAATATACCTGGCAAGTCTTTGCATAGGTAAACTTCGGACTTCTATCAACATCTATCTTCCAGCTAGTCCCTCACTCCAAGCAAAAATGACTCTGTTGTGTTACTGCGGGAAGTTTCCACTGTCACCTACACTCACACAGGCCTCTTCAATCCTGGGGTCCCCACCAACAACCAGCTCCAGCCACTGTCTTGTGCAGCCTGATAGCAGCAAAACACTTAGGTGACAGCATCTGCTCCCCCAGCAATATGTATTCTATCAAAACGGTTGAGTCAACAGTTGCTGCAGGATTTATATTAGCTTTGCAAACCCAGTCTGTACTTTGCCATGCAAACAGGTGCATCTGCAAATATTTTTCATTAGAAATGTAATTAATATGCATAAACTTGTTTGCCAAGCAATTTGCAAATCAATCTAGAACCAAATTAAATCCAGAGGCCTCCTCCCTCTCCCCTTCCCTCCTCTTTCCTTGTCTGGGTTAAACAGGATTTAGAGATGTTTTCTGGGTGCATTTTGGAAATCATCTCCTTGACTCAAACTTGTCCTTGTTTCAAACGTCTGTCCATTACCACAGCAATCCTGAGCCGATAGAAAGTTTTATTCCTATAACTGGTTTCGCCTGCAGCTACAGCCTCCTGGTAATGTGGTGGGTAGGCTGTCACATAGAATGAAATCTACTGACAGGCAACAGAGACAAACCAAGGACAGCTCTTCCCAGAGCTTACACAGAGACAAGTCATTGTAAATCAGGTTCCTGTTGCTGACGATGAATTAACGAGAACCCCACCTTCAAAGATATTCTCTATTCACAAATACTTGTTAAATAATTTCGATTCACCAGCATGCCCTTGATCTTTGTTGTGCGTTTGGGCCCCCGAACCACATGGTACAGCTCCTGGTCCTTGGATGGAGGACTGATTCTTTGTAAAAGCAGACTGACAGAGAGCAAGTAAAGAATAACCCGAGCTGGCTCAAGCTTTTGTGATCCTATTGGCAAGACAGGGGTTTGCAACCCTGAGGATGAAGGCCAGAACCATGCTGCTCCATTCACAGGAAGGATACAAAAGGGGGAAGGGACAGAGCTGGGAGAGGAAAAGGGGAAGAACGTCCCTGAAAATACATAGTTCCTGGGATGGCCAAGGAAGAGGGTGAGTGAACAAGGACCAGCAACTACTACTCTGGGGAGAACCTCCTTCCTTAGCAGTAGCTGCCATCTCACAAAGCCTGATCTTGGCTTTCCAGTGCTCTGTGTTAGGTAAAGCAGGCAGTGTGGCTCTGATTCATTGCTGCCCCAAGCAGAAGCTCACGTTGCCCATACCTACTGCCACTTTCTGAAAAGAATGCTGTTCAGAGAGTACTCACACTTGAATAAGGAATAATTTATGCTAACTTCCCCCCTGCTTTTGCAGTTTAGACACTGCCAACAGTTGCCAGCAGTCATGAGTAATGGGAACCCACACCCCAATCCAAACCAAATGTGGTTTGGGGTTTGGTTTTTCTTAAAGACTTTACTAAGTGTTCTTTCCCACTATTATTATACTATCAGAATGACTCATCTCTTTTCCATGATCTGTTCAGACTTTGGCTGTTCTGGATACACATTTGAATAGGGTGCAAACTTATCTCCAGTAGAATTACCTCTGGACTAAGGACAAGACTTCACCGCTAACCAGCCCTTGCACCTTGGTTAACCAGTACAGACATGCTGTGACTCTGGGAGACAAAAGGTTGCACATTCCAGTTGCTGATACCCCACGTCCTTCAGTTTTCCCTGAATACATATATATATATATATATATATACATCCCACTACAAGAAACACAGCTTGGTAATCTTCAGTCTTCCTCCTACTACATCCCAAATGAGAGCAAAGGGAGGTTTAGAGAACACTCTTTTGCTGCTGTATCACAGCACTAATAGTCCCCTGTCCGTCCCGTCCTGTCCCCCTAGTTTAGTTCACTTGGATCATGACTCTCTAACTTTGGTTGTAAATTGGCAGTTTCTCCTCAGCAGAAAATGATGGTAGGTGGTCAATGAAAATGAAGATGGAAAATCCCAGACTGAACCATCATTATTAACCAATATGGGAGATGTTTGCACAAAGCGTCACAGTTCTGTATCCAAATGGATTTTTTTGTAGAGCATGAAATTGCACGAAAGTGGCTTTCAAAATTGTATGAAATTATTTTTTCAGCTGAAATGTCAAATCCATAGATTTTGATGATTTGGAGATAACTGCGTGGATCCTAATTTCTTTGTTTCTGTGAGAATCAGTACATTGTGCTTCTGGCATCCCATTCAAGGGAACTAATTTTAAATGGAGGATTGAAGCATGAATTCAATTGAAAAAAAACGTGCCTCGTGTAGGAGAAACAAACTGATTCCTTTTCTCCCTCTCACCATCAGTGACAATCAAATCGGTCAGCACTTTAAATGACAGCCCACCTCTGAACTCCTCAGGTAGTGAACAAACCGTATTACGTCTATATCAGTTCACCAATAGAGTGAAAAAAAATCATTATTTGATGCTCTGCCTTCTCCATTAATTAGTTAATGTTTGTAAAATGCTTTGAAAATGAATGGAGCTATATAAGCAACGCTATTACCATTTCACACTTCAGGGCAGATAAAGAGTAAGATAATGAAAGTCTGCAGTAAGAAGAAAATAGCTGAAATTGAAATGAGGTGTGTTCTACAGGGATGAGGAGGGTGATCGGGTGGCACAGGGAAGTTCAGATAGGATTAAATCATTACACTGTGATTCCAAGATTTGCTGAATGCCCAACATAGAAACAAATTGGTGATCTTAATCCATATCCTAAAGGACAAAGCTCACCTTCATATCAAATCATCTCCTTCTAATACAGTTTCTCTACAATAGAAAATAAAATAGCACTTCTGCAAAGTGTGCAGGGGATGGTACAGGAGCACTGAAATATCTTCTCCCCCTTCCTGACTCAGTGCTGCAATAGAGGTCTTCTCTTTCCAGGGCCATGTGAGTCGCCCTTTCTAACACCACCAACAATCAAATATCAGAATGCTTATTTCTCTCCCTTTCCAAACAGGTAGTGAATATGTATGCATAAACTGTATAAAGGATGAACATTACGAGACCCCAGGGTACTCTGTGGTGACAGAAAAAATGAGGTTTTCAGCATAGGAACTTCAGCTGTGAGACAGAGGGAAGGTGGGATGAAGCCAAGACCTGAGACAAGCATGGAGCATCGGAGAACCATGGCTTCCCCTCTTTCCTCTGCCTCTGGGAGAAAAAGACTCAACTGCAATACTACAGGACAGTCACAAAGGCTCTCCTAATTGAGGGGTCCTGACCAGCAACCAGCCATGGCTGCTCTCTCTTACTCAGTCTGTAAAAATGAGTAGACAAGCACTAAGAAACCATAAATATCACACCATAGAAGCATCGACAGTCACTTCGGGACATCCAGGACCCTCGTTTGGGCTTAGCTGTTCTGGAAGGGCTAGTTCTCCCTCTTCTTGGTTGTCAGTCACTGCTATCAGCCACATATTAGGCTAGATTTTTAACAGATCAAGACTCAAAACTTGTCAAGATCGCTCAGGTGAAGTTTAAGCTTAAGGATATAAAAGTAGTAATGAAACTTAAGAGAATAATCCAGGTTCTAGATGGCTAGCTATAGCCCCATTAAAATAAGGCATTCTCCAGATTTGCTGGTTTCAGAAGAGGAGAGAGTTCTCAGTACTTTTTTGTAGCTCTTGGTGAGCTTGCTCCAAGACAGAAGAGTTAAAGACAGGGTGTTAATACGGTATTTTAGGAAGCAGACGCGCTGCCAGTAGTTTGTTTATAGTTAGTGGTTTGTGGCTGAATCCAGCTTTACTATTTTCCTTCCAGGCCTCATGAGGCTGAGTTCATCACTTGGAAATTTACTTTTTAAGAGCCTTTAATCGCCATTTAATATCTAAAACTCTATTTATAAAAACTGCTGAGCTGCTGCTAACCACCACCGCTTTTTGATTAACACAATTCAGCCTGTAAGGATGGTAATTATGCATTTACCAAGAAGGAGATTGACAAGGAAATACCAAATCCAGAACTGCAACCCCTTCATTTTATTACCTCTTTTTCAGTTCTGCTTTTATGTCATTTTGCTTCTAGATGTTTGTTTCCTTCTGTAGTTACTTTAGTTCATTAGTGCTCTAACCCCTGTAGGCAGCGTATCTTGAACTCTCCATGTTTTCACATTTTCCTTTCTATAAAATCCACTACTGCTCCCTTCCTAAAACCAAAGTCTCGAGAGGGGAATAAATGCTAATGATGAAATCCCAAGGATAATGCTCTTATTGACTTTAATAGGTCTAACTCTGCCTTTACAGTCTGATCATGCAAAGTCCGGGAAGAGGTTTGGTGATCTCCTTCCTGAGATATTTTGCATTCTCTCTTCTGAGAAACTGCTGGTTCTTCTATTCTCAGCACACAGGCACGCTCTGCTGAGAGACTATTGCCCATTATTCATGAGTTTTGGAGACCTGAGTTTAAAAGCCACTTGAAAACTTCTTTCTTGAAGTTCATCTTTTCAAGGATTTACATCCTTCCGCTACTTTGCTCTGCATCCTGTGTTCCTCAATACATTCATTGGCAAAACAGGCAAGGGATTATAAGCAATAGTAGGCAAAGCTATTTTCCTGGAGTTTCTCAAGGAGACCATGAAATACAGCTCGTGCAAAAAAAATATACCTCAGCCTTTTATTGGGGAAAATGACATCAGCTTAGAGTGTTGAAGTTAATGGTAGAGAACCTGGGAGATCTGAGGGGTGTGCATTCCGTGTTTATACGCTCCCAGGTGCTCAGACGCAGCTCTGCCTCGGTCTGACCTGAAGATGAAAGAAGTATTTTCTAATCTTTCAAAACAAGCTCAGGAAGTGCCTGATCAGCCAAGCTGTGAACAGACTGAATCAATATGACTCTTAAATGATTATATTTAGATATGCAGTTTGTCTATGCTGTATGCACAGTACTTTTAAGAAACATATTACAGCACCAGTAGTCAGGAGATGTAGCAATTAGGCTCTGACCTATCTGCACTGCTAACAGATACACACTGTCCACCCTGTAGTTACCTAAAGCTTGTTTCAGTCTTAAAGCACAGATTCTTGGGCTAACCACCACTTCCACGGCTAGTGAAATGTTGGTGGTTTGATCTCATCTTCTGTCTGATTTCCAGGAGGTTGCTCTGGAAAAGCTTGCCAGTATTCTTGGCACAAAACAGAGGAAAGTTTGTGTTTAGGTACCATTCCCTTTGCACTGTCAAGGGCAGATGTCAGAAGAAACTGCCACCTTAAATGGCAGGAATGGAGGAAACTACATTCTTACAAAGAAACGCAATGATTATTAAGCTCATGGAAGAGACAGGCATGAATGGTAAGAGAAGAGAAAAAACACTTTCCAGAGGTAACCTAATATTTTTAAAAGAAGCCTCAGTCAATTTATTTTGCTCTTTCCCCAAAGATCTAACATACAGATGTCAGTCAAACCGGGACAGGAAACAGCAGGAACAGTTGCATAGGCCCTACATTATGGCAAAAAGAAACAGATTTTAGTGCAAAGATAGATGTGTCAAGAAACAGATTTGTATTCATTAGAAAGAAAGCGGGAGAAGTGCAGAAATGAAACCAAGGTTCCCTTTAAAAGCACTGGATGGTTTTATTTCTCTGCAATTTGTGTTCTGTATATCTGTGTTTCTGCAGGAACTCACTGTGAAATTACATGGCATGACCAACACGAAGTACTAGACAACAACATCGAGGTTGAAAGTCAAATGCTCAGCAGCCGGAAAAAGCCAGAATAAGGGTTACAAGGGCAGCCTCAGTTGGATTCCTTTATATGTATATGCTCATTTTGGAAAGGAGCTGCCATAAAACTTTAAAATGGCACTGAACAAATTTTCTCCCCAGTCTTATTCTTGGAAGTGGATCAATTGTTGTTGAAAATTTCAACTCAGTAACTCCAGCTTATCATGACAAGTGTTAATCCACAGGATTACATTTGAGCAAAGTTATAGGCAATTAGGGAAATAAAAGCTATTATTATAACAAAAGGAAGCACTAAGCAATCTCAGCTACGATCTTAGCTACTAGTCCTGCATATGATACAGGCCATTTCTTTAATGCATACTTTCTCACCGCTGTTGCAAGGATTAAGAGCACTTTATGTGAACCAAAGTGTAACCAGCTGTCACCAGCTCATGTTTTCTTCATTCCCTGCCTTCAGCAATAACTGAAGTTAAAGAGATGCACATTTTAAAGGAAAAAAATCAGAGAGTGGCTGAAAGAAGGCTCAGATGTAATCATTGCCATAGGCTGCTCTTGTTTCTGTTTTTTAAGAAATGGAAGACTATATGACTATTGTCAAATGACAGACTGTAGTACGATATGCTCAACTTACCTAGAGCATGATTACATAGGAACAGATACAAAAGAAAGGTAAGAGAAAGAGAACAGAAGTGACAGTCCTGGTTCACTATCCTGCCCCCCTACTCCTCCTTCCACCTCCCTAATTCACTTTGACTCTTATCTAGAGGGTAGGAGCCCTGCTCAGCCTTCACCCTTGCTTAAGTCTTGGCTTCCTTGAGGCAAAATACCTTTGCTTAACAAAAGCTCTTAACTGTTCACCAAAAAACCCTGATTCTAAGTTATTTATCCCTCTTTATAGCTTTGTCCTGTGGCTTCTCAGTTAAAGTCCAATCTTAGCTGCTGCCAGTGTTTGCCCTGTACCTTATTTTTAATGCTTTCTCCATGTCATACTTTTACACAGGCATTCCTATGCTAGCTTAGAGACATTTTCAAACTGTAAGGGGGGAACAAAGAGAAAGGACCCTGATGCTGTTTTTCACACCCTCAGGAATCATATCCTACCTTGTCACCCCTTTGCCTTATCTTTCTACTCTTCCTTTGTTAATTTTTGTCCTCCTACTCCAGTGTGAATTCCCTGTTGTGCCGGGAACACTAAGAACAGTCTTCAAGCATTTCACCTATGCCATAGCGTAAGCTCATGGATTAGGGAGGGAGACAGACAGAATGTCCTCCCCAAGGCACGTCCCTTCCTCACTGCTATGCAGGCATATATTGAATCATAACTACAGTCTCCTTTCTGCAGTACATAATGAGGCTGTGCATGAGAACATGAGGTGGCTCTTCACGCACCAGCCATCTGCCCTAAAAACTGGATCAAAATCAGCTAGAAACCCCTACAAAAGCACCAAGGATTCACCCAGCAAGTCTCTTCTGAAAATAAAGGCTCCAGAGACTGAACAAGCCTACCATTCCCACCCGTGAAACTCCAGGCTCTCCATAAGCAGGACTGTTCAACATCTGTAGCACCTTAACCAGTCAATGGTGATCACACAGGTATCGCTACAGAGGAATTAGTAAGTCTTCTTGCTGATGATGCACAAGAAAAAACAAGAGCTCCGTTCATTGTTTCTCTCCTCTTCCCTCTTGTTCTGTAGCACTCCTCTGATATTAAATATTTAACCATACGCATGGAAAGAACTGTCAGTGTTACCTAATGCCTCATTTCAGAATTCCTGATTTTTGTGCAATTTAGCTATAATTTTAATATAACTGCAGTATGTGTTAATGAAGGGAAGAACGTTGTGTTGAAATTACAGGTTAGATAGCTGAGCAGTAGTGTGCAATTCACATTGTGGCCTTAGTATCCATTATCTGATTATTTCCTTGCCAGCAAGCATACACACAAGAACAATTGGTATTTGAATAATCATAATAATGCAATCTGTTTAAAATGCAGTAACTTAATAATACCACCCACATAAAGCTTTAGACTGTAAGTGCACTACTTCTGGAAGATTCTGCGGAAGAAATTAAATTGTAATCAAGTAATTGTCTAATGATGTGTTACACAATATATTTTTGCCAGCAGTAAAGTGAGAAACAGAACTAAAACAGATAAAAAACCCCTTTCTCCAAAGCAATAAAACGTTTCAACTCTACAAGATCAGAATTATGACAGTGCCTAATTCATGTTTCAGACTCAAGTGTTTTATCTAAGAGTCATAACATACTTGTCTCCCTATTTGTACTTTTGTACATCAAACTTCATCTGAGCTTGTCTGAATGTGATATGAACATTAAATCAGCCTCAAAATACCTGTCTGAAAATGCCGGTAATACATTGGGCTACATAAGGATAAACTGACACACAAAGAAGTTGCCCAAATTCTTTAATTCCTGAAGAGCATCTATCGTCCAGATGTCATAAAAATCCCAGCACACTCACAGAGAGCCAGAGTTTCAGGAGAACTGAGATCTTTCTCGGTATTTTGAAACGTAGGAAAAGGCTAACATATCTTGCACAAGGTCATTCAGTTCAGACCCCAGTTTTAAGGATTTCTGTGCACCTAATGACACTTTTACTTCCCAGCTTTTACGTGCATTTGCGAATCCTCCCAGCTGTGTATTTGCATCTTTTCATCCCTGTGTGAATACAATTCTGTGTATTTGGCCCTCAGACTCAATTCTTTCAAACACTCATATGCATACCTAACGCAATGCATGAAGGCAATTTCACAGTGCATGTGACTGCGATGGCAGGACTGGAGTCTCGGTGAAAGCAGAGGATATGGGCCACATACCAGAAACCGGGCCACATACTGATACTGGAACCCTGCTCACATGTGCGTGGGTCTGAACAATACACACATGTGCATCCAGCTGTAAGGTAATGAACTTTATTACACATAAATGCATTTTACTGGTACTTTTGTAAAGTCCTGGATGAGACTTCTGACTGCTTCATTTGGCTTTATTTCTAGCGTAATTGCTCTTCTTGAATAGTCTATTCAAAAGCCTTTCTGAAATTCTTTAGATCAGCCACACAGTGCAGACTGTTCAGCTTGGTGGAATCTGTCCTGAGGTGCTGACACCTACTTGCTGGCCCATGCTATTAATGAGAGTCTCTTCCTCAGGCTGCCTACAGATCTGCGGCAAGTCATGTCTACCTGTAAATACCATAGTCAGTAATAGCTGTGTTTAGAAATAGTTACGTACGCTATCCTCAGGTAACTCCTCTACAGAATGTCTCGGCACATCATGTCCAATCTGAACATGGAGAAAATGGAAATAAAGCTGTAAAGTCAGGATAAACCAAAATAGTGAGAGAAAAACTCACCAAGTTTTGTCAGTGGTCTGCAATTAACTACTCTAATTTCTGTAAAGAAATCTAACCCTTGAACAAAACTTTTTGTCAAACCTTTATGAAGAGTATTTCAAGAGAGACCAACAGAGAATAAATCCTAAGTCCGTACAGAGTATTTCACCCATGAAGGGTGAGTATTATGTTTCTCTCATGAGTGTAAAAGCTCCATAAGTCATGACTACACAGGCATGAATGAATTATGAAGGTCTTTTGCTTTAGTAAAAGGAGTAGGAGCAGGATCAGCATTTGTAGGCAAGACATTCTATTCATTCTATCTATTTCTTAATCTGTTTTAATTTAAAATTGTTTAAAACTGCCAGGTTTACTAGCAAAGAAATGATCATAGAGAAAAATAGATCATATTCATTAGAAATACATAACATGGGTTTCTACAGGTGATCATAAATAACACTGATGTCTGCAAATGTTTCTCAATCCCATTTTTTCGAGGAATGGCAGGCATTCAACAGGACTATCTTCTTTCATTCACTGCTGCTTTTCTGCACCAAATGAGCCAAGACACCTCAGAAAATAAATGTGGGACTGTGTCATTTAAGACCATCAGAATTGGAGACTGCAGAAAACCAGAGATCTTGCTTTCAGAAAGTTTATTTCATCCCTAGTTCTTATCCTAAATCGGACAGAAAACACAAACGGCAATGCCTTTGAGAGAATAAAATGTTATGAACTGTGTCAACTGGAAGAAAGAGATTGTAAAGTTCCTTCACCTCTCCACTCTGCTTCCAGAGCCCCCTTGCTGTCCCTTTGCAGTTGAGGTGTGCACCAGCACACCTTGGTTTTTCCTGTATTTCATCGCTCTGCTACCTGGAGCAATGGATTCTGTGGAACTGCTTCTTTCCATTCTTCTAACTGAAAATCCTGAAGTTCATCTTTTCCCATAGAAAACTTTCTAGCAGGGAGGCATATTTTTCATCTCCAAACCCTCTGCCAGACAGAGAATGACTTTAGAGGAAAGATACATCAATGTTATAAGGCAAAGGGGGAAAGAAGAGAAGGGGAAGTGAAGACCATGCAGTTATAAGGCTAATAATGAAGTCCTTTAAAAGTTTTACAAGCAGTTTTGCCACATCTAGGCTTCAATGTTTCTTCAGACGGTATCGGATAAATTTCAGGGAGGCACCAGAGAAAACATTTTTGCTTCCAACATGCTCAAAATTTTCATACCAGCTCCGGCTGACATACCCCTGTCAGAGTAATTTTGAAGTAGTTGGGGTTTATATCAGCTTGAAATGCAGTCATGGCAACCCCTTTTCTACTCTTCCTACTCTCCAGATGACCTGAGCTCAGGCCAATTCACTACTTTTGATGGGTCCATCCTTTTCTTATAATGGGTGTTTCCAGGCACCCATTTAACCTTTCTCTCCCACTGAACAAATGGATGTATCCGTTTGACAGGAGGATGAAGTGTCACCACAGCCCCTGTAGTCAGTGGCAGTCACTATCCACTTCCAGCTAAGCATATGCTGTGTGAGGAGAAAGTATTGTTCTGTCTTTCCAAGCGGTCAGATAACGGACACTCGTTCCTGAAGCAGGATGACAAAAAAAGGTAATCCACTGATCTTTTGCAGAGGAGTTCCACAGGTCATGCTCTAGAAACACTGCGCTGCCAAGATGACACCAGAACATAGACATTAATTACCTTATTATTCGATTTTCTTCTTTCTCAGAGTCTTCCCATCCAACTTGATAGGATCCAACTCTACTTGATAGTTCACAGAGCCCAAAACCAGCATCAGGCTGGTTTATTAATTTTGAATAAGAGTGAATCCCTCTTTATATGACACAAGCCCGAACCAGAACTCACTTGAGGAGCTGCCATAGGTTGGCAGCTACCTCACACTGTTGGTTCTTGTTCATTTGTTTGGGTTTGGGTTTTAGTGGGGGTTTTGGGGTTGATTTTTTTGTCCAATTATCAAAACAACTGGTCTTTTTCTTGCCTGCTATCTCTTTATTCACGCTCAGTCAAAGGGCTCCAAAGCACGGGACGCTTCAGTGGATAATGAAAAAACACCTAAAAAACACCCACAAAAACCAGCTTCGGGAAGAAGTCCAATACAGAAAAGTAATGACAACACACACTTGTGTGAATATAAGCTTTTCAGCTGCCTGCCGATTTTGGGATCAATGAAGTGTTTTAAAGAGAAGAACGCATTTGAAGAGCCGTGTTTGATGCCTGTATCTTTTGTGCGGAATTGACTCTACTCTTTCACCTCCTCATACAGAGGCAGATCACTGAAAACCAATGATTATATAAAAGTCAAATGAGTCTCCTTCCTCCTTCTCAGAAGCAGTTCCAGATCACAGCGCTTTTGATTAAAAGGAGGTAAGGGGTTTTTTTTTGTTAATTGGTTTCTTGTTCTCCCAGAAGTTCAAGGAAGCAAAAAAAGAACCAGAGGAATTGTTTTCTAAAAGCTCAGAACTGTTTTGGTTCCACAAGCGTTATCAGTACCCACACCAGAAAACCCTCCTGAACCTAATCCTCCTGCCTGTCAGCCAGTTTTAAAGCATGCAAACATACTAATCCATGCAAAATATATTACCCAGGCAATCCAGATTGCAGGAGAGTGTTGTGTATACTGTTAGGAGCATAAGAATGGACAGAGTCTTTTAAGCTGCCTTTTAAGCTCAACCACACGCAACTAGCCCCCAGGAAAATGGGTCCAGTCCACAATTCATTTAGCACAAATCCTGAAACACAGGAAAGTATCAGATGACAAGCAAATGATATTATTACACTGGGTCTCAGAGTAAGAAAGGAGTATCCAGGTAGTCAAAGCAAAGATCAGAGACATAGAGGAGAGGCATCAATTAGAAACCGAAACCAGGGAATTAAAAGCTGATCCTGAAACCAAAGGGATATAGGTCGGATAAAAAGAACTCCCCAAGAAGAAAGGTTACTGACATAGATGGGTAGATACTATGCCAAAAACTCTAAGTTGCGAACACATAACTGTGAAACCCCCCTGAGACATTACTGCCATGCTCCATGTTATGGCACAAAGAACTGCTCTAAACAAAGGTACCATCTGCCCTAAGTGTGCTGGTTTATGCTGAAGGCTTACAGTTCAAAGCAGCTCTGATCTAACTAGTGCCATGCTCCTCATAGTGCCTGTTGGCTCTGGGAAGCTGGGGGGCACTGAAGCAGAGTGGATTGGGCAGATGCACCTCCTTTTTCCAAAGACAGCCTCTGTTTAAAGAATGAGAACAGAGCTGGTCTGGCAGCACGGCACCACATGGCTGCGTCCCCTGTGGGTTCCTGATGGCCAACAGGCTTCAGCTATTGATGATAACGTAGTAAATTCACCCCTGGTCAGATGGCATTTTCAGACTCTACAGTCTGTTTCAAGGACACAAACCATATGAGGAACGATGTTAACGGTAAGGAGGGTGGAAGCTTTGGGAAACTTCTGGTCCACTGTGATAATAAAACCTCCAGTCTTTGTTTCACTCTTTGTTTCCCTATATATTACAGCACATACAGATAAAAGGAAGTAAACTTTCCCTGCTCAATTTATCTTTCGATCATCTATCTAGATGTTCCTAAATTCTAAAATGGGCTGTAGGGACACAGTCCTGTGGCTACACCATAGCACCAGTGAGAGCTGCATAGTGATGTCCTACCAAAATATTTAGAGGCTGTACTTGTGTTGCTCTCCGTAACCTGATATGGCTTGCATACCTCTTCCTGGGAATGAAGGGAGTTTAGCACCTTTAAGGGTCCTCATACATACAACTGCAACAGAAATGCTAAATATTTGCAAAGGAAATCATACTCTTATGCTCACTATTAAACAAGAACCACTGTGTTACAAGTCCATCACAGAGACTCTGAAATCCCCAAGGATTATAAAATAATATCCGAGATTCCCAATGCTCCTGCTCTCTGCCAGTTCAGGCTGAAGAGCCAGATACCTGGCTGGAATGGCCATGAGGGCAGGGAGAGCTCCTGCCCTCTGATCCAGTTTGCTGCAGTTGACTGAGGGGTTTGGATTTGCTTGCTGTATTTCGAGAGTTCCCACTATGCTCTTTCCAAGATGCTACCAGACTGGAAAGTTTTACACTGAACACAGCTGCACACGCATTGTTAGCAGAAAATTCATTAATTAATATGATTTATGTAAATTTAGGAGCTGTTTAGAAGGCTTCGTTCTCAATGCAATATTCAATATTTGCTTAATATCTTGTCAGACAATAATTGTATCCCCAGATAGGAAATCGTACTCAACTGTAGCAAAACGATTCTTACCATTAATTCTGTCAGAAACAGGGAAAGATTAACTGTACTAGGTCTGGCATGGATTATTTAGCATTGCACAGGCTATTAGCATGAAAATGCATGCATCTGAAACGTGTGGAGTAAAAAGGATTATAATTTCATTAAGCGTAACAAGATGAAACCGGTTTAAGAAGGGGGGGGGGGGGGAAGGAAAAGGAAACTATGTCTTTAACTAGAGATAAATAAAAATCAAAACCATAAACAGAATGTATGGATTTTTAGAGACAGAATAATCCTTCTTACAAATAACTCTGACCACTACTGAGATGCTGTAGAACAGCTTTGATCTGATCCGTAACCATTCCAGCATCATCCTTCAGCATGTGTAGCCAGCCTTAATCTGGACCAAATCAGATGTATAGTCCATGTCAGGAATAACCCGCAGTTGTATCTGGTTTACTACTCCTCTGAACATTTTGAATTCAGGCTTGTGCCATCCAGAAACTTGTGGAGTCAAAGCTCACTTCAGTTCTACAAATTGATTCATGGTTTCTGTGGGCTTCTCTATGGTGGAAATACTTAAATCCTGCCTGCCTTATAATTCTCATCCAGTTAATATGAACTTTTTCTAATTAGAAGTAGAAATCAGAATAGCATGCACCAAAATCCCAAATTATTTATCTAGTCTCCTCCAGACAGAAAACCAGTCAATGTAAATAATGCTTTTAAAAGCAAATGGATGCTATTTAAGAGACTTTTTGTCAGTTCCAAACACTGGCTTCTTTTGTTCTTTCTTTTGCTCTATAAAAGCCTATCAGAATTATGATGAATGATCAGTATAGGCTTTGTACAGCTGTACAGCTCACACACAATGATATACTTAACTTGGTATTGCCCAAAGAAGTGGTAAACGCTCCATCCCTGGCAGTGTCCAAGGCCAGGTTGGACAGAGCTAGGGTGAGCCATCCCTGCCCATGGCAGGGGGGTTGGAACTGGATGATCTTAAGGTCCTTTCCAACCCTAACTACTCTGTGATTCTAGGAGCATCATCAGATGGAGGCACACATCCATCTGGTGAGGCCTGACCTCAGTTTTGGAGACAACTTTTGGGTATTAGCTCAGGGGTCCCTGCAGCGTGTCCCATTAGCTGTACTTACATATACCTTAATGTACCGATGCCACAAATCAAACTTGTTTCCAACTTGGAACCTTTGACAGTTATTCTGATCCTTATAATAGATGAAGGAGACTTGGTGAATGATTTGTTTTCATCACTTTAGTTTGTAAAGTATATATTCTTTGTCCTGCAAAAATTAGCATCAATATTAAAATGCAAAATGTTTGAAAAAAATTACATAAAAATTATTGTTACACTGTAAAACTACCCTCCTTGAATATCACCTTGATCAGACAGTTGTGCAGGGCTAGAAAGACTAAGAATGAATGAATCATATCTCGTTCTTAGCTCTGCATTAGTAATTTGATGCCTTCATACAGCACTTTGCCTGCATATTAAAGACATAAAGGGGTTTCTGGTTTCTGCAGCCTGCCTCGGGAGAGAGAAGTGGTGCAGAGGTAGCACTTGAAGAAAAGAGGAATCTACCTGCAGAAAAGGAGGAGTTTGGTATCTCTAGGTAGTTCTTGGAGAGGTGTCTTGGTTTCAGCTGGAACAGTTATTTTTCCCCTTCCTAGGAGCTGGTGCAGTGCTGTGTTTTGGCTTTAGTCTGAGAACAACACTGATAACACACCGCTGGTTTAGCTGTTGCTATGTAATGCTTACTCTGATCAAGGGCTTTTCAGTCTCATGCTCTGCCAGTGAGGAGGGGCACAAGAAGGAGGAAGCGGAGACAGGAAACCTGACCCAAACCATCCAAAGGGGTATTCCATACCACAGCACATCATGCCTGCTATATAAACTGGGGTGAGTTACCCAGTAGGGACCGATTGCTGCTCAGGTTGGGCTGGGTATCAGTTGGCAGGTGGTGAGCAATTGTATTGTGCATCACTTGTGTTTTCTGAGCTTTCCTTTTTTCTCTTGTTATTTCCTATTATTATTATTATTATTATCTATAGTCTTTCTGTTATCACTGCATTTTACTTTATTTTAGTTATCGGACTGTTCTTACCTCAACCCGTGGGGTTTACATTCTTTTGATCCTCCTCCCCATCCTGCCCATAGGCAGGGGGAAAGGCAGGGGTGAGTGAGCAGCTGTGTGGTGCTAAGTTACCAGCTGGGTCTAAACAAGACAAGAGGGTAGAATCTAATGTTTCGATTTGTATGTTAAGCTAAAATCAAATGTAAAAGGAGTATTGGTAGTCACTGCTTCAGTTCTTAAAGGTTCTTAATGTACTAATTCCCTTCCAGCTTTTCTTCCAACCTTGCTCTCATTATTTGTTTGGAAGAGAGAGTCCCCCCATTACAAAGTCACCCATTTCCACATGTCTAACATAAGGCGACACCTCAAACAAGCATTCTTGCTGATTTTGATTCAAAACAAGATCCTCCACACAGCAATGCCAGTTCCTTTGTTATCCATTACAAAGGCACATCCCTGACAAGGCTTAGGCTTGTAGAACACATGGAAGAGTATCAGTGTAAAAGCTATTCCTACTGCATGCAATTTCTCTCACAAAATAAATGTATGAAATGTTGCTCTGATGGCAAATCCATCTTTTTGCTGAATTCAGCAAACCTGAGGCATGTGAATAAGAGATTAAACTGGTTCCAGGAGGGAGAGCAGAAGAATGAAGATCAGGGTGTTTGAAGTCAGAATGCAATCTGCTTGAAAAGGTGGCCATATGGATGAGGAGCTCCATAACAGCTCTTCAGTAGGTGGGATGAGATAAAGTGAAACTGCTATCTGAAAATGCAGAATCGATAGATCCAGGAGAAAAGTGATAAAAAGCTCTGAAAGGTGACAATAATAGCCCTTGATTGTGTAAATACTTCTGGTTCTTTCCTGCCACAGTGCCTTTGTGGTGAGGTACTCATGTTTCTTCTGAACACACTGAAAAACTTCACAGAGATTAAAACATGCAGAATGCTTCAAGTGCAAAGTTAAATTTTCATTTTGGCTTTAAAAGACCGTTATAGAAAGCCAGAAGTCACATTTTGTGCTTCCGTTTTAATGAGCTACTGACAATTTTTCCACCCCATTTAGATTTTAGCACTTCTTTTTTACAAGAAGTTTTTCTAGCTGATGGGGAATGAGGAAGGCTCTTGCTCATCCGTATATTCCTGCTGGAACTGCCTCTCTCATGCTTTAGATCTGTGCAGAAATCTTGAGGAGAAACTTTCACAAAAGCAAATTCAGCATCCAACTCCTTCACCATCTACACCCGCAACCTAGAAACTGCAAGTAAAAAGTTGTAATACAAGATACTTTGCAATAACAGCTTACAGCAGACTTGGGGTCCTTGTTTGAGAACGAAATGAGTCTGTAAAACAATGCATGTCTCTGGGCACCAGGTCAGAAACACCACATCTGCCACCCCTAGCACTGCCCAATCACAAAGAATGGAACATGAAGACTGACGCAAGTTTTTAAGAAGTATTTTCCCCTTTTCAGGATTTTTCTGTCAGGTTCCATATGAAAAAAATGAGCTAATATTATCCTGGTGTTTATGTTCTAGTTTACTAAGTTTTAAGGCCAGAATTGTCTCAGACATTCACACGTCTAAGCTACACCATATTTAAAACCACTACTGAACAATCATAGCTTCATTGAACTCACTGGGATTACCCCTTTGAGTGAGGATTCAGCTAGCCGTAGGTGGTTACAAATCCAGTTCATAATTTGTAAGGCTGTAGACTGGAGTACGTCACAATTAATGTACTGTAGCCTGAAGTTTTGGTGATTAACAAGACACACATTTAAGCAGAAATAATCAGAAAAGGAATTCTTAATTAGAACTTTATATGGCTATCAGCAAATTGCTTTCAGATCCTTTGTCAATGAGAACTGCTATATAAATGCAAATTTCTTTTATGGTATTAATATTATTTATCCATTTAATTGAAAAAAAACCCCATTTTTATTGCTTTTTAGTTAGTGAAATACTAAATACAAAGGCAAAACACATCCTTGTTGTAAGTCTTTGAAACTAATAGAGTTACAGTACAAATGAATCTGACCCTAATGTCTAGAGGATATTAGGTTTGTTCAGCGTAGAGAAGAGAAGACTGAGGGGTGACCTCCTTGTTGCCTACATCATCCTCCTAAGGGGGAGCAGAGAGGGAGTTGTTTATCTCTTTTCTGTGGTGCCCAGTGATAGGGCACAAAGGAACGGCTTAAAGCTGTGTCAGGGGAAGTTCAGATGGGATATTAGGAAAAAGTTCTTCACTGAAAGGGGTGGTCAAGCACTGCAACAACGTCCCCTGAGAAGTGGTCAAGGCTCCAAGCCTGTCTGTGTCCAAGAAGTGTTTGGACAACACTCTTAGACATAAGGTTTAACTTTTAGGTTGCCCTGTGTGGAGTCAGGAGGTGGATTTGATCCTCAGGGATCCCTTCCAAGTCAGCACATTCTGTGATCCTGTGACCCCAGATGTCTATTATGTATTACTGAAAACAGAAAGCAATACTATTTTCTCTTAAGAAATATAATTTGCTTGTCTAATTCAAGCTCTGTGCCCGCATCACTTCCATATTCCTTGTCCCTTTGTATTCTGAAATGCAGTTGTGATAATGTAAACTTTTAACAGGCTTTAAAAAAAATGGCCTGTTCACTCACATTAATTGACTCAGTTCCATAAAATACTGTCACTAACATGGGTTTTATATGAAAATGCTTTCTTACAGGACTTTTCCAGGTTGGAAGACTCAGATGTTTTGCTGGAAAAGGTATTTTGAGGGAAATACTTAAGATAAATACTTTAAGGAGGAAAAAACCAAACTAAATCAAACCTAGGAAGAAGGGTTTAAGCTTTTTTTTGTCTTATTTCTAAGAAACAGATGGTTTGAATAAAAATGTTAGATGCAGAGGGAGAAGTGAGTGTTCTTTGAAACCACAGAAAGACATGGAAGCATATCCATACAGTGTGTCCTGTGTGTAGTAATACTCAAAGGGCCAAAAAAGTGATCATTATTAATGCTTTTTTGTGTTTATTATGCGAAATTAATAACTTGTGTTATGGGTCTCCCACCTTCACTACAAGGACTTTCAGACATATGAAGCAAAACCAGCCCAGTAGTGCAGAAAGACAAGTGAATGCTCAAGGGAGGTTAGGAAGCAGCTCGAGCACCCTTCCCACTCAACTTTCTTTGATTACCAGCTCCTGATGTCTTGTACCCAGGAGCCTTTGATGAGTTAAGCAATGTTTGGAGCAAGTGATACAACCGTATCATACTTTCAGAAGCACTCTACAGAGTGATAGCACGGATGATAGAAATCCATCACTTAGCACACATGGAGGGAAAAAAGTAATTGGATCACTAGATGGCTACTAGAGATCACTAAGGGAGGCTACAGAGCTGGAGGGACTTGATGCTGGTTGTACCCTGCAGTACTGCTTACTGTAGCAAGATCCTCTTTCTGGTTGGATGTGAAGAGACTTAAAAGCCTGGTTTTCTGGAACCAGTTATCGCACTGGTGCTTTCAGAAGGAAAGGTATCCCAGTCCAGACACAGGTCAAGGTGTTAGCACTGCTGCAAGACATCACATGCTTACAACACTGGGTAATTCTTTCACACACTGGCACTCCCCACAAAACATGGAATGTCCCATTCTTCACAACCTTTCCCTATTTATGGGTTATTAAAAGCTCTCCAAAATCAAAGCTCCTTGAGATGACATTTGAATAAGCAGAGATCAGTGTTTTAATGCAGAGCACGAAGGAACCGGTTGCATTCAAGTACACATTAAAGAAAGCGTGAGGAGGAGTTCATGAAGTACCTGAAGTAGAACTGAATGGAGGATAGGAGCAATTCTGGAACATATCTCAGGCATTTGCTAGCAGAGGGTACTGAAAAACACTTTTATATCAGATACTACCCTGACGTCCACTTTCACATCCCATGGCTTATGTAACTGCTCTAAACCAGACCACCAGGCTCAATACCAGTCTCCTAAGCAAACAGATACACAATCAGTTCTGGCAACATTGCTAAGACTATACAAAATCAGAAACAGTAAGCTCCATGAAGGAGGCAGCAGCACACACATACATATGTAATATCAATATCCACACACTAGTTTTGAAACCCAAAGAAAGAAAGATATATTCTTTGAATATGTATCACCCATGTAATAAATCACTATTTTAAAAAGGAAAAATCCACAATGGTAGCAAATGCACAAGTAAATGTGTATGAGGCTTTTATGGTTACATTCGTGCATCGGAAGAAAGGTAATAATGAATGTTCTTGTGGAGGATGCTTATTGCTGTTTACATCAAAACTAGCTACCATTGAAATGTTAATAATTGCATTCTCTTCTGGTGAAGATTGTCTTCAAGGATCAGGATGACAATTGCAAGGGACATTCAGAGATGTATATTAGATCTGGACTGACAACAAATTACCACTGATTCTTTTAATGGAATGACCAAAGCACTTAAGGCTGAATCTGCTGAATTCAATAAACAATTTCCAGGTGATTTCATTAGATAATGAGAACTTATTATGTACTAGGTAATCAGAAGGTCCTAGAAAAATGACAAATAGTGACAAGTATTAACAATATACTACACTGTCAGCATGCGTTTCCAATCCTAAAACCAGATACGGGATCCTTACTGCTTAGGAAACACAGCATTGCATTATATTATGTCTGCTCTGGATTTCACAGGCGAGACATAATAGAAAAATGTTTTTCTGATTTCAAGTCCCCTGGATTATTTTATTTACTACACATTTCTAATTCACATTGCAATCATATGTAACCCCTCTAAAATCCCCAATAATGTTTCGAAGTAACATCTTCTACCTGCTTTGTTAAATCACCCGGCTTAAAGCTGAGTCTGAGGTGGCTCCTTCCCAGGGTCCCATTAAAAGCATAAATTCTGCATCAGGGAAACCACAAATCCATTTAAAATCAATCAAATCAAGCCCTTTTAGCTTCCACTTTATATAACATAAACCCAACTGAAACAGGTCAGGCTAAAGATACACCTGGACCAGTACTATTCCTCCAACAGTGTACAACAGTAGATACTTAAGTAAGCAAGTAGATACTTTAGGAATAGCATAAATCTACCATGACATTTCACTGTTTTTTCTTCAGTTTCTGGAAAAATTTTGGCTCAAGAGATTCCTGCTTTAGAGACCACTGACTTTGTGCTTAATACCCCCAACAGATTTTTTCTTCCATGAATGAGTAATTTCCTTTTGAACCAATGTAAGCCTTCAGAGTCCCCAACATCCCATGAGTATGAGATCGATAGCTGACCTACACATAATGAGAAGGACTTTCTCTGTTTGCCTTAGCCTGCCTCAAGCCAGTTCTATTTGCGTAAGCAGTCATTCTCTCCTCTTCCTTCCACAGCCACCCACGATACTATCACCTTTTGCCACAGCTCCCCTCAGTTTTCTGGGGTTTAGGAAGCATTTTCATCTCTGCAATATGTAGAAACCAGTCCATACTTTAATAACATTCATCTTTTTTTTGCAAACATATCTGTAATCGGCAAAGTTTCCATCAAAGTCACTACTTGTGGAATATATACAAATAGGTGCATAACAGAAGCATCCAGAGTATTTTCCATGGCAACAGCATTACACTGGACTTTGCTACACTTCAGTGACTTTTTGGTTGATTTTCTTTCCCCATCTACTTCTGCAATCAACTGAACAGTAAAATCACCTTAGATACATAAGACTGGGGTTTTTTGTCTGTGCTACAAAAGACATATCTCTCTGTATCCCTTAATCAACTGCTATAAACAAAATAGTAAGGAGTAGTTTAACACTGCCGCAGATCTGCCGCTGTGCTAGCATATAGTGACATACCTGGTCTTGCCCACAGAAGGTATTACAGCAGAGAGAAAACCCCTAGGGACTTCTCTCCCTAGGGAATATTTCTGTCCTACACGCGGTCTGAACCTGTCTGCAAAATCTAGGTCTTCAGCAGAGAAGCAGTAACTTAGTGGCTGAATAAACGACAATGAAAGGTTCCTGTACTTCTAGAGCGGAGCAGGAGGTAAAACACACAGAGAATTAGGTTAATAGTATAAAATAGATTAGAAGTAAGTATCTAAACAGAAAATAAGTACAGAAACAGGCAAAATTAGAAAGCTTTAAGTTATCACTTGGTTGTCAATTTCTGGATTTCCTAAGCAATCCTGTTTCTAAGATTAAGGCAATTAAAAGTTTCTAAAAGTTCTTTGGAAAATACATAGTACTGAGCATCTATGTCAGCAAGGTAAGAGAATTCCTGTGCATAAATCTAGAAATAAGGATATATAGGCAGCAACATCTGCCCATTATCTGGAACAGGATAAGACTCAAACCAAAAAAACAGCAAAAGCAGCAGGAGATGCTAGCTATAAAAGCAATACAATCCTGATTTTTTCCTGACTAAGGGAAAGACATCATTTAACTTCATTGGGTCTTGGATCTGGCACTAAGTCCTATTACACAGGCCAGATGTAAGGAATTTATTCCCCTTAGGAGAACGCAGAAGAAGCAGATGGTTGTTTCTAGCAAACACATTGCAAGCCATAGGAAGAATCTGTCTGTATTTCCTGTGAAAACTAAAATTTCACTAGAAATAAGAACGTCTCTAAAACCAATGCATTCCTTTAATGGCTGAGAAAACAATAACTTACTTATTATCCCATCATGCCTAAAGGTATTAAACATCATCTGCTGGATTTGTGCCTTTGCGTCTCAGTTCTTTCTGTACTTCAGATGGTGGATGGTCTCAATTTTTGTACTGCTGTACCCTAATCTATTTTTAATATCGCAGTGCTATAGTGCTCAGCCTGCAGGGCACGTTTGATTTTAAGTGGGTAAGTCCCATTTAATTCAACGGCCAATTGTGTGCTCAAGTAACTTGCTGAATCTAAGTCATTTGCATCCACCGATAAAAAGTAACAAGAAGTTAGCCTTCTCTCATTTGGGACCGGAATGTTAGTGTGTAACTCGGCAAAAGAACTGACAATGGGAAATATGGCGCTTGTGCTACGGCATTACCCTCTGCTAAACAGAAGTTGGAAGTTCCATAACAGAATGATGTATTTTGAATTTTGGCTGCGTTTTTGTTCCCCCTCATCTCACGAATGGTTTGTGAATATTGTTTGCATTAAGCATGTTAAAGCATTCATCAGTATCAAAACTGTACGGGAAACAAACTTTATACTCTTCTGTATTTGCTGAATAAAGATCACTTTAATACCAATCAACAGAAGGTCTGTTGACAGCAGAGTGCAGCTGAGAACGACCACTCGTGATGCTGTTTCCTGGCTCAATTCAGAAGACTGCAATTTCAAGTCCAGTTTGTGACCAGACTGCAAGAAGCATCTGAGGGAAGGAAATACTTTATTCGAAGATGTACTGCTGCTAAAATAATAGCAGAGGCGATACTGGGAATTGCTAGCCACAGAAATTGCGATTTATTATTAAAAAGTCCATGGAATGTATTGCTTTTTGTAATCGTGCTACTATAAAATATCCTCTTGAAGCTTGCTAAAGTGAGATCTAATTTAAAGCATGTCACTGCATCCTTGCATTACATTGTTCTCTGTAGGTGTTACAGCAAGAGTTACAAAAGATCACAAGCTGCCATCATACTTTTCTTATGACTAACAATATAGCTTAAAGAAAGGAAACCTTAACTCGGATATTCTTTTTCTCTGGGGTTTAAAAAACCAAACAACCCTGTAAATGTTATTCTCACTACCTTAAGTTTCATGTCTTTTATACCTACAAAAGGAAAATGTTACATTGTGCAAATAGGATTTCAGCGGCAGCATTAGGAAATTCTCCTGTTCTCAAGTTGTGCTATGGGAGGTTTACATTAGATATTAGGGTAAATTTCTTTACCAAAAGGGCTGTCAATCACTGGAACAGGCTGCCCAGGGAAGAGGTTAAGTCACCATCCCTGAAGGTATTTGAAAGATGTGTAGATGTGGCACTGAAGGATATGGTTCAATGGTGGACTCGGCAATGCTAGGTTAACAGTTGGACTCAATCTTAAAGGTCTTTTCCAACCTCAACAATCCTATGATTCCATACATGGATCAATGGCAGAAGAGACAGCTCAAGATCCATCTGCTGTGCCTGTGTTTACTCAGGTGTAGCTTTGTGTGCCCCTCGTCTCCTGCAGTACCTGATGCAAGGGACAAAATGTGGTTGGTAGCTTTCAGGGTGGCAGTGATTTTAAAATGTCAGACCAGAATTAGCTAATCCTGAAGTGGATAAACACGACTCTTTATCATATCATCGTTAGGTCACAGTGCAAAACTAGTCTGTAAAACCAACCACATCATGGCGAAGGCCATTCACTTAGCATAATTTCAGAACCTAACGTTTCACACAGTGCTATTGAGTTTTCTCAAGTGGTTGTCATCTTGGGTCTGGCTTTGCTTCAACTATGGGACCAAATAGTACTACCTTATCCCTTGTGCTAATGGACTCAGCAAGAAAATTATATGTGCTGGTAATAAAGATGTGCAGAGTCCAGCTCCTGCTCAGCACAACAAAGCTCACGGAATTTAAAGAGCCAGGCTGAAGGGCTGCTCCTAATGAATCAAATGGGAGGCTTGATACTGACATTAAACATGAATGTACCTGAAGCTTCTGAGAAGTTAACAACAGTGCACGGAGAACAACACAAGGCTAAAAGCAACATGTTACGGTTTGCTTCATGCTTCATAAACCCAGCTATAGCTCAAAGAGGACTCAGGAAGACATTAATTTGCATCCTTCTGTAGACAAGATCATTTCAAGGCTTCTTTCTGCTTTTCATTTTCTTTTACCTTTTTGAAAACCAACACTTTTCCCAGATGAATTCTCCATGTTTGCTCTCAGTCCTAGAATGATTATTTTTCTCAGTGAAATAGACCAAAATCTGCTCACCTATTTTGATTTATAGGAAAGTAAAGTAGTTCCCAATTGCTTAAAAAAGTGATTTTTTTTTCCTTGAAGGTTACTCAGATACAACTACAACTGCAAAATAATCCCTTCTATATAACTGCTTCTATATAACTGTGGAGAAATATCAAAGCTAATGAAGGGTGGAGCAGGGAAAGGAAGAGAAAGTTGTATGAGTCTACAGCTGTAACATTGACTTTGTGATCAACAGAAAATGTCCATTATTTTACACTTAAATTTTTAGGACTAAAAAATATTGTAGACATGTAAGAATGGTGTTGCATTGGCATTAGATTTCTGTTATGTATTTGCTTAAACCTCATTGAAAGCAGTGCATTTACTTAGTGTATGAAAAGTTACGTACGTTTTTCCACTTAAAGGTTTATGTAAGGCTGATGGGGAAAATGAAGGACTGACAGTAAGGAGAGCATTTCAGACTATTCGTTTATGTAAAGGAAAGTGTGAGAAGTGAAAAAGAGGAGACTGAAATGAAAGCCCACTGCTGCCTAGACATCAATGCGACCAGTCTAGCTTTCAGAGACTGAAAGACTTGGAGCTGTGGCCTGGATAAATGTCTTTTTGACTCCTCCTATGTTAAGGGCATGCAATCGTGGCCTTTAAAAAGAAACAAGAGACCATCTACCTGAAATAACAGAAACTCAGCTGCAAGACAACAAACTCATTCCCCAGTTTCTTCTTTAGCTGGAATAATGGAGTCCAAGACCAGGAATTCTAGTGTAATAGTTGGCCATAATTTTGACCGTGAAGCTCTGGAAAGACAGTGAAGTCACTGTCTAGAAAGACGGCATCAAAACACATTATCATTCTTATTGCTTGTCCTGATCATAATTTAAATGGGTACAAATGCAGGTAATTAAAATGTAGACATTTCATAGTAGTCATGACTTCACCAATCTATACAAAAGTAGTACTATTCATATCGTTAAATGTCCATTTTAATGACAAATGCTGATCTCAGACAACTGCAGTGAGAGAAGCAGGAACTAAATTGGAGCTTGTCTTTAGTAAGTGAACATCCTAATCTTCCTGGAATAGTTAAGGTTTAGCATATCTACACTTTCAGTGCAGGAAAAGCAAATATCTTTGTGTATAATATTTACCTAGTGACGGATTCAATGGATTCTAACACATTTCACAGAAAGCAAGAGGGGGAGGTTTACTGCCTTATAGCTCTAAAAAGACACATGAATACAACCTTGATTAGGAGTATTGCAAATAACCAATTATTTTTTATTACTTTCACTCACTGTAGTCAAGCTAAATTAATGTTCCGAGGTAAGAGACTTGACTAGACAAAGAGGGAGAGAGTGCTGCGAACGACCTTCAGGGTAAAACAGATTGTGCAGTGAGGAACAGGAAAACATACAGCAGGAAGTGAAATGGTAAGGGGAATTTAAAAGCAAAAGAAAAAGGAGTTGTATGCTCGGAGAGTCAGAGTAGCAAGCAAAAGAGAAGAATGCAGCAGCTGCGTTTTAAATGGACAAGAGGTCAAAGCCCAGTCATTGTAGTAAGAAAACGTAGTCTAACAGGAAGAGAGGATGACCTGAGCTAGGATTTTCTCGTGTATTGTCTTGTAGCAGGGACAGAGAACGGTAGATTACTACCGAAGAAAATAATCTACAGAACAGTTTCCTGAGATACTCATGCAGACAAACCCCACTCTTTATTTCCTGCAAGTTACAGGAAAGGGAATGCACACAAAAATGGTACAGGTGTTTCCCTGTTCCCAATGGGAATCACAGGACTGAGGACTTCCAGTGCCTTAGGGATATCGATGGAGGAATTTTGATTGAGGAAGAATCAATACATTCAATTTCTTTCCAAAGCAGGATCATCCTTTCACTCTAGCAGAATCCAAGAACTTCTACAAAACAAGTCAAAACCTGAGCCATACTGTGCAATAACGTCTCCTGTACTTCCCAAGGGCCACATGCATAAGATTCCTTTCATTCTTCTTACCCAATATCCTTTTGTTATTGTCATGTTATTTTTTAATTTTTAGTTCTTTATTTTAAATCCTGACTTTGAAAAATATTAAAATGGGACTTTTACCTCTCCTTGCCCAAGAGAAGGATAAGCACTTGCTTATGACATCCATTCATTACATTCTGATACATCCAGGAAATACATACTCCTCACCTCTTCTCAAGCAGGGAAGCTCTTCTTCAATGCAAGACCCCTTACTGCTATCTCATATGTATCTATATGCCTCATCATGTTCATCTACACATATGTAGATGTGTATACACATAACATGTTATGTGCATACACGTGAGCACACATATATTTGTAAACATCAGCTGAGTAGCAAAATATCTTGCTACATTATTTACTTTTAATTACCTGTTTTTTTCAGTAAAGCAGCTTTCCTGAATTATTATCAGCCATTATTAGAGTTCACCACACTAAGACATGGGGAGCTTTGCTCAAAAGATGTGGGGTTCCCAGCTTTCAGGGCTTTATCATAGCTCTTGGCGTTATTACTGTATTGAGGCTGGCTCTAACAGCTAAAATCAAGAGAATATTGATTTGATTTTATTTTAAAAGAAAATTTCTACCCTCCATAGTTGATGACAAAAGCTTAAACCTATGAAATGAGTGGATTCTAAAAGTTCTAAAACTAGAAGGCCAAGTAATTCCCTCCTATGTCCCCACTACTTATTCCTCCTATAATGTGATCAGCATCACATTATAGGAGCATGCATGTGTATCCTAGCTAAACACTATTTCTGAGCTTGATTTGTGCTTACGAATCCTTGAGACTGAGAACACTCACGCTGAACCCTGCACCAGAATTTCAGCAGTTCAAATTTCACGTTGAAACGTAGGAAGGACATCTCAAAGAATAAAGCACTACTGTAACGTGGGGTTTAGCTACTAAAATTGTTCTTGTCAGTTTTGCTGTAGAAAATGAAAGGTGGGAACTTTTTGTCTTCTAATCACTGCAAAACTTTTTGAGCAATTTTTCTGTTGTTGGCTTTATAAGGAAACAGAAAATGCATCCACTAAATATAATGCTTCAGGTGTAGATCTGCTGCTATCTTGTCATATCTTGAAGTGATTTTGAACAAGCGTCTTCTTTCAGATGTAGATCAGAGAAACAAGCAAATAGGTGGTTGAGGAGGTAAAAAAAAAGCAAAAGAAGACATCCTTTGAAGCCTGTTGTCTTTGTTAGTGGTGAGGACTCAGCACAGATGAAAGATTTCTACTGTTTAGACCATTCAACTTCCTGGTGTTTAAACTGTTCAAGCTCTGAAGATTCTGTGCTTGCTATGGCAGGGAGTTTTCTTCCCACTGATGCTACCATGCTGAGATTCAAATGTTGATTACATCTTTCTTATGCAGACAAGAACTTATATTGCCTTTAAAAGCTGACTGACTGCATGATCTGCATACGGAGGAAAATTGTTCTAGAACAGTAACCACATTGCAGCACTAAATGCAAACCAAATCTGAACCACAATCTACGGTATGTATTTTTTAATTAAGTTTAATTACATTTTCTATTATTACGCTTTAATGTCACTATACTCCCAATTTCTTAAGAAAACAAAATCATCATAAAGAGAAATTCTCTTATATTTCCTTCTAGAAGGAAATCGCTCCTTCATGAAGGACCTTTTCTCTTTTTGCACTTGAAAGACTACCACACTAATTCTGAAAGCTCCAATAAGCCTCCAAAAAATCTGCAAGGTGAGCTCAGTTTTAGCAGCCTTTGAAGTCTACCCATAGCTAGTAATGAGCTGTTCTCTATACTATTTAAAAAGCAATAGGAGAGAAATTCTCAGGGGAGAATTCAATCAAGCACAGAAAACTAGATTTAACTCCTGATTACCAGGTCCGAAAAGTACCATCAGTTCTAGTTATTCATGTGGTGTCAGACCTCACGTACTGAATCACATATTACTCAATTTTATGTACTTCACTGATGCCTAGATCTTCCTTTTTATTTTGATACCTCTTGACAAGAGTTCTGAACTTAATGTGATTGACATCAAATTAGCTGTTCTTTTGCCCGCTTGGCCAGCTCCAATCTTTCCTTAGCTCTCTGACTGGGAATTCACTGTTCAGGCATGTAAGAGATCTCACAATACCATGGGCTCAATTCAGCGCACTTCTCATGCCCTTCGGTGCCCCCACTGATCTCTAGTTGATGCTACAGAAAGCTATGAGTATCCTGTGTTGGCTTTTGTTTTGTTGTTTTGTGAGCTTTTTAATCAAACCTGTTGGGTGTCTTGGATACCTTACGGTGTCTCAGACAGCACAAGATGCCTATGCTCAGGTAACTGAATTAAGGCCTAAGTATCAGACAACAATGATTTTTCTTCCAAACCTAACAGCCAAAGTGTTCTGTAGCCCTACCCACTGCAACAGCACATAGGGTTGGTCCCGTGGAGCTGACATCTTCCATTATACCAGCTTAATCTGATTCATGACCATCAACCTCTGAAAAAATACACGAGATTTAAGCTTTACTTCTGCCTGGAAAGTAGTGACTATTCCTGGAGAGCTTTCTCAAAAGTACAATTCACGCTTACAACTGCACCAACGCGCTAAAGCAAACAGAGGGAGAAGTTGCTTTCCCTCCATTAACTGTCCTTTACAGCCTCATTGCTCAGCTTTAATAAGAGTAGATCCCATGCAGAGAATGAATACAGATGGAGTAGATAGAGGAGAAACACTTTTATGAGCTGAAACTCCATCAAACGCTTACCTGTAGTGAATTACCCTATACCTCTTAAGAAAATAGAAGTCAGTATCTAAACACTATAGCCTGTCCCTTGCATGTTCTCTCCAAGTTATTTTCACCTATTTTACTTCTGTGCAATGCCGCTGACTTAGTGAAGTCATGTATCAGTATGGGTAAGGGGGGAAGTAGGGCCAGGTTATTTCCTTAAACTTGTATTTTTCACCATAAATTTTATATGATGCATAAAATACACAAGAGATGGCAAATGGTTCCTCATATTTCAACAGCATTCAGCCTCAGCAACTGGGAGAAAAAGCCAAGGGTTTGAAAAGCACAGCAGCATAAATAAGGTTACAGATGCCAGGGACCAGGAGACTGCCGCAGCAGCTCAGGACACACAGTATCCCAAATGTTTTAATATTGTCCATTAGAAAGAGTAAAGCAATTATTCTGCACTGAGAACATCTGTCTGACCGCTGGAGTTATCTTACATAGAAAGCTCTAAAACAGCTACCCCTGACTTTCCATTTAAAACCTGAAGTCATAGAATCATAGAACAGTTAAGGTTGGAAAGGACCTTAAGATCATCATGTTATTTTTATTTTAGAAGGAGGTCTTATTTTGAAGAAGAAAGATATTCCTCTGTGTGCCTTAAAAAAAGAGAAGAATCTAGGCTCAGATGATTTCATTGCTTCCTGCTTTACTACTTGGCCATGGAAAACCCAGCTGCTTCTCATATTGGCAAATCAGCTAATCACTGTGAAACAGCAATTGTTTTGAATGGATAACTAACTACAGGTGCAGTGAATTACACAGCCATTTTTGGAGCCAAAAATATAACACAAAGTTGATCTGGGGGGAGAGGGTTGTTTGGTTTTGGTTGTTTTGTTTTCTTTTCTAAGACAGCAATCTTTCCAAAGCTGCAATTGCTGGAACAACCTTAAGCATTGCCTTAGGAGAGACACATTCTCTTTGCAATGCTACAGGGAGCATCAAAATCAAAGCATCTGTTTCTTTAATGTTATTCTGAAGAAAAAAGAGGGACAGAGTTTTGAGGGGGAAAAGGGAAGATACAAGTACACACTATAAAATTCACAGTGAACCTGTGGTATAGCCATTGACCACTTACTAATAAGATCAATGAAGCATGCAGAAACACATTCTCACTGCATACTGCACTGGACTACTATGTGAATAACTTGTAGCCCTGCCTTGAGGATTCATGCACTATGCTGTAAAGTGACAAAGAAATTAACTAAATCAAATAAATCAAGTGTGAACAACACAACCGCATGCAGAAATGTCCAAATACAAACTAGAGCACTATATGCTAGTTGCTATACAAACACAGATTAAGAGAGAGGAGCTCTGAAGAGCTGAATCACTTGTCACAAGAGGTTTCTAAATTGCTCTGCAAATTATACATTTAAGAATCAACATCCCCCACACTGCAACATATGGTATATTTAGGATGCCACACAGCATCTGTTCAGCTTCACACAGCAACCTCGTGCCACAGTTCAGCAACAGGAGGCACAGCAGTAGCTCCATTCCCAGGAAGAACCAAGTCAGGAAGAATCTCACCTCCATAGCTGGAATCTTTCATTGCCTTTGCCAAAAAATGGAGAATGGAAGTCCTAGCACTGAACACTTCAAAGACCTTGAGGGAAATCTGACTTTGCTCAAAGGAGTCCAGTGGATCTATAACTAGTATATTCCAGCTGTGCTCGCTGCTTAAGGAATTACCAGCAACAGGTTGGACAAGATGCGGTACTTGAGATCAATGACAAGCTCCCCATCAGAGGAAGACCACCGCTTTCCAGCAGTCTCCTGGTCTTTGATTTTAGCTTGGGCATTCCTTCCTCAGAAGCAGTTTGCAGGGCTGAGTCTCACTGACATGTAACAAAAGCACATACACTCAACAACGTCTTTATTTCACAACTGCTTTCACTGTGTCAGCCCCCATGCTCCTGCCCACCCCCTACAAAGTCCTTCATGGAATCTGTTTATCTCTCCCTTCATTTCTTAGGGTCAGCCTGGTGCTGTTTCTCTCCTTCAGACTTCAGAACAAGGAGGGAAAGTTAGGGGTACTGGGGAAATACCCCTCAGTACAACACGTGCTCCCCCGGGCACGAAGTGCAGCAACAGTCAGGGAGCTCCTTCCCTTCCTCATCAGCATTGCAGCCCTGAAGATTTACTCTACTAAACTGAAGTGCAGAACCAGCATACAGTGAAATAAAGTCAGGGACTAATATTGGAGCATCTAACATCATATAAAACCAGGCAGACTGCTTCAGATCAGTATCTTGTCTCCAACAGTGGCCACATAAATAGCTGAAGAAAAGAAAGAAGGGGGAAACCATTTGTAGTAAGTGGTAAGAGGAAAAAGAAAAAAAGAGATGGGAAGATGGTTTTCTGAGCTGAAGACTTTAGTGCAACAGATAAAGAACAGGATAAATCTCTGGACTGTCTGTTGGGTTTAATACACCAGACTAAGAGTGAACTAGAAATTTTCTTTAGAGTCTTCAAAGAAAGGTTATTGCCTGTCTGTGTAAAAGGCATTTACATGCACGTCTCCTATTAACTCTAATGGAAACTAGACACGCAAATCTTCCCAGAAAACTCCCACTGAGTTTCGTGCATAAATCCTGCCAGAAAGGCTAGGTTAATAGGCCCATGGGTATAAAACAATTGCATGCTTATTAGCCTCTGGGATTCTTCTTGAACGTAACTCTAATGACTACTGATTTCTTTTTGTAGAATCAAGGGGAAAGAACTATGTTAAATTACCCCTGGGCTGTTATGGGGAAGGTGGTGCTTAGAATTGGTAAACCACATAGCAGAGGATTTAGTCAAAACTGGTCATCATCTAATTTATATCTGACATTGGCTGGTGAATTTCACTCAACTTGTTCAGCAATTCATTTAGCGTATTGGCACTTTCTTCCTCAAAATCAATGGCTCCCCAAATAGATACGCATCTATTCCTATATATTTGTGAAAAAATATATAACTACTTATCTCTGCCATGCCTAAGCCTTATTCAATACTTGTAAATAGTCATTGAGGCTGGACCTATCAATTAAGTGTGCCCTTTCAAATGGCTCGTCTTGGAAACGTTTGGAAAGTAATGGTCCACGTCCTCCTCTGGTGAGAAGCAGAGGATCACTAGGAATCTGTGCCACCCCTCAACCCCCCCCAGCAGCTACCTATTAGCACCAGAAGATTCTTCGGTGGGTTCCTCCATTAGATTCCCCTCTCGCTGTAGTCCACTGAGTGCATTTCTTAAGCTGCAGATGATTACGTTTTAAGTTACAAGGGTGCTTCACACTCCTGTGCCACCTTCAACTCTACGAATCAAAGGACGACCTGGTAATTGCGTAGTCTCAAACACTTCTGTGAAGTGGGAAATCGCTTTTATGCTCAATTCAGAGAAAATAAATTCTCAGGGATTAACCTGCGCAATGCTGCTCAGGACGTTTGGTCCTGGAGCCTTGGAGACACTGCCCGAGTCCTGAGCTAACCACCCCTGTACCCATGGTCATGGCTTTATTTCTATCTTCTGGTTAACCTTTACTGCTTTTGCTGCTGGCAGGGATTCTGCCTTTCACAAGTGACCAGCTCACCAGAGTCATGCATTTCCTTGGGCAGACTTGGCGCTGCTTGGGTTACTTGGGAAGGTAATACCTCACAGAAACGTCACTTTTCCCATGAATTAAGAAGGCTCAGGAATTAAGTGTCTGCAATCAACTCTGGAAAGGCGCTCTTAAAGCTACAAAGAATCAGGTAAGCTAGATTCTGCCTTGATTTAGATTCCTCTGCATTTTACGAATAGTCTGTATTATCAATACTAAATAAATGGTGACTCTCCCACTGTAATTTCCACAAAGGCAAAAACAGAAGAGAAAGCAATTTAGAGAATTCAGGCCCTCTAGGCTGAATACCACTTCAGTTTCCTAACAGTGAGCTCTGTTAGATCTTCTGCGGAGAGGACTGCTCTCCTATTTAAAACAATTCTGCAGACAGAAAAACGGGAAAGTAAAAGAACAGGGGCATACGGGCTTTCTTTTGTTGGATAGAAATCTGACTGTTCACTGTAGCATCTAGCAGCTTCCTAATCTATGCTGCTTTTGCAGTCACTACGTTGCTGCTGAATTTGATAACAGACTATCACAACTGGTAGTAAATGTAAATCTGTTGACTTTTTTCTCTGAGAGCATAAGTCAGCCAAGATCTCCATACAACAGCAACTGGCTTGGAACAGAAGGTGACAAACCATGCAATATCCCTAGGAAATCAGGTTGCAATCTGCCAGGTGTATGCTGTCGTGGTGCACGTGTACTTCGCTAGCTTTGGGACACGCTCTCCTTGGGGAAGAGCCCTGCTGTCCCTCAGACTGCACGCCTATCGAGAGCTCTGATCAAATCTTAGCAGGAGTCAAGTGCCAATCTGAAAACACTGCTGCCTTTATCTGCCATCAGCTTTAATGCAAAACCCCATAATTTTGATTCATTATTCCTGAAGCTGTTGAAGCTTCTGTGCCATCCAGTACGCTTGCAGTTAACAGCACCACAATTTACAGCTTTTCCTTGAGTACCTCCACGCTCCCATACGCTGTCGGAACATGCTTAATGAAAGTCATTTCTGCAGCAGATAAGAACCACTTTTTCTTTACAGGGGCTTTAAATTGTAATGGTATATTAAACCACAACTATGGATTGGAGAGAAAAAAAACCCAACACAACAACATGATTAGGCATTGAAACACTCAGTAAAACTGTTACTTATAATGAGTAAGAAGATGAAGATGTACAAATAAAAGCACAGCATGTTTTCCTCGAGCATCCTTATTAATGAGAGGGACTGTGGGGCCTCAGTATTAAACAGCCGAGGAACGGCAGCCATTTACATCCAACAAATTGATCCTAGGCAAGATTAGCAGGGCTGAGGGACAGATTTCCAGGCTCTCATTACTTTATATGGAGACAGATCTTAGGCAGGACTACACCTCCTCACCTTCAATAGGGTTATCCCTGAAAAGCATCTTAGAGGCAATTTCTATACAGGCTGGGGTTTTCAAGGAGACCAAGGGACTTAGGCACTCAAAGGAAACAGGCACTTTGCTCCCACTGACCTGCAATGGAGCTGAAGCACTCATCTTGCATCAATGCCCAGGATCTTCTTTCCTTGGAAGGAACTGACGTAAATGCATTTCTTGGTTGCCATGCCTCCAGGAACGGTACCGAGTTTCTATAAAGTGCTGGAAATTCTTGACCAGTCCCTTTAAATTATATTTTGAGGTTTTCTTTTTACAAAATCATTATGCAGCAGAATCAGAGTTTTGCAGAAGCAGGAACAGCTTTTCATGGAAAGCTGCCAACCTCCTGACTTGTATATGGAAAAGATGAGTGAAGCAAAAAATGAAAAGAGGTTTGGCTCCCTTTTCTCTTTTTGAAGGCATAAATATAATGAAAATTGTGGAAATGACAAACCAAAATAAAAGGCAATGGGCAGGTAAGTTTCAAAAACTTGCAGTTCTTACAGTCAACCCACATGCCCCCTTTTGAGCCAAGAAACAGAATATTCATCTACACAGGGGATTCACATAGATGGTTTGTGGGAAGCTGAACGGGCTTTCACTGCAAGAAAATATTCCTCTTTTCTGGTCTGTGTAGGAGGACCCAGTTATTCTTTCCTATTTAATCAGCATATTCACTTAGAATGTGCTGACTGTTCTTGGATTCACAGCTAATAGGCAATATACCAGTTTCATCAAATTCAAAATGAAATGTGTAATTTAGAAAGCTAAACAGAACAATGAAATATGTGATTATTTAACAGAAAACAGTGATTTAAGATCTTCAGTCCTGTTCAGCTATCACTGATTTTTGTTTGTAACATACAGGCTAAAGTAATAATTTTCTAAATACACTGTATGTGTAGCAAACCATTTAATATACGCAGTTTTGCCAATACTGTTTCTGTAACTTTAGTGCATAATAACATATGTTGGGCCAGACCTCAGGAAGTCTGGAACACCTTAGACCCTGGAAGGGCTACTCAGGAACCACTGCACTGCCACTTAGAGAACTGCAAGTCTGTCTCATCTGGCCAGAAGAACAAGAAGAGAGTGGGCAACAGAACCTCATAGGTAAGTTTCCTTTGACCTATACAGAGAGGTTTTCTTACACTACGGTTTACAAGTATAACTGCAACACACAAAAGAAGTCAAAACCGGGCACCCCAGTCTTAGCAGTGAACATTCACAAGGATTTGCATTTTAAAGTCAGATTCCATCCAAAAGTATCAAGATTCCGTTTTCTCCTTTGCTCCTTCCCACATCTACATCAGCCATTTGACCTACTGGTACTGACCACAACCTACACCTCTGCTCCGGATACTAAATTTGACAAACTGAGCTCACATTTTGAGATGTTTCTAGGGTTACCATCTTTTCTGAAGCCCTTTCCGTACAGACTCTGGCTACAGAAGACACAGGACTACTTTTCCATCACTCGCCCTTCTATACGAGCCAGTACATAGACATGTTCTCAGGACATTGTCATCTAGGGCCTATTTCTACAGTGTCTACTGGCATTTTCCTATGTGACAAGTGCCTGACCAGTCAAGACTCTGCATGACAGCCCTGCGAGTGGCAAATACACTAATGCTGAGCCTAACAGTAAGTTCATCTTAGCTCATTACTGTATTAACAAAAATTATGTATTTACTAGGTAATTGTTGTCATTGTATCTCATAAGCACACTATCCTGCTTTCAAATCCCCAGGCCTTGCCAAAGGGGGTCAAATAAAAGTTGCCCGGAGACATGAGGGTTATAGTGTGACCAAAGGAAGTAATCCCCTCTCCTTAAATATTTTGCCAACTGCATACTTCTCTCTCTCTCTCTATGGTCTAGCATGGAAACAGAGATGATGGGATGACTTAGAAACATTTTAATGGTAAGTATCCCATTTAAGAGATTTGTTGCTCTGTTCTCCCAAAGAGAGATTTGGGTATCTTCTTATAAAGAGATGGAGAAATCGGCTCATTAAAAATGAAATTATCAGCATGAGTTCACTAAAAAAGGAGTCCTGTCAGAAAATATGACAGAGTGCATCGATGAGGAGGAGATCAGGACAGGAGCCAGTCTGATGTAATATAACCTAGAATCCAGAAAGTCTTTTGACAGCATTTTTTATGGGAAATTGAGCAGAACAGGCCTGTTTCTGGACTAAAAGTCAAAGCAATAACCTGCATATATAGCTGACTGCTGAACTGAGAACAGAGAGGCATTTGTAAATAGTGGTAAATCTCATTTTTAATGGGGAGATGCAATCTCTAGCAAAATGGAGCAGTAGGCCTGGTTTTACTTGACAGTTCTCATATTTTCATTGCCTGAAAAGAGGAATGGGTTGAATGCAAAGGAACACCATAAATCTTATTTAATTATTTGAATATTAATCCTTTCTTGTGATTGTACTATTAATCACAAAAGCTAGCTGATAAAGGTTAAAAGCATTAGACAAATTGGCAAGATCCTGCTTCTTCCTTTAAGACTACTACAGTCACTTTTACCCTTTCAAAGACAGACGCCTGTTTTTAGCAGTTGGTTATCCAACGCTTTCAGGATTTGTGCTTTGCAACTCCTGAAACTTGTGTCCAACTAGGTCCCTGAGCAATAGGAACCCAGATTAAATCTTCTAAACTGAAAGCAAATCATTAAAGGTTCTTTTGACTTCCAGATCCTTATTCACATAAAAGGGTGTTTGCTGTCTGGTAATTGTTAGAGAGATTGCAGACAGATCTTCCAGATTATAAAGAAGATTAAGGAGACCCAGACAATGCACTGCATTGCAGTACTAGCGCTTCAAAACATGCCATGACACAAAGGTGTCCCTGTCAGTTTGGTCTTTGCTCCCAGAGGTTCTTCTGAATAGTCTCATAGAATCATAGAATAGTCAGGGTTGGAAAGGACCTCAAGATCATCCAGTTCCAACCCCCCTGCCATGGGCAGGGACACCTCACACTAAACCATGCCACCCAAGGCTTCATCCAGGGTAATTTGTTATTCATATGAACCTCTCCCCTCTGTCACTCTCTGTCACTGATATGGACCACTCTTCCCATGAGCTCAAGATGCTGCATCTCGGCAAGCTTGCCAGTTTCCACAGTACTGTGTTTCTAGCTAAGAAGGAAGATCCACGGAGGTGACACAACACGGAACAGGGGAAGAAAGGATAGAAAGTGTCAACACTTCCCTCTTCTCCCCTTTCTGCAGCCATTACTGTATTTACTACATTTGTTCAGCTCTGATGGGAAGCGAAAGGTGTGGCGAGGAGAAGAGGTCAGAGAGGAACCATCTATGAAGGCAGCATAGCCATGACGACAACAAAAGGAAAACAAAACCAAAAATGTGTTACACAGGCAGTTCCAGGATAAATACAGGTTGCTGGCAATTCCAAATGGGTGCGGAGAAATTAAAAGAGTACTTGTTTAAAAGAGTTCACTAGTTCCAAAGGGCATCAAATAGTCAGAATTTCTTTCAGAAGATTCTGCCAAGCTCTGCTGGTGCCTAAGTAAGAACAACAGAATACCAATAACTTTATGAATGCATGTAGTGGACATTTTATTGTACTGCTTTTGGAGCTTGAGGTGCTATACAGTTGACAGCTTAGATGATCTCTGGTCTCCAAAGCTCACTGGAATAGTATGCAAGTGAAGAGGAGCCAAAGCTGAGACGAGTCACTTTGTCAAGGGATGCGATTCTCCCCCTCTACGCTGCTCTCGTAAGACCCCACCTGCAGGACTGCATCCAGCTCTGGGACCACCAACAAAAGAGGGACATGGATCTGCTCAATTGAGTCCAGAGGAGGACCACAAAGATGATCAGAAGCTGGAGCCCCTCTCCTATGAAGACAGGCTGAGAAAGCTGGGCTTGTTCAGCAGTGAAGGCTGCGTGGAGACCCCACTGCAGCCTTTCCAGTGCTAAACGGAGCCTACAAGAAACCTGGAGAGGGACTTTTTATAACGGCAGGTAGTGACAGGACGAGGGGGGAAAGGCTTTAAACTGAAAGAGGGTAGGTTTAGAAGAGATATTAGGAAGTTCTTTACTGTGAGAGCAGTGAGACAGTGGAACAGGTTCCTGAGAGAAGCTCCATCCCCGGCAGTGTTCAAGGCCAGGTTGGATGAAGCTTTGAGCAACCAGGTCTAATGGAAGGTGTCCCTGCCCATGGCAGGGGGATCGGAAGTAGTCAGCCTTTAAGGCTGATCTTCCAAACCAAGCTAGTCTATGATTCTGTGGCATTAACTCAGTGGTCTCAGTCAGATTTCAAGTGAAGAGATACGCATGGCCCAGAAAATCACAGTCTCCAGAGAAATACTGGATGTCACACAAGGGCACCCAAGGTCTCTCTGGAGATGAACATTCCAGTTCTCTCTGATGACAGATGCAACTCATTCAAGTTTGTAAAACACGGCTAATAGAATGTTATGTGAGAATGAAAAATGTAACTGGGGAGAATGATGGAATTATGCAGGATAGTTGTTGTCTAGCTAATCAGGGACATAGTTCTGCCATCAGAGCCACTGGAAATGAAGTGACAACACACTCTTGCGCTAATTTAAAGTCTGATTCCATTGTAGAGCAATTAATTTCTCAGTTCACAAACAAAAGGTTGACACTTGGATCCCAGCAGAGAAGGAAGCATCTTTTAATCTTGCCTTGCAAAATTCTTCTCACCCATTCAACCAAGGGAGTTTATTTCTTGGCAGACATGCAACTAGCATTAGTTTTTAATTAAAAGTATAAATGGTGAACAAGTATAGTTGGCACTTGGGCTAACCCATCTCCCTGACAGGTTTGCAGGGCTGCTTTAATCAGATCTGTTAGTGCATACTGGTGCACAACACTGAGTGCACAGAGTGGATTTCCAAAGCATGGATCTAGAGCATGTAGGATACAAGGATACCTGTGCAATATTGAGCACTTACTGAATGTGGAACAGAAGCCTGCAAATGGAGAGCAGTGGTAAGATTTGACATAAAAACTATCATTCTTGTAAGTATGCAGCTGATGCTGACAGGACAAGGCAAACTGTGGCGAGGAATAAGGCACCCTACTGAGCTGTCTATTCCCAATGTAATGAATGTGGTTAATCAAATGGAAAGAATTTGAAATCTTAGTACATGGATGAAACTGCCAGCACTAAGGAACATGACGGAGCAATCTTTAGCACTGGTATGCTGGTATCAAGCATGACTAGAATGACAGGAAAGGGAAAAAATGGAAGAAAAGGCTGCAAAACATATGAGGAAATAGTATGTGCTTAATCTAAGTTCAGATAGGAGAGAAGAGTCGGAGTTCCATGAAGTTCTGAAGGAGGAAAAAAGGGGGATTTCTCAGCAGCAGCCTATTACAGTTTCTTAGCTAGAAGCAGAGAATGAACACAGCTGTACTTGGGAATGGATAAAAACATACAAAGCACAAAGCTGGTAATAACAGGAAACTGGAAGTAACCACATGCTATTTTCAAGGATGCTATTGAAAGAAGAACAATCCCTAACTTCGTTGGAATGCACGTTTATATACGCATACATGGATCTCCGAGTAGTCATATTTATCCTGCCAACCAAAGGAACGTTTAGTGCCACCCACCTCTGCCAAAGTCAGTTGTAGTTCATCAAAGAAGCTTCTGCATTTGGTGGTGCCCTAGTTCCCAAATTAGTTCCCAAATTAGTTCCCAAATTACCTAACATCAGAGTGCATAGCAGTACATCATACAGAAGAGGAGCAGCAACTCTTGTAGCATTGCCATACACTTACGTGGGTTAGAAGCTTTTCTGAACCCATTTCCCTGTTGCAAGATTACATGCATATACAATTCCCAAAAACAGCGTTCACAAAAAGCGCTTATGCCAAATTAGCTTAACTATAAGGCCAAGCTGGCTTTTGGGATGCACTCAAGCTAAAAGCTAAGATGGAAACAACACATTTTGGGGAAACTAACTATTAGGGGAAAGAATTATTCTTACTCCCCCAACCCCACTGCTTCAAACTAGGGAGAACTGGCTGGAAAGTCTGAACATCATTTGTAAAGTATCACAAAAGAAGACTTTGCTTAGGAAAGGATGGCAAGAAAGCAGGAAAGTAAAGATCAATGGACTTCAACAAAAACAACCTCACTGTCAGGAAGATTTTGTTAGGAATATAATCCAAGGGATAAAGGTGTATTGCTTAGGAGTTGGCACAACTGAGAAAGACTTTATTAAAGACACAATGACAAAGTGTCCCAATGCAGATAAAAGATAAGAAGCACTGAATATTACAACAGTATCAGAAGCTCATTGCAGATCTGAATATCAGAAAGACATTGTGAAAAAAAGCAGTGGAAACAAGACACACAGCTGTAAAGGAATAGCACGAGCATGAAAACATACACTTATCTTGATGTAAAATAAGAATACTGCACAAGATAAAGCTAGGAGAAGACAGAATTAAATAAGCAAAATCCATGAGAAGCACAGGGAGGCAAAGGAGAATATAAACCGATGCCTGTCAGGAAAGGAGAGCAATCAACAGCTGCTGTGAAGAAGGCTGGTTTGAGATTGCCTTTTGTTCCATCCTAAGGCAAAAGGTGAACAACATTTAGATGAATTAGATAGACCGGCATGAGTGATCTATGACGAAACCCACCAATACTTGAAAAACAGTTAAAGCAGTTAGCATCAAAAAAGTGATGATGGGCAGAAAGATCCCAAGGGACTGAAGGAGGAAAAGTAAAGTACTTACTTTATAAAGGAAAAATGGTGAGGGAGAGAAGGGTAGAAAAGACTCGGAAAACTACGGAACAGTCAGAGCGCCTTTGTTCTTTTAGAATTGTGAAACAAAAAGCTAAACACCTATTTCAGACACTAAGTTTTGCTAAGGGCTGGGAAACTTCCCAGTGGAGTGCTCAAAAGAAAGCAGATCTTAGGAAACCCTTTCCCTGGGTTTTGTTTTGGATTTTTCTTTGTATTTTATATTACTTTACCAGGACATTTGGCCGGACAGACAAGGAAAAAACCTGTGATTTAGAAATCTCGATATCAGTAGGATTTTTAACAGTGTCCTCAGTGCCATTACGATGAACAAACCAGGAAAACATGGTCCAAGAGTGAATGGGCGATACTAAGAAAAATAAACAAAAACAGCTCAGCAAATTGTTCTCCAAAAGTAGGGGCAGGCCAGGGGCGACCTTACTGGGGTGATTCTTGCAAATAGGATCTTAAATCTGGCCCTATGAATTACTCTAATTCCAGCTCAAAGAACAGGATTAGTGGAAGGCACCAGGCGAGAGGGATGACAGGACCGGAATGCAAAGGGATCTTTGTGCAGTGAACAAATGCCTGAAATCATCAAGACAAACACCATAAAGACAAGAAGAGCATTGTACTTCGGAAACAGAAACCAGATGCTTGAATAAAAGCAGGGAATAACTGCCCAGGCTGCTAAAAAGGATCTTGGATTTTATGGACCACAAAGTGAATACGTGAGGCTGTTGTAAAGAGAAAAAAAAAAAAACCAAGAAAAGAAAATCAATCAATAAAATTATATATTTCCTATTGACACATTCAAAATATATAAAATCTATAAAACACAGAAAGCCATAGATGCTGCTATGCACTTTAATGGCTGTCAATGTGGGAATGGCTGTCAACGATGGGAAGAATGTGGTTTAGCTTTCAGCAAAGGATAGGTGACATGCAAGGTGAACACTGCAAAGGTGACAGGAGGAACCTACTACCCAAAGAAGATGTGGAACAACTCTTACTGAATGCTTTGAGCAATCAATGAGACAAGCATCTCTTGAGAGAAGGTCACGGCATACCAGGATCTTGTCCCTCTGCGAAGTATGGAGAAGATCATTTCTCAAGGGCCTTTCTAGCCTTCTACATCTGTGATTCTAGACTCATGATAGAAAAGAGTCCTTACCAGAGTTTCCTTAAATGATAAACTGCCTGAAGTTAGGCTCCTTTGAAAGCAAATCAAGTTTTAAAAGTACTTTAATGATGTAGGCCTTGGTAAAACAGTTATGTGGGCAAGAATTTGGGAGTTTTCACTTTCATCAGGTCAGGATTACAGGCAAAGGCGTCAGTGTTGCTCTTGTCTGGTTTGACTTTGGAGTGGGTAAATGGGAGTGGGTGTGCAGAATGGGAGAAGGACTGGGACCACAATATTCTGTTTCTGCTTTTGGAAAAGCAATAACATCTGCTCTGAGCCAGGGGACGGTCCAGGTGAGCACAAGTGAAGCAAAGAAATTCAGATGCTCCTGAGAAAAGGACATTGCAAACTTCAACAATTCTCAGGAAGGACTTAATCAGAAAAGCAGTGTGTTTCTTTTCACTAACACCTACCTCTAGACTGAGTTTTCTGCCTACAAACTTTCTTCATCTAGCCAAGAAAAATTGATTCTGGTTATATTTTTCCCCAGACTGAAACTGGGTCCGCTTTGAAGCGCTGGTCCTCAGCATCTTTCATTTTCATGGACCTCTGTGGTTCCAGCTCTAGATAGAAATGCCAAAGTGTGATGGGAGGATGTACTATCATTTGTATTTCATCTTGCCAAAGGATGTTTTCCATTGCTTTTGTTATTATCAAATAAATCACAACTTCGACTAAAAATGGCAAAGCCATGCAGGACTAATAGTGCCACTAAAACAATTTATTCTAGTACTCTTTAAAAACATTGATTTGAAAGAACAACAAAGTCTGATTTCTTTATGCTGCTTCGAAGTATCATTTGGTTAATTTAAAATATCAGCAACAGGAAGTTAAAACCTCTCAAAAAATGATACAAAGATGCTTTCGCCCAACCTTTGCATCAGGGAAAGCAATAATCACTATCCACTCCCGAGAGATGCACAGAGCACTGATCTATCGATCAGTAAACTTCAGTTTTGCTTTTGTTTAAAAACACTTGGAAAAGCACCTGATTTCACTGCTCAGTTTCTAAGATGACAACAAGAACAAGGCTTTTTCTGAAAAGCGTTATGCTCATTGAAAGCCATAACTTAATCAGGCAGAACACGCAGCTTTAGGGCATCCTGTACCACATAAGAAATGCTATTTGGCCATAACTCTGACCTGGTAAGAAATGAATCTGCCTATTCAGGTTTCTTTAAGAAATCACTTGGATGGGGTAATTTTGCACCAACAAGCTCTGTGACAGATCAAGCGTCGCCTGTTGTCCTCACCTGCTTAACTTTATTCAGATTAGGCATCGCCTGTCCTTCCACAGCCAGCATAAAGCTGGCATAAAGCTTAAAGCTCACATAAGCTCTTGCTAATTTGACAGAAGCATGACAGAAATGCAACACTGGATCTGGATCAAAATATTGTACTGCTGAGCGACACATTCATGCACACACCTGATATTACTGATTGCAGAGACACACAGCTTAAGAGGAAGGCTGGCAGTGTGTGAACCAGGTAAAGTCAAAAGGAAAAGAGATGTAAGAAGTTTCATACTCAAAGGGTGGAGTACTGGGAAATGGGTTGAGATGACAGTTATAGCACCCTGCAGGAGCTGATAGGAAGAGGTCTATGGCCCATGCTCTCTATCAGCAACATCATACAGAGATGTCTCCATGTGTATGTAGAGCACTGCTGCTCTAGGAAGTGCTGCTGCCCAAGAAACCACCTGAGAATCTCCCTCGATGGCTGAACACAGTTTAGCAGGCAATTCCTGCAAACTCATAGCTCTACAAAGGCACCAGTGGAGATCCAAGGTAAAGACCTTTCCTTTCAAACAGAAACAGGCTGCCCTTGGGCAGGACAATCAGAAAGTAATGGACACTCCAAGGCACCTCCTGCATTCAAGGTGCTGAGACACGTGTGATAAGGAGTGCTCATTCTGCAAACCCTGAGAGCTTGACTGACCTGCCCACACTACACAGTGTTGGTTTTGGATTTAATCTGCTTATCAAAGCCCTGATAAAATGAGTACATTAAGGCAGATAAAGACGTAGCCCTCTTTACTGCAAGCTCTGAGCACTGATGTCTACCATTTATTCTTACAGCACTCCCGAGGATATAGCATCTGCGGCACAGGTGGCTAGAAGTTGTACGTTCAAAGGTACTTCAGAAACCACCTAGCTTTTTGGGTGCATAGGTTTTGAAGCTCTAGAGCTTCAATTTTAATGTCACAGTCTCAAAACTTCCCTCTGGCAACTGGAGCTTCAAGTTAGATGACACAGTCTTAGAACTTCTCTCCAGCTACTACCTTAAGACCTGTGATACTTTAAAAGGGGTCCAAGTTTCTCCAAGTTGACTGAAAACCAGGTCTAGTCCAAGAAGTCAGCCTGAACCCAACATTTCCAGGTATTTACTTGAAGACTTCTGAACAGAAGTAAAAGGCTGCAATATGGTGATGCAGGAACTCTCAGCTTAAACACAGACTTAAAAAGATTTGTGCACAAATCAAGCACAGCTGAATTCTGAACACACCTCACTTGAACTCCAAGTAAATGCTGAGCAGCAGGTGAATTGCCCTGCGTTGAGCCTTGTGCTGCAGTGACCAAATAGCTTTCTTTTTTAAAGACAGCTCACTAGACTTTCTGAAGAACCTTATTTCAGGTAACAGCATTAGCATCAGATACACTGGCATGTCTAAAAGATAAAAGCATAGCGCTGCTCCGAAATGCTAGTTCAAGTTCCCAAAGCCACAGAGCCTCGCTAAGATAGCCCTGCATCCAGGATACCAAGCCCTGTTTCACTGCAGGGTAATGCAGTTTCCCACTTGATCTGAGGGCACTAATAATAATTCCTCCTTGTATTCAGCAGCATGCACATGTTTGCAGAGGAAATGTACCACTGTGGGCAGGATAAATTGCACAGGGCAGCCAGTGTCAGAAAAAGGACACAAAGCTTCCTTAGTCCCAAGCTTCACCACCCTCTTTGCAGCACTATTCCCTAGCAGGGGCAGAGGGAAGGGCTGGGCTTGAAACACAGACCTTCACACACCTTCTGGCTGCCATGCGGGGAGCAGGTAGGAATAAGCACTGAGGCACAGCACGGTTGCAAGAGCAAGAGAGAAACTGCATGGGATGGGGTCCTTGCAGTGGCCTCAGTCTTTCCTTGCTGCCATAGCCAGATCCCAGCAGTAGGTAAAGCCAGAGCGCAGCAGTGCGAAAGAAACATGGTTCTACAGAGGAGACACTGAAGTGAAGCAACACCCTGACAGCTCATAAATCCAGGGCTCATGTATTCGACTGAACTTGGATAATTCTTATAGACAGGGTCTGTTATTCCTTGACACTAGTCTGTATGTGAAGCTCTCAACAAGTAAATACTTCTGCTCTTCCTGATTTCATGTGCACAAAAGACCTTCTCTCTAAACGCAACAATAAATATCCTGTTTGTTTATTTTCTCAAATAAAAGGGAAGGAGCAAGCTCAAGGTTGAAAGTTGGTATAAGAGAGTCAAATTTATTCAGAGAACACGCGCAAGGTTATAGGAGGGAAAAATAACAAGTTAGGGTGAGGGCATATAAAACAGAGGCGAGGTTTTTAGTTACCATTTTATATGCAGTCAATTCTCCTGCTACAAGGTAGCTGTCCCCGCAGTCACTTGCTCGGATGCTGCTCACATACACAATCACAGTTAATCCCAACCTTAAACGTTTCCATGAAAACACAGACAGATGCTTAAACATTTGCCAACCTGCTAACCTACCAGCAAAACAAGCACAGGAGCGCGTAATAAAACGCCTTACGGATTATCAGGAGCCCTCACCGTTATTTGTTGAGACTTTAGCAAACAGGACGATACAGAAGCACCACTACCCTGCCCCATTCGGGGTGGTAAAACGAGGTCAGCTTCTGTCTGTCTGCAAGGCCGTAGAGTTGAGGTGGAAACATTCCCTCTCTCCACGACCGAGCGACACTAGGTGGCAATGGTGGTTTTCACACACGTTCTCATCTGCCTTTCTGCTGCCGAAGATGCATCCGCTCACACATTTCGGCCTCCAGCAGGCAAGAACGCGGTGGAAAACAATTCAAGTATTTCTCTCAGTAGTTTATGAGCCAGAGATTAAAAAATAAAACACCTTTTGCCGTATTAGTAGGGCTGACGGAGGAATGCCTGACCCTCCCTTTCTCTCTCAGCACTGACTGGGTCGTTAGCTTGTTAACCTCACTTTCATGGTATTTAATGATTACAAGCCAACTGATAGAAATACTGTGTTGCGCATAATGGTGTCTTTATAACCATTAATTATGCCGTTACATTACATGTGAGAGTTGCCAAAGGGCTGGATTCTGTGATAGTGAGCTATCAGCGCTGATTGATGGCATTAATATCCTTATCTTAAAGTGTAATTAGACATATTTGAAAGTGTTAACACCACACAAGGGTTAGCAGCATCACAAATTATCCTCCCATAAACTGACTTTAGAAACTCCCTAAAGGTTGCTTGTCAGTATGTTTACTTGCTCACAAATTTGCTTGCTCACAAATTCGAGAACAAAGTAGCAATAAAAGGAAAAGGAAATGGCTTTCCTTGGACCTCATGCATTAGAGCAAACTGAGGCACAGTTTAGAAATAGTGCGAAAGTCATTTGGTTGTGGCCAAGAGAATCAAAGCACCAACGAGGATCAGGAACTACCACCAAGTAAGCAAGCTCTGCGATGAAGGTCTCCACTCAACTACCCTGGTTTTAGATTAACTTCTTGCTCTGAGTTCTAGATAAAAACCCCAACAAATCAGCAATTCAGAGACGGAAGAGGCTTTACTTAATCTAAAGAACATAAGAAAATTGAGCCTTTTTCACTATAAACATGCTAAAAGTTTCTCTTTTCAGTCAAAGCACTTGCACAGCAGTACCAGTTTCAACCTGTGAAAGCTTTCTTAGCAATGGCAATTTGAGCACAGGGTTCTTCCCCACATGACAAGCAGCGACCCATCCAGGTGGTGCTTTGTTTTGCTCCTGCCTCTTAGAGACCACACAGCCCCAGCACGGTCCCTGCTCCTGCTGCTGAGAGCCTGATGCTAACCTGATCCTAACCTCGTATTTTAGAGATGAGATGTACAGTTAGAAGATGTGCAGGGCTGAGAAACAACTTCAGGCACTCTGCAAATCCCTACTGGAAGAGTTAATTTCCTTTAATGTGAAAACTGAATGAAAGTGACTGCCCAGTGACACATCTAAAGGTCCATCTCTGCCTCCTGATCTAATCAAGCTGAATGTTTCCCTGAGATGCTGGCTCTCTAAGCACACAGGTGAGCAATTTTACTTGATACCAAACCTTTCCACTGTGTTTTCTTCTTTTGCACATTTCTGCAAAAGCCCAAACCATCCGGTGCTTGGTGAGTTCGCGCAGGCTACCCTTCATTCAGACACGGCATCAGAAAAATCACAACTCTGAGACCCTAAATTCAGCTTCCAAAATCTGTTTTGAACCAAAGGAAACAGCAAATGGACAGAGAACATTGATCCATAGTCTCACAGCACATCAGCAAATCAAGATTCTTCATGCGAAAGGTCACCTTATTTCTAACTCTTTCCAAGCTCTGTCTGCCAGCATTCCCTAACTGAAAATGCAGCTAGCCAGTTTGAAAACTTCACAATGTATGGTTTCTAAGATCATTATCACCTCTTTACGGAGAAAACTACCAGTACCACTCCTCTTTTCAGAGGTGACAGTCAGCACCAGGGGATCTGCCAACAGGGCTGGCCCTGCCCGATCAGAAATGCTATGTACCATACAGGGGGATAAAGCTTCTCTGGTGCACCATGAAGAATTCGCTGGGGAAAACAGTCTGCGTTATTCCTGCTTCAGGTAAAGGCAAACCCATTCATGGGATTGCTCTTGCTGAAGGAATGAGGTGCACTTGGTGGGTAATGTGGGAAGATGGGGAAGTCTGGTGCCTACCTCAAGGGGGTTTGATTTTGGTTAAGAATAGCCAATGAATTAAACTGTATGATGTTAACTGCTATGTAACACTATATAATCTCACTGCACCCATCACCACCAAACTGGATTTGGGGATCTGAACTCAATTTCCTTTTGATCGCCACATTAGCGAAGAATGAACTTCCACGAAACTGGACAAGTGCAGCGGTAATGGAATCAGACCATGTTTTAGCATACAACAATCCAACGTCACAACAATCCAGTCTGTGCTGAAGGCTGGACCAAATGACCTCCAGAGGTCTGTAACAGCCCAAAATTGTCCATGATTCTAAGTTTCTGTGTTACACTTCTTCATATAAACTATGCTGTATATTGCACAAATAACCTTTTAAATTTGTGATGCTTTTGTATCTGTGCATAGCCGCTATTTGTCCACAACATTCCGCTGTTACTTAAATAAGGATTATTTACAGGATTGGTAAAAATTTGGCAGGCTTGTTTTATTCTCTTACTAATTCTTTTGGTAGTGGCTAAAGAAAATTTATGTCCATGCTACCTAAGGGTATACTCAGCTATAGCACCAGAGTCGATCAATACTTGAGCTGAAAACTGCTGGGAAACTGCCACAGGGTTAGATGCAGCAGTTATGTTTTTCTTCAGCAACAAGCCACGCAGTGAAAGATGCCACTTCTCCATACTGAAGAAGGGGGCACCAAAACTATTGCATATGTCTGTCTTGTCACCAGGCAGCACCTCAAAACTTCGAGTGCAAATGATCTAATACTGGTGCCCTGGCCAAAACTGACCATAGGTGTTATTGCACGCCCTTCCCACCCTACCCTTTTGGGTACATCCACTCTGTTGGGTGTCAGATAGCAAGAGCATTCTTCCCTACAGTGGAAAGCCCTTTGATATTTTCCCTAGACCCTGTATGTGAGGGGAAGAAAAGGGAGAAATCCCTTTCCGTGCTTCTTTTATAGCTGGTATTGTGTAAGTCCTATGACTGAGGCAGGGAGGTGAAGGAGCGTGAACTCCTGGCTACACATCTGTTGTGACCCACTCCTACCTTCCTTTCTTCTGCCCCTTGTGTTTTTGGCTGTTAGGGAGGCTCTGCTGCATACCTCTTGTAGCTGGGTATCATGCTTCAAGGTTCGCTCAAGTGAGCTATGCTGGTCCTAAAGCTGCTTTATGGCAACCTACAAGGCCTGAAAAGGCCCGAGAATGATGATGCTACAGACATTTAATAAAAAGCACGTAAACCATTATAAAGACCAAATGTGCTGCAGCACAGCTGAGTAGCTCTGTTCTTCAGAAATGTGCTGTGAAAGATGCTTCTCCCTTCAGCCCTGCTCTCTCAAACACTTTTCTGTCCAGCACCATGATTCATTTTGCTTCATCTTACACAAGGGGATGGAAGTGGAGATGACAGCCCAGCCCTAGAAACTGAAATTAGTTTCCTGAAAAACATGCCTCAACTGACTTATTATTATGATTATAGATCAGGGAAACTCACTGATTACTGCAAATGAGGAAGATACAGTCAGCTTCCAGCAAAGGGATACAGCAGCTATAAACAGGCTGGCACAAGAAAACAAATGCACCCTGAGATTAGCATTTTGAAAGCAACAGAGCAAGGAAGAGAAGAGAGGGGCTAATCATTCACAAAAACCAAACTCTTTTATTTGGTCTGTAATGAGGCGTTTGAGGGTGTTTTAACGTTTCAGATTGTCACTGAGTGAACTATTCTCCTATTAATCCATTGGCGAACTGGTAAACAGCCACAAAAGGAGAAACACATGCCTAGGGCATTAGAGGGGAAATTGCCTACAGATTACAGTAACAACTATTTTCCATAGGCTCAGAGAACACCTGAGAATATTACATCTGCAAAGGAGCAAATGCTCAACAATTACCTGCAGCACCAAGAATGGCCACATTTTCCAAGTGCCTCTATAAAAGCAGCCAGGGACCACGTTTATGAGATACAGAAGAGCCAGGTATGGAATTACCAAAGGAAAAAGCACAGTATTAATTTTGCCGGAGAAATGTTAGCGGAAGGGAAAGAAATGGAAGCGCTCTTCATTTATACAGGAGTTCATTTTCCCCTCTTTCTTATTTTAACCTCAGCCCCCCCATGAACCCTTCTGCATGTCCAGGCACTTGCAGAAGTGTGCCAGGGAGGAGGTGGATTCTCTGCTGCTGTGCAGGCCAGCGTGCTGCACTGCATCAGCCAGACTGGATTATCAACAAGGCGCTTTAATGAGTCTCTGTATGTTGTTCTCCTTTTCTTACACCATGCTGCAGGTGGACTCTGCCAGTGAAAAAGCTGGGGGATGAGGGCAGGATTTCTCAGGAGAAACCCTTTGAAAACACTGTCTCTGTCTTTCCAAAGCCTTCACTAAGCTATGAATGCTATTAAACCCACAAACCAACCCAAAACACTACCGTCACAAGAAACACAAAGGGGTTTGTTACTGGTTTTGTTGTTTTATTTGTTTCTTGGGTTTTTTTTTTTTGGGGGGGGGGGGTTTGCTTGCTTGTTTGAAGGTTTTCCAGTTTTGTTTCATCAGGCTAGGTCTGGGAGCTCAGACAAACGGGCTCAAACTGTGCACTGCTGTGCGTTCAGCCATGAGCAGGGGTCAAAGCACAAGGATGCATGCATGCACGTTTGTGAGGGGGCTGTGCATACATCTTGGTCTGCACATGCAATTGGCAACCCCTCCTTTATTACTAAGATGGTTTTAGTCTCTGTTCAGCCCACTCTGCTGATGGGAGACATTACAGTGGGTGCTAGCACCAGGACAAAAGGCAGCCTGTGTCTGCCAGACATGCTTCAGAGTGACTGCGCCTTACTGGCATCAACCAGTAGAGCACCACTGTCTGATGGTGGAAGAGATATGGGTATTGAGCATCTCCAGCCTACATCCTCCCCACTTTAAGCAGGTTGGTTTATCATTGGGGTCCCCTTTTCCTCCTAACAGGATATTAGAGTGGAAAAGCTACCCTATATGACACATACATGATATATCACTTATTCTTTGGAAGCTTCTTTACAGTTTCTAGAACACACTGACACTAGGTACTTTAAATGAAGGATCTGGGTTTTCTGCTGTGGCTTGCTGTTACAACAGTTCAGACTGTCTACTCCAAGGAAACCCTAGAAGTAAAAGAGTTTAGATAAGCAGAGACCAGGAGCACTGTGCCCTACACACAAAGACTCACACAAGTGTTGCAGGTACACTGCATAGGGCCTGCTAAAGGCCCAACTAGATGGTTGAAAGGGGACACTTTCTGGACACATTACACTGGGGAGAGGGGAAAAAGCAGGTGTTTTTCCCAACAAAAAATAATTGATGCCTGTGGACTTTTAAGACTCTGTTTTCCCAAAATATCCTTTGGCTCACACCTTGTGCTGCAGCATTTCCAAACAAGAGAGAATAAATTTTTGATGACAGCAAAGCCATCAGAGTTCATACAGATTATATCCTAACACTGGAACAAGCAATAGGAGAACACAGAGAGATTGCAAAAACCTGATATGCAGTTTAAAGCTCCCTGGATAGAAACATAAATATAAAAACATAACCCTCTCGGAGGAAAAGTGACTGAAGAAGGAATGCAGACAGATCCCCATGAGTTACAAGTCAGCCTATCTCCATCTCCAGAGGAAGGAAATACATGAAGATTTATGGGAATTGCAAACTGGGCGGGTGGAAAAGTCTATATCTAGACTGGCTGCTGAAACTGCTAATGCAGGAAAAATGAATGGTAATGTGAAGGAGCAGGAAAATATCAAACAATGGAAAAAGGGGTAATCAAAAGTGCTATTCAGAACCTTCAAGAAATGCCTTTAAGTGAGCGATCAGGTCCTACCTTTGAGGTGTATTTCTCGTGGCAGACAAGTCAAATGTACCCAGAACCTTGTCTAGAACTGGTAACTCTAAGTAGAAAGTCTTTCAATCTACATCTGAAGGCATAAAAATTATTGAATACTTGGATACATGAGAGAAGTACAGACAACAGAGATCAAAGTTTTAGTGTCATTTGCAAGAAGAGAACAGTAGACACCTTTCTAATTTATGTGAGGCTTTTTTCAGGTGCCGCTCAATGGTTTAGCGATAGAAAACACACTTGCAAACCAGGATGATACCAAATACTTTGTCTATTGCTTTCAACAGAGCAAAGGTTCAACAAAAACTAACAGTTTGATAATGTGACAGAAAATACCTGGAGACGCACAAAGTTTGTGTGGATTCATTTACTTACTAAGAAAAAAACCCCAAAACAAAGCAAACCACAAACCATTTTTGATTCCGGGGGACAGTGTGTTCTTCTAAGTACAGGGAAAGACAGCTAAAACAACCGAGGAGATGAAGAAGCTGCTTTAGGATAAAAGTATAGAAAGGTGGAAACGCTTCAGTCTGAATAATAATAAAAAAGGAATATGGTTAAGGTTGATTAAATCACGCAGGCCATGGAGAAGCTGAATGCAGAGCTGCTGTTCATGGAATCCTACAATACTAGGAGTAGGGAGCACTCAGGCAAGACCTAGAGACTGGCTTAAAACAGACAAAAAAGGTACTTCTTATGCAGCAGGGAGTGAACTTCTAGGGCCTCCTGTCAAAGCAGGCTGCAGAAGCAGGTTCAGTGGGGGCTTAGACAAAACACAGACCAAAGGTCTATAAACAGATACAAAAAGGCCTAGGCAGGGATGTACCCTCTAACACACAGACCAGTCCCGGAGGCTGGGGCAATACAAGGCAAGAGAATGACTGTAGGGTGTGAGCAGTGCCTTGACCTTCCTCGAAATAACCACTCTATTGACACTGTCAGAGAAAGAACCCCGAGCAGGATGCACCACAGGTCTGGCAGAGGGGAGCATCTCCTAGGATGTCCTGGTGCATTCTAGAATTGGTTGTTCTAATAATAGATAAATGCAATCAGAAAACCAACCAACCCCTTTATGTTTCTAATTCTTTTTCTCCTTCTCTCCATCTCTTGTTCTTTCCTCTACAGTTTGGTAAGGTAACCTAAGTTGTTATATTAAAGACTCATCGTAGTTATAAGTGCTAACACTGACTTACTGTGATTACCAAATCATATTCTTTGGAATTGTGAATACCTCCAAAATCAACCTCTTCTTCTTGTCCCCATCCTCCTCAGCATGCATCCCATCGTTCAAAAACACACTCTCTCACATGAGAAAGGAAGTGGTGCGAAGAGCCTCTAAACCAGGAGGGCATCCCATTGAATCTTCTTCCTCTTTACTCAGAGATCTGCATTAACACACAACTTCTCTCAGCCCTGAAATGCAGCCAGCTCAGAGGCAGACTACTGCAAGTGTTTAATAGTTCCCAGCAGCACTAATCAGTGGGTAAGGACAGGAGGTTAAGAAGGATGCTATGCCAGAATAAAATGAACAAAGACCCTATATTTCTTCAAAGCAGTCAGAGAGTAGACAAAAAGAGAGGAATAGACATAAAATGAAGCATTGGAGAAGGCAGTCGGAAAGGGTACTGAATGTGTGATGGAATCAGAGATATGAAAGATGATGAGATGCTTGGCAACTAAATAGGAAATTTGGGGCTCTGGAGCCCTCTAACCTGGGCCACATGTGTCAACAGTTTGGTTTAAGGAATATTTTCTTCATAATTAATCCTTAATGAAACCCGGGCAAGGCAGATGGCTTTTTAAGCTGTGGTATAGGAAAAGCTGTTCTGCGGTAAGAGCGACAATCCATGAAGCTATTACACATCTCCCAGCCCACCTTCTGTTATTTTTCAGCAAGACTGCTTTTCTGTATAATTCTGACTTTTATCTTCAGATCCTTTCCCTCGGTTTGTTTTTTTCCTCCCCAGCAAGCCAGCTTTTTCAGTAAGACAAAATGAGTCAGGATGAGAGATTCAAACCACTTCAGTTCTCAAGGCAAGGAGCTAGAGAATGTGCGGTCCTGGGAAATTAAAGAAATACATAAATAAATGAATTGTGGAGGCTATGGGTGAAAAAGCAACACAAAACTCGTGTTTAAACAACACGAGTCCTTCTTTTGTTAGTGCAGACATATGCCATAAATCCAGGTCATATGGCCCTGGCCCAAGCCAGATGCACTTCTACAGGAGGTTCCCTATTCCTTATCTTTCTCCTTTAGCTATTATGGCCATGTGCACATCTTCCTTGCCAATGAGAACTGCAGCCAGCACACAGCTTGCTGCTTTGAAGATGTCAGTAAAGACATCCAGGGAGACTTTAATTAAAAAATAATGGAATAAATTAATCATATTTGAATACCGACAGCCATAGATGCAAAGCTTTTTTATATCTTTGGAAGGACTGCTATATACTACTTGTAGCGTTCATTTTTAGGTCTCTGCGAGAAATTCCACATGCCTGGACCTACATAAAAGAAGGTGGCAGGACAGCTAGGCATTGCCTGCAGCTTGTCATGAAGTCCAGTAGCTGTTAACATAGATAATTCTTGTATTTGCCTTCTTTGATTGGGATGTAAAAAGAATTATTAACGCCCAATAGCCGGAACAATTACAGTGGCAGTTCAGGTGCCCACAGGGAAGAGAATCCACTTGGGCTTTATGTTTACTCTTCTCCTCTTACAGGAAATTGCTGGGGAGCTGTTGGGTGTTTCTGGTCTCAGTGCATATGGCAGAACTGCTGCACTTTCATCCTGCGCGCTGTCACTCTGTGCCTCTTTAGGTTCGTCTCCTATGTCAGGAGCAAAGCAAATTCTACATGTCATTTCCTGTGCTTGACAGGATACTGGGTTCCGTGCCTTGCGTGTGCTAATCTTGAATTATACTTTCATCTCAAGGGTCTGCTCTGCAGTAATTGATATTTACTGTATAAATGACTTAGTTATTGGGTTGTTTAACATAAGAGGATGCTGTGTTTACTTAACAGACATTTAAAGCAGAGCAAGGAGGATACACAAAACGGCTACACGTTAATCATCGTATTTCCCCCTAGTCCCGATCTACAGCAGAAGACTTCAAATACACGCTGTAAATAGCAAAGCTTCTCCTGCCATGCAAAGTCCAAACTGTTTTGGAGCTATGAAGATAAACAACCACATGGCAATTTTTCCCTCTCCAGGAAATTTGGATCAGTTTGATTCATGCTGATGCAGGCAAAGCGATCAGGCTAAGGAAACAGGACTCTGAGGAGCAGGAAGTTACTTGCACTTGCTCCTCATTAGCTGGGGCAAGTGACATGAGTGACAGGGGAAGCTGTGGAACACTGTTGTAGTCTTCAACTTCTTATGTCCTAGTTTAGGTCACACTTACATTGGATGATCCACAGCTCTTTGGGATGAGCTGGTGCATACACTTTCAGGGTGAAAGGACCACAACCCTTCTGCTGGTGGGAGACCCTATCCACCTGCAGCAGAGGCTTACTGCCCTCTTGTGTGCAGTATTTTGGGGGAAGCATTAGTTTCCTCATTCTTCGTCTTTCAGTTCTTCTTAAACCCTGGATGATTTTCATAACCACAGTTCATAGCCTAGCCCTACAAACACTTGTGTTAGCAATAACAGAAGGTGGAGTTGGGGATAATGAGAAAGGGAAGAAAATGCTTGTGTAAATGCATCCCTGCCAAAACACATATTTAATGAAAACAAATAACAATGAAAGTATAAACACAGGAGTTAATATTGGGAAACTATTAATCTGTTGTAAATAAGTACCAGTAATCATGTTACCCTATATGAGCTTCCCTAGTCTACTGAAAAACGTTCAAATATAATATGCCTTTTTGTGCATTTTAGAAGAAATAAAAGCATACCATCCCTTGGTCATTGATCAAGGAGAATTTCTAATGAGTGCAGTGGGTATGGTGAGCTGTTCCCGAATTCATACCAAGCAAATTAACTCCTGAAACTGGAAAATGCAGAAGCTCTGTTGAGCTGGGCTAATCCACCTGGCAGGCTGCTGCGCTAACCCAGCTGTGCTGCTCCTCCATCCAACCAGCAATCTCCGCCCCGCTTTGCCCTGCACAAAAGTACCAGCTTGCTCAGAGAGCTCAAGATCCCTTCATCATGCTCCATTACACAGCTGGAAAGATGGCTCTCATCTCTCCCAGGTGATAATGTGCAAGTTATACTGTGCCACAGGGTTTGTCACAAGTTGAGAAGGCAGCCAGCTTCCTCATCCTCCCCAGGTATTTCAGAGCCCTGCTAAGCAGCCCACCTGGAGCTTCAGCAACCTTGGCAGCACAGGGATCAGTATGGATTAGCTCCTAATGAACAGCTATCTCTGAAGGACTGAAGGACTAGGGAGCAGCATGCAAAGATTTGCACCCTGCATCTCTCTAGAGGTTACAAGGAAGTCAAATTACTACATGCAAACACATGCCCCGCTCCTGGAAACGTTCAAGGCCAGGTTGGATGGGGCTTGGACCATTAATGGAAGGTGTCCCTGTCCCTGGCAGGGGTGGGGTTGGAACTGGATGAACTTCAAGGTCCCTTCCAACCTAAACAATTCTGTGTCGCTTGGCTTTCATCTATTATTACAGAGACAGAAGTCAGCGAGTAAGTGGCACAGACTCCAGCACTGACAGCAGCTGGTCACCCCCAGCTTTCCTCTTCAATCCACAAACACATCAGAGCAATGAAACATTACGTGAAGAGCTTCCTCCATTAAGAAATATGTTATACACTGGTTTGCTTCCAAACCGGTACAATGCCTAGGATCCAGCCTAAGGTCAGTCCAGATCCCTTTAAGATCTTTATTTATGCTTTCTCCCTTCTCCCCTCTCCTTTCTGCATTTCATTTTCTGCCTGGCCCTGCTTTGAATGCAGAAGCACAGGCAATGTGTAAGGTGATGCAGCCCAGGGCCACAGCAGGACAGGGACAATCAAAGCTAAGCTTCCTGTCACAGCAAGGTACGAGACCTGCAGATGGACCCTGTCAGACTTTGGAAGGACAGAGCATCAATGTAATCACAGCAGAAATGCTTGTTTCCAAGGAAAACAAAAACAAAAGAAAAAACAAAAGAAAAAAGGAAAAAAGAAGGAAAAAAAGGAAAAAAGGAAAAAAGGAAAAAAAGGAAAAAGTGATTATATGAAAAAAAATGCTTTTAAAAACTCAATTTAAATGCACGGCCAGTGCTGCTTAATGTTTCCCTGGACTTCTAATTCCTGATCTCTAGCTTGATTTGCTGAATCTTCAGATTTGCCATTTAGCTTACAGAAATGCTGAGTCAGCACTGCAACATAAACAGGAGATGCAGGCGTTTCGTAGCATTATTACACAATGCATTTAGAGAAGTCTGGAAGCCTGGCTTTAGGTTTCTCGTATCCTTGTTATTGAACAGAAAGTGGTATTGAGAATGTAATTACTTGAATTCCAGCTTTCCTCCTCTTGCAATTCTAAGCAAGGACCAAACTCCAGAAGCGTGAGATTCCTCACTAAGTTTCCTCAGCAAAATTACTAAAGAATGGCTCTAAGAAGTCGCCATAAATATTAATGGAAATCTGGGGTTAGTATTACTCAGCTGGTGTCTCTGTTTAGCCTCTGCTAAAACGGTCTCCAGGCCTGGTCATCCCACCACTGGGATACAGACATTCCCACAGCTGTTGGGGCTTGGGGGTTGCATTTGCCCCAAAGTTTGGGTCATTTTGCACGGTTTCTGTGAGCGACTGCTGAAATTACTTGTTTGAGTGATTTTTCTGTGGAGTAGCAATTTTATATTCTCTTTAAAAATCTCCTTGCTTCTGATGCTTTTGTATTCATTCGGGCTGGCAGACCGTTAAAGAAGAAGAGTTACTGATCTCAGAAGATATTTCTTCCTGTTAACTGTGCTTTTCATTTTACCTTTGCCTCTCCAGCAGTGAATACACCCCAAACGGGTAGTTTGTCACCTTTACGCAGTTCATGTGTGAATTGTTCTTTGGGGAGGAAGCAAAGCAAGAGGAAATATAAAGAAGAACCAATCTCAGATCAATCGTACTCATTTAGAAAGCATTTGACGTATGAGCCACAAACATCTCTCTATGATAGGCTTCACGCTGATCTGGTTCCCCGTGCCAGAGCAAATGGCAAACCCGCTGCGCTGGCTGCAGCTCACGGTTTCAAGGACAAGCATGGGAGAGCTGTACAGGTTTGCCACAAACACCTTCCTTGGGTCAGTGGGAGGCACGCAAGACTTTTGCAGACAGGGTCTCTGGGTGCGGTGTAAAGAGCAGCACATCAAAGGAAGTAACACTGAAACTCTCTGTTAGACTGTTTTATCCCTCTCATATGGGAAGGAATATTCCCTCTCATACTTATGAAGGGATTATTATTTTCATCCCTGCCTTTCCTTTGCAAACTGTAGGTCTGTACTGACACACCTCCAGTCAAGGACTTGCTTTGTTTCTTGATCAGACTTTTGCTTAGAGACTTCTCCAATTCTTTTCTGTTTAGCTGAGATAGTACAAGCTATTCTAAGAGATCAACTGAAACAAAGTTTAAAAAAGGAAATCTCAGCATCCTAGAATGAGGTCTGTCAGACTATGGAACGGCCTCCTGGGGATGTGGTGGAAATGACTTTGCTTCCAACATACAGAACCGCTGAAACAAAACACTACAAATTACAGAGTAAAGAGCAAATGAGATTCTTTCAGGGACTGAGCTGGGATTTAACAGACACGATGGGTCACTGCAGGCAGCTTTGATTTCTTTCCCATCTCGCCTCTACCTTGGTGTAAACAAGGAAGGAACAGCTTTTATTAACACCACTCCCCCCCCCCACCAAAGAAACCAACCCAAACCCATACAACAAAACTAAATCAAACAACAAAACCACACACACACAAATTCCCAAACCAAAACCCCCACCGAAAATCACTTCTTGTAGGGAATACACTCTTCAATGGTTTCACTGAAACTACAGTTCACTGCGCTTCTGCAATGTGTTCAAAGACACTATACGCTACCTTCGTTATGGTTTAAGCCGTATTTGCGCTAAATAAGCATCCTCTTTGAAGCGGGTATTCTCCAGACTTTAAGTAATGTGTATCAGATGTTTTCTAACATTTACACCTTGTTTCACAGTTCTGTGATTTCCCAAAGTTGTGTGAATGCACAGATTCTTTTTTGGAGCTGGGAAGAGTTACATCCTTGTCTGACTTCGTTACTGCTTCTCACTGTTCCTCCTTACAGAAACGACACTAGTTTTAAGTTTTCACAAGGAAAACCCCATACTGCAATATTGCCATAGCATCTGCCCATCAAATTCAACTGCGAGGATGCTATTTCCTTCCGTCTCTTACTATAAATCCCAGTGAAACAAGAGCTATGAAATATTCCTGTCCCAGATACTTGAAGGAAGTCACTTTTATGCCACCTTAAGTGTGGAAGCTCTGTTAGACACCAGGAAAGGGCAGACTTCAAGTGCTTCTCTCATTTGCCTCAGTAAAAAATATCCATATTTGAAGGTAAAGCCAGAGTAAAATTCTATTTAAGTGCAGGTGGGTGTTTATGGAAGTTATGGTATTCCTCTGGCTCTCATCTGCATTGTTTGACGTGTAAGAGAGAAAAGTCAAAACGTGTCTTGGGAGGACATGGGGCCAAATCCTTCCTTGCCATTTTTGCTACATCACAAGTATGCTGCAGTCCAGCAAGCACTGTGGGACTGACATGATCAGACTGTCTAGCATCCAGCCCTGCAAAACCAGAAGCGCTGGGTGAATAGGGACATACACTCAAGCCTATGCAGAGCTTATGGCTTTAACACAGTGAACTAAACCACAACTTTTCAAGTGCAGATGACAATGGCCTCATAAAAAGATTTATACCTCATTTCATAGCTGGTTTCAGATTGCGCTTGTCTTTAATCTTGGGTAGAAGGGTATCAGAGCCTCCAGAGAAATGGAATAAATAAATAAAGAAAAAGGCAGAACAGATATTTAGGTACTTAGCTCTGGGCATGTAAAGAGGACCAAAATGGAACAGCTGGGATGCCTGGATTTATTCTTTTAAGAGAGGGCCGAAAGGGAGATCTCTCTGCCTTTCCCTGTTGTTCCAATTTCAAGAGCGTATCATTGCATGCATTTATTTCTGGGATAATCAGTGACTGTCATGAATATCTGTAACGAACTTACAGATCCCCTGGATGAATTCAAGCAGCCTTGGATCAGACCCAAAAGTGAATCATATCTTTTAATAAGTGATGCCCTGTACATCTGGAAGTGACAAATCTGAACAAGCAGTAGGTCACAAATTCCCCATCCCCTATCTATGGATAATTCTAAGGATTTAGATCACTCCTTTTAAGCCTGAACTCTATGTTCAGTTTGATTTCAAGCTCCCTACTGTATCTCCTTTTCCTCTGGGCTTTTGTTTTTATTTTCATTCGATTTCAACAGATGTTATTTGCTGCTATTTCCCTCTGCATTGGAGAGGATTTATCATTGAGATACATTTTCATTTTAGTGCACAAATACATTAAATCCAGGCAGGAAGCCTGACCAAAACAGCTGGAAAGTGACACTGAAATTAAGGCTATAGAGCTGCTCCTCTAATCTGCTGAGCAGTTTATATAAATGGGGTTTAAATAAAATGAGTCTGCAAACAGAAAAGCTTAAAGGATATTAAATCCTGGCTCTGTAAGTGACGGCCGAGCTAGCAGGAACCACCTCAGAGTGTGTATCTTTTTCTTTCATGCAACAAGGTTATCTGGCCTCACGAGCTTCTTAGGGTAAACTTAATTAAAGCCAATGAAGAGAAAATGCAAAAGGGGAAAGTTGGTGTTCTGATTTCAGAAATTAAACATTTTAAACCATGTATTTCTGTGGGCTACAGGGACGTCTCCCTAGTCTTAGTGGGAGACTTGGAGGGAGAAAGCTTAACTTCACATTTCATTTTCCTATACTTGTACACGTGCACACACACTCTCATAGGGAGCAGGGACAATGAGTGGACATCTCCCTTGTCCTGGGAGGCAAGAGCTCACGGAATCACAAACGTTTTCCCAAGGAGAGAATATGCTACACACGTTGTCAAAAAATCTTGTCAGCGTTCCCAACATTCCTATACAATTCTATAAATTATGCAATTTAATCTAAACTATACAATACCTATATCAAATTAATGGATTTATTAAAATACCAATAACTGTTTCCGCAGTTCTATAGTGCAGCAAAAATCTTTATCTGATCTAAATTACACACTTCTGCAATGGGCTGGAGACTGCGTGTTGCTTCTTGCCCAGGTGGAAAAGCTCTGTGCCACGGGTCTGGTGTTCCAAACGCCAGACCTCAGATACATCACTGAATGGGAGGGCTGTTGTAAAGAGATGCTTGCCATTTTGTTTGTATTCTGTTTAGCCTGCTAAAACATCCCCCTATCAGTTTCTATCACTGAGCTGCTGCTGAGCTACAGGCCCAAGTCCAATCTCAGACTGATGAAATGCATCCGACATGACATTTGACTCAATCTGCTCATAAATAATAATAATACTACTTTACATTTATATAACCCTTTTCAGCAAGAGCTCTCCCAAAAGGCCTTTTTGACCTCCAATTTATCTATTGTGACTCTCACTGAATTAGAGGCAAGCATAATGTTGTCTACTCTACTACCACACACAATATGGCAATAGCTGTGACACAAATTATCTTTACAATGAGATTCCAGTCATCTTAGCTATGTGATACTCAATATCCATCCCAGCAGAGATCACCTGTAACCTAATTATTATTAGCATCTCAGCGACTCAGACAGCTGTCAACTATGTATAAAGCTACCTGCCCAGTAAGTACTACCCCCTTTCTTCCAAATCTGTCATTTCCAACTGTCATATAATTATACAGACCTTAGCCTGGCAACATTAACTCCAGAAAACCAATACTTTTAAGTGCAGGATTTTAAAATTCACTATTGACTGGAAACAGAAGCTGAAAAAAAAAGAAGACCCTGGACTTAGTCTGGATTTACGATGTTTGCACCTCAACCCTTATCAAGGCAATACTGAAATACTGACATTTACCACTGTGACGTTGTCACACTGAGAAGGTTGTGTGGGTCATATCAAAACAGGGCTTTGTTCTGCTTGTAGTCAGGATTTTATTCTACTTTGGCTTGTGAGGCTAGATTTTCAAAGGCATCGAGGCATCGAACAATGCAGATAGGGATTTTCAGATTCATGTGCTGTGCCTATTGCAGCTATTGAAGCCTAAATCCCATGAATAAAATTGCCTTTGATAAATCGTGAAGACTGGCTTTAACAATCTGCCAACACACAGCACCCATCTACATATCTGTCTAAGAAACTCATTGTAAGCCATTTTTTCCCTGTTCCTGCTGAAAGCAGATGCAGTTTCAGAGGAACAGAATTTAGCCAATGTGGTATTTATACTTCTGTGTAAAACTTCCTAATTTGTTTAATACAGAAATGATAAAGTTTTTTAAGCAACCTTCAATTACTGAGGTTATTTTAAAATATCATTATGGCTAACAGACTATGCCATAGACAGCTGATGACTTTACCAGAATATGCAGAATACACAGTAATAGAAAGAGAATGTATCGACTTCCAGTGCTTATAATTCTTAGCTTGTATATGAGAGATCCAACCATAAATCCCTGTTCTGAACCAGGAAGAACAAGGACATGAACCCTGCAGTGAAAGCTCAGGGATTTTAGCTCTTTTGGTATGGTTTTGTTGCCTTGTTTTTAAAGATCTCTGGTTTTACCGTAAAATTTTAAGGAAGCTTCTTGTTAATCAAGCCTATCTCTGTTCCCAAGATTACGCCCATAAAGCCATTATATAGCACCTTGTTCGTGCAAAGAGGCCAATGTGATCAGCAATTACCAAAAGTAAACAGGGTGTTGATCTTATCGCGCACTACAGACTGAATCAATACTGTAAGAGAATCTGAGAAAAAGCCTAATGAAGCAGTGATTTTCTCTACACGTCCTGGCCTGCTCTGCCCTTTTCTGTTTTCTCACCTGCTGGTACCTTTGTCCCCACATCCAAACCTGCAACACTTCCCATTTTTGTTTGGTATCCACCTATCGCCACCGGCAAAGACAGGTGTGTATTTGCTATACAGAGACAGCAGTTTGCAAATCTGCCTTTAGTCTGAGGTTCCAGATGCAGTCAAAAACCTCACAGTTCTTTCACAGTGTTTCAGCTCTAACAGCAGACATCCCATAAACTCTTACAGTTAAATACGTACTCTACGCCAGCTTTACACTTTGGCATCTGATAGCGAACTGAAAGCAAAAGGTTAAGTCAATGGTTCTGATCTTGTAACCTAAGCCTGAGTAACTTATTCCTACTTTCCTTCAGATGAAGTAATCACATAAAAATAAAGCACTTTAATAAAACCAGTAAGTGTTCAGACCTCCATTCAAGACAGAAGGAATTTTGATAGTTCTGATTTTATGGACTGTAGAGTAGGGTAGCAAAACTATGTTGATTTTCTTATAGGGGATAGAAATAAAGTGAAATGAAAGCAGATGGATCTGCCCTAGCAGTGAACCATTGGATACAATACTTTGCTTCAGTGAGTATCCAAATTATTTTCAGGTAGTTTGGCACACAGGTAATTTATGTGCTTCGTTCTCTGCCTGCTATTTAGAAGCTGTTTCTCAAGTAGGGATTGTTCTCTGAACTATTCACCTTTGCATGCACTATTTCACTCTTAACTCTTCTAATACTCTTCTTAAGGTTAACTTAGTGAAGTGAATTCAATATACTTTCTTTTTGTTGCACTCAGACACTCTGCTTGTGGCTGGGGTCAAACGAAAAACTGAAAGGGTGCTCTTAGGTGACTGCTCGCTTGATGACTGCATGTATCATGCACCAGAGGCAGTCCCAGCCATGATACGTTTGCTTTCAGTGACCAGAAGGAACCATTAGGGCACAGGGTACTTTTACCAAGTACTTTTTTTTACCCAAATAAAACAATTCTTCCTTAGAGGCCTCAAATACAAAAAACTGACTCCAAAATGTAGCATATTTAATATTTTACAGTATAAAACAGGAGGCTGAAGCATGCATTATAGTTTCAGATAAGCTCTATCAGAAGACTCAGTGTTAAAAATGCAACTAGGGTATCCCAAGATTCCTGATCAGCAAACCAAAATGTTAATTTGATTGTGAAATATCACTCAGTTCATATCAAAATGAGCTGAAGATGATGCTTATTAAGGAGCAAGTGGGTCACAATGAGGAGGCAATGGTCTCCTAGAGGTCCCCTTGTCCCCACTGCAGTATGGAGTCGGGCTCAACATGTCACTGCCCCTCTAGTCCTGGCCTCAGCAGCCCCACTCACTTCCTCACACACAGAGCAGTTCAAACACCCCCATCACCCCTGTATCAGTAGAGCACTGCTGTTAACTCCAGCAGAGGAGGGATTCTTGAAGGGCTTGTGAGCTACATGTGCTACAACACGTGGCTATTCAAGCACTGCACATGGAGTCTGAGAATGCTCAGACTCCCAGAGTATAAGCAGCTCCGAATTCTACCAAGTGTCCTGCTTTCGTAGTCCTCACTGATATATCTAAAAATCTGACAATAGGACAATATTTTTATCCTTACTGGTACCAGTACTTCCCTTCACTTGGTGGGGGACTCTAGGTTAGAGAAGTGATACTATTATTGACAGATACAAAAACCTCACAGAAGAATCAGCTGGAAAACCAAAGACTATCCACAATGGACTTTAGTACCTGGAAATCATAACGCTGCACTAAGTACCCAGGCCCCAGACAGTCCCAATGTGTGTAACAGCAGCATTATTATAAGGCATTTCTAAGTAACATCACCACAGCCATCTGAGTTAAGCTACAAATACACCCAAACTTACGCCTTTGGAGATTCCTAAATCTTTCAGAATCACCTGAAAGGCTACAGAGCTGACACGAGTAGATTTACAGAAGAGGATAAATCTTGGCAAAACACTGCGTCGTAGTTCAATTATCCTGCTTCAGGGAAATCTAATTTAATTGTTGGAATGCAATCACTTCCGATAAGGTTTGATACTAACATCATTATCTGTCTGTAAATGTATCTTCACCACATGTTCTTTCTAAGGCAACTGAATAAAATTGATAGGCACCCACTTCCCATAGCAAACAAATTGTTGCTACTATAACTTGTAAAGCATCTAGTTAGAGGCCAGTAATTAATTTTATTAAGAAAAATAGATTGTAGCTTCCTCTGAAAAAAAGAATAATAACCCCCCCCAGTATTTGTTACTGCAGTGTTAGTTTCCTGCACAATTCTCCTGGTACAGTACTTCATTCCTCTGTGGCCCACTTCCTATAGACTACTCTGCTGTGCCGTTTCCTGAAGGGTGAAATGAAGTCCAGCATCTCATCTCACGGGTGCTGGAATAAACTGTTGAAAAATTGGGTATTTAAGGATGTCGGGAAACTGCTTTCCCATGTTTCCTTAACGTTTGAACAGTTTCCATAAATGCAGCTGAACACACTTCTTCATTGTTCTGGTTGTGCAAAGACACCTTGAAGGACAAACAATTTATAGCTCCTTAAGTCCTTTGACACAGGATTGTGACATTAGGTATGACTAAAATTCATGCAGCCACCCACTCATGAGGTCATGAGCATGTCAAAGGAGGCAGGTAGGACACTAGTTAGAGTGGGGTCACAGAGGCATAGCCCTGGCTAACTGCACAAACACTTACCTGGGGATCTGCAGCCACAACACACCCTGCACTGGTAGCAGCTACACTCTCCCTGAAACATTAAAAACCTGGGTCCATGTTAAGAAGCTGCAAGCATGCTTCTAGAAAGTAGGCTTTGTGTAAGAAAGAAGCCCTCTTGACTCTGACCTCCTTCCATATCCTTCTGTTGATAAGAATATCAGCAATACAAACCTATTACTATAGCAGTATTCCTCCAGTTATGACCTGTATCCAAGAAGCTTTTCTTTGTCGTCCCCACCATGCAATTTATCAGCTCCATACTCAGAGCTTGAGGTACCTTACTGTCATGTATAGGCAGAATGCTGATTGAGGTTCCAGGTTTCCCACCCTACAGGATGTCACTATGGCAAGGAGAGTTAACAGTAATTCATTTGGATCACTTCTCATTCCCAAAACGGACATCAGAAACAGCATTTTACATTGTCTTTGCTGAAGGCAAGGTGTTAGGCTAAATGACTATTCAGTTAAGACATACGACAGCCATTCTTATGTTCTTACACGTTTTAATGTTCTGATATTTGAGAGATAAGTACTTAGAGGTTCCGAGTTGCAGCATGGTGACACTTGGAGAGTACGAGAGCAAGGAGCGCAATGCAAACCTGATGCTGATTCTTAAGTTAGCTCTATTGTACAATTCATTGACGAATTCCATCACAAGTAATTTGTATTTATGAAACCTCGTAATAGACCCAAGTGGCTTTTTTAGATGTTAAGCCTATCCAGTGTAATCATGCTGTGGTGAATGTATCTATTGTTAGCATTAGCACTGAGAACTTTAAACTTGAATAGATTTTTGTTACCTAGGGAAATTTACGTATGTAAATTTCAGCAGCAAAAATCCCCCAGCCTACCAGTATTGAAGTTTTCTTGGTTTGCATGGTAAAAGCCTTAAAATAATTAATCTTTTGTAGGGGCACGGTTTAGCAAGATGTGCTATTTTGAAAACAGTCCTTGAAGCTTCGCAAGCCTGAAAAATTTGCAAATAGATGAGAACCAAACCTCAGTAAAAGAGATAAGGTAATAAAGTATGTACTTTTTAACTAATTGGAGATGTAATGCCTAAAGATCTTGTGAAATAACTTCTGTTATGCTGGGTATTAATATAAATTAGCTCAGCTGTGAGCATGGTCTCTCTTTTCTTAAGAGCTGAATAGATTTGCTGTGACATTACTGTACAAACCTCTGGAGATGCTCTGTGGATAATGATGAATATTGAATTAATTTCCATAGCATTAAACTACACAGAAACATTTGACTCCTAGTTGTATTACCTGTTTTGTTCCCACAACCACATCAAACACTTCATACCCAAGTCCCGTATCTTCAGTTTGAATGTCAGAGCACAGACTATAGCCGCCCTTCTCCCAGACAGCCACCGGCTTATCAGAAGTGAAGCAAATGAAAATCTGTGATTTTTTTAATAAACCCAAGTGAATCTTTGCCAATGTGACCCCTGGTCTTTGTCCTGTTACCTCAAAGCAAGAATGGGCTGTTTGGAGTGGAAGGAAGAAAGCCCAGACTGGTGGATTTCCACGTTGCCAGTTACAATGCACACTGATGGCTACTGGAAAGCTACCATCTTCCAACCCTTTCTACAGAGTTATCCACAGTTTAAGGAAAAGCCTGTGCTATCTCGGATACTACTGTGTAGGAGGCACTTGACACTCCTGACTACAATACATTCTTGTAATCACAAGAAAATTCCATTTGTCTCCCAGAGGGCTCCCTGATCAGAGCCACCAGCATCATTTGATCTGACAGCAGACAAGAACTCTGTTCAGAACAACCTATTTTACCTATGGACGGCTGTACCTGAGCAACAAATACATGAGCACTTTTATACGCTCTAGGGAAATAGTTGCATGTGGAGAACTAGGGTTGGCAAGATACTGGTACACAAATACAGAAGGGGATTAAAGGAGGACTCTCGCCTTGTACTTCTGTGGATCACAATAATTTTAGTCTAACTCCTATTCCCCTTTACAGAAAGGGGCTATGGAGCATCCAGATGAAACTAAAGAGGTGTGGGAAAGTGGGGCAGATACAGGGGCAAGACTCCCATTTAAAAGTCCCATGGAGCAAGAGTGGCACTGGAAGCAATAAATCCACCACTCAAAAAGGTGCTGGCTGCTGCTGCCTGTAATGCTTTATGCTGGTGGAGAGATTCGCGGGCTCCAGTGAGACCTGGCCACTCAGGTCTGGCTGCAATTTAACCCAAAGCAGACAGCTTCTAGGCTCAATAACACAGCAACCTGAACTGGAGCTTGGTTTCCAAGTACTTCATTCCAGCTCATGCCATAGAAGTTTTCCCCTTATGTGACATAAACATTTCCAGAACAAGTTTTGCTTTTCTTCATCATTCCTGAATCTGTAGCAGTAGAAATCGGTATGATTGGGGAAGCACTGGAAAAACACTTGTCAGATTGTTTGGGAACTGTTACCTCCAGATTGAAACTGACGGGTGGCTGATGTGAAGGAACAACCACCATCCTTGCGGAAAGCCTCTGACTTTACTCCATGTTAACAGAACAGTTAGATTAGCAGGGAGCACTAATTAATCCCCACTGGCACTATGTACCCTATTCCCTGAAAGGCTGGACATACTTTTTAGATGAGATTTTGCAAGCACAACTAGCGCACAGCACAGCGAAAGAGGCAGGTACAAAAAGGTGTAAGGATTTTGTTTGACAGCAAATTGAGCCTTGTCTCAGCTGCTTTGACTGGATTCTGGTTCATGGGAATAACCTTTCCCTTTAGATCTACACCCAAGGACAGGTACAGTTTTGTGGCTCTTAAAATGGACTTGAGATAACTCTCTGCTCCACAGTTGGCATACTCTTCAAGTCTCATTTCTTTTTACAGTGTTGTTAGCCAAAGCATCTAGGGTTTGGTCCAGACTGCCACAGGAGCCCTTGAGTGAGCTGCAATGAACAAAGATTAGGCAAACTTTCTTTTCTACCCATCTTCTCAAAATAGGTTATCAGGATTGTACCAGACTGCCTAAGGCACTCAGAATCTCTTCAGGCTAGTCATTTATAAGACGATATACAAAATAAGTTACACACATTTCCTGCTCTGTGCTGGATTTAACATGAAATTAAGATTTGTTTAAGATTTCCCATTCCTGATAATAGCTAAAAGTAAAAAGAAAAATAGAGAGGTAAGAGTAGGGTTGCTTTCTGTTGCCTGGTTTTCCTTGTTTTTTAAACACGAAGATGAAACTTCAATTAGTCTTAACAAAAAATACAGTCAAATTTATTTCTAAAAGCTTGCTTAGATTTTAATCTGAGAATGTCTGTTCATATAATGACACACGAAAAGAGCTTTCTTAATGCAGTATCTTTATGGGGTGATTTGGAAGATCACTTCATTTAACATTACTACATGTTGCTTGCTTTATTAATTGCCAAAAAGCAACGCTCTAGGAATGATGGTTTATATAGTTTTTCTATTTACAAGCCTATGAAGAATAATCTTACAACTAGCGTGTTAACCACACTGTCCTCTTCCCTTCTGATTTTCAATCATGCTCTAATGTATCAGACAAGCCTTTTCTAGCACAGATCTGGTTCCACCAAGTGTTGGAGGCCATCTTTGGCAGAGTGAGTTTTCACCTTTAGTCTTGTTAATGCTGAAGAATGAACACAGCCTGGAATCAAGAGCCTGGCCTCTAAACCAGAGCATCTCAGCCTGCAGCGCGCAGACTACCTGCAATTTGGGAAACATCGGAAAGTACTTTAAGTTGCTGGGAGTGGGATATTCCTACCTATTAAATCAAGGAAAGGATTTTAAGGGAGGGGAATTACAAGTGCTGGATGACCATTAAAAATTGAGTCTAAGTTTTACTTGACTGTGAATACAACTCTGTCAAGCCATCCCCAACATGGTCAACAGCGAGAACAGTAAATTGATCTTGTATCAGTGCAAGCACACAAGCACAACCTTGCATTTCTGAGGTTTTCCTGCAGAACCTGCCTATTCAGGCTGCAAAATCTTTATGATAGCTGAAGGCTTTAATATTATCACATTGCTTTGGTAATCAGTGAAGCATAAAAACCAGGTATCCCGTGTGGTTCGTAGGATCACTTTTCAAAACAGAAACCCTCTAATTTGTGTTAGAAAGTTGTGCTTCATTATCTAAGAGTTCACAAAATTCTAAGTACACATGGACAAGAAGAAGCTCAGACTGGTGTTTGCTTTTAGCCTAGTCCGATCAAGCTCAGCTTCTGCTTTTATCTGCCTCTCTCATCCAACTAACTTTTAAGCCAATTTCGGCAACATTGGACAGGGAATAAAGGTCTTTGAAGTAGGTCTCCACCTTCTGGATGTCAAATTTTCTACAAAATGACTGGAAACAGGTAGCTAGGTACAGATGAAAGGCCACACATTGCCCGCACCGAGTATGTTTAGTGTGACCTCAATTCATACTCAGGGAATTTATGGAGGATAGAGAAGTGCCGCGAGCCCCAACATGAGAAAGGCTTCCATCCGTACTCGAATCTTTATTAACAGTGACATGAGGAATCCTACCACAGGACTCCAAGGCCTTAGTACTGCCACTGCCCACCACCCCACTTTCGCAGTTGTGTTCAGGTGTGTTAGCAACCCGCATGAGTAACAAAACCAACCCAGAGAAGAGCCCGTTCTCTGTTACGTAAAACCGCTAGCCTTTGGGCTGGTATCTCAATAAGAGTCCGGTTACAGTCTGTTTGATCTCATCACATCATCACTTATCACAGTGCAAGCTGTGTTTTGTTCCCAACCCACACTCTGGAAGCTAGCAAAGCACGTAGGACGTCACATCTCATACAAGGAGGCTGAAAACCACGTAGATGCTGGTATTCGTGTTCGTGCATTGCACTTTCTAGTGACTGTAAATCATCCTGCTCTGTGCGTAGTATGACTCTATGGAGAATAGCTAAATTGAACTTACTAGCTTTTTCTTTTTTATGTTCTTTTTTCTCTCTTCAGTTTCTTTTATTATAGAGACAGCAAAGGAAGGTTTAAACCCCAGCACACATTAAAGTTATTCAAACTCATGCCCAGCTGCCAGTAGCACCAGCTATTTCAGGAGCTACAATACAGACATATGACACTTTCTTCTAGGAACGCCCTCTACGCCGAGAGAAAGAGGAAGACATGAATAACACATTACCTCTGAGAAACCTAGGTATTTAAAGTCTTTAGGCTATTTCTTGTTCTCACAGAAACAGAAGACAAAAGTGCCCTGATTTTTTCTAACAAGTACCGGTTTTGATACATTTTTTTCCCCTGTCGTTTCTAATCTTCCCGGTTCGTTAACCAAAACGTAGCACAAAATACAGCTTGTAAAAAACACCAGACATATGGTGTTCACAGAGAGGGGAGTGGCTGCAGAGATGCCTGCGGAGGATGTTGGATGCAGCAAGAGGGAAAATAAAAGGATTTCAGTAGAGCATTTTACTGGGTTTTATCCTCAAATTCAGCCCTGCTGGCTCCAACAGGAATTTCTAGCTGTGCTGGGTTGACCCTGGCTGGGTGCCAGGTGCCCACCAAAGCTGCTCTATCACTCCCCTGTTCAGCTGGGCAGGGGAGAGAAAATACAGTGAAAGGCTCATGGGCTGAGATAAGGACAGGGAGAGATCACTCAGCAATTACCATCATGGGGACAACAGGCTCGACTTGGGGAAAATTAGTGTAATTTATTGCCCATTAAATCAGAGCAAGGTAATGAGAAATAAAACTACTTTTAAAAATCCTTCCTCCCAACTCCTCTCTTCTTCCCAGGCTTAACTTTACTCCCACTTTGATCTGTCTCCTCCCACCCAGGGGCACAGGGGAACAGGGAATGGCGGTTGTGGTCAGTTCATCACATTATTCCTGCGGCTCCTTCCTCCGCAGGAGGACTCCCCTCACTCTTCCTTTGCTGCAGCGTGGGCTCCCTCGCATCCACCGCAAACTTCTCCACCATGAGCCGTTCCCACAGGCTGCAGTTCCCCATGAACTGCCCCACTGTGGGTCCCCGTGGGGTCACCACTCTGCAGCAAACCTGCTCCAGTGTGGGCTCCTCTCTCCACAGGGACACAGGTCCTGCCAGCAGCTGCGCCAGTGCAGGCTTCCCATGGGGTCACAGCCTCTTCCAGGCATCTCCCTGCTCCAGCATGGGGTCCTCCATAGGCTGCATGTGGGGATCTGCTCCTCCATGGACCTCCATGGGCTGCAGGAGCACAAGCCTAACTCGCCATGGGCTGCAGCATGGGCTGCAGGGGAGCCTCTGCTCCAGAGCCTGGAGCACATCCTCCCCTCCTTCCTCAACCGACCACGGTGCCTGCAGGGCTGTTTCACACATTCTCACTCCTCTTCCCAGCTGCTCTTGAAAAGGGCTTTTTCCTACACCCTTTTCAAATACCTTATCCCAGAGGTGCTACCACTGTCACTGATGGGCTCAGCCTTGGCCAGGGGCAGGTCCATCTTGGACCCCACTGGCTCTATCAAACACAGGTGAAGCTTATAGCAGCTTCTCAGAGAAGCCACTCTGTAGCCTGCCCTGCTACCAAAACCTTGCCACCCAAACCCGATATACTAGCAGTACTGCTTCATTTAATGCACTCTTACAACTTACAGTCCCCTCCTTATCATAATACTTTCTCCTCACTACAGATTTTTTTCCCCAAGGCTAATACCTTTTGAACACTTATTTCTCACTTCCGCTGTCTGGATGGAGCAAGGGTAACATGCACATCACTCAGTTTCCTAAAGGACTAATAACTTACCCTTCCATTCCTCAAATTCCACATGCTTCCCTTCATACGTATCGATCACACCAACAGGGTGGGGATAAAGTAGGCATTGAGGATAACATTTGGAAACTGGCAATTAACACAGAATTTGTCATGCAGTGCAATGGGTCATAATGGATCACCTACAACTATTGGAGAGTTGCTTATACACTGAAAGAGCAATAATTAAAAGTGTGATTAATATTAATATTATATTCTGCACACTGGGAAAGCAGGATTCAGAATTCTTAATTCTGAAAGATACTACCAAAAAGTTTGGAAGTGAAAACACTAGTTTAGGGTTGAATTTCTACTCTACCAAATGACCAAGACACATACGCAAGCTGATGCAAGGTATACAGAGCAAAGTGAAGGATCTAATCCAGTTTCTCCATAGGACTTACCATGTTTCAGAGGAGGGTGAACAGAAGGTTCTTTGCGAAAGGGTGAGTCGTGAGTACGCATCCGTCCTAAAAAAAGTCAGGAGAACAATACCGTTATTGATTTTGCACATCTTTTTCTACTCATACTAATTAAAGACTCTTGAAGAACCTGCAAGACTGCATTACAGCATTTAAACTTCCCTCTCTTACAGGAAGTTGTATAAGTTTTCTTATTGAACAAATACATAGAAACACCAGAGCAGTCTCAACTGAAGTATAAAACCGGCTGTGACTGTGCTCTACTTTACTGTTTGCCAAGCAAAACTACTGAAGCTGTACCCCTATAAACAGAAGCAGAAATGCCACCATCCCCTTGTTGGATGTGACCCGAACCAGTTTGAGTCTATGGTAGAAACATAAGAGCAATAAAGTTGCCTGACTGCAGAGGTACACATAGACAAAGCTAGAAAGGAGCAACAGGGGTTTAGGCTCATCACTAAATAAAAGGACTGTTACCAGACAGCCAAACTTAAGAAGGCTTTTCTAATTTGGAACTGATGGCTTTAATTTGGTTGTTACGGCTGGGGAATCCATGAGTTCGGGACAGAAAGCTCTCTACATCTGTGCCCTGCTTCTGGATTGGCAAACTGACTAATGGGCTGAAAAGCAGCTAAGGCTATCACAGCTGCAGAATAAAAATAAGGGAAGCTAGTTAGAAGCTTTTATCTTCCAAAAGGCAGGAAAAATAATAAAGCTTTACCATGCACTGGAAGGCCTTTCACACTGAAACGCTGCTGGTTCACTTCTATAGCAGCATGAACGCAAACTGCAGGGTGTGGGACAAGTTGCAGGAAGCCGGTGAAGAAAGAAGGCAATTAGCAGGAGTGGAAAAACTCCAGGCTATTTCCCTTCTTTCCACACATTACTTACAGAAAGAAAGCACCACTGCTCGACACATAACTCCTCCTGCTACCTGTTTTAATGCATATTCAAGGAACATTAAACAGGTAAGGCAGGGTAAGGTTGCTCACCCAGCAGAAACTAAGTAAAGATGAACAAGGAAGATCCATTCATCCTCTCTTCCAAAAATGAACAAGAGGGTGTCAAAGAGAACTAGCAGGCGGCAAATTCAAAACATGTATTATGTTTGTCACGTAATGTCTTAGGAATCCCGTGGTTTCAAACAGCAAACCTTCCTTATCTTGACCCACAAGCCTTTTGCTATATTGTCTCTCTCCTGTACAGCTGAGGAGGGGAAGTGATTTGAGTGGCTTTGGCGGCATCCAGCCATGATCAACCCACCACACGGGGCCACAGTGATATCTGATTTTCTTCTCTCCAGCTGCCTTGCTTCATGTGTTAGCTCTTGAGATTTTTCAGCACTGCAGTGCCAAGCCAATCCTTCTATTATTCAGCCAGCACTACCTGAGTGTGCCCCTGCCCTAGGCACTGCCTAGTTGCCCTTGCCAGCCTCCCTGGCCCTGGGTAGCCCTTCCTCTTCCCCCAGGACATCAGCAGACTTGGTGTGGTGAGGGGGAGCAGGAGGACGGGGGGAGGAATGGGATCCACTTTTGCCACAGCAAAATAGAAGCAAAGCGGCTGCTAGCTCCTAGCTTGAGCCCCCGTTTATTTGCCCATGTAAATCTCTCAGCTTCTGAGAGAACGGGAGTGAATGTTTTGCCTGCCTCTTACAAGAGTCCTTCATCAGGCTTGTCTTCTCCAGGACAGAGACAGTGAGGAGGGACTGCAGTGGGTGGTGCAAGCACATCCATGGCTGGCTGTTTTGGATAGGGTGCAGCCAGTTCAGAACCCAAAACTTTCAGTATGGCACCTACAGAAGATGAAACAAAGACTTCCGCTTTTCAGTGGTACTTGGCTGAACTGCTCTGTGGACCAGCAATATCAGTCACCAAGCCGAAAAGGCCTGTAAAGGTCAGGCAAACTTGCCGTGGAAGCACGGGGATACAACCACAAGTGGTTGTTGACGGCAGGGCTTACTGAAAGCTGTCACTGGTATAGAATTCACTGTATATGCTAAGAATGCAATGTTTTTAAGGTGCCTTTCTTCCAGGTTCCCACAGTCTGAAATTAGAGAGCATCTAAAACTGAGGAGCGAGGCTGCAAAGCCACTGAATTCACCCTGTACTGAAAGCGCACCTATTTTCCAAATCACTTCATTGAGATGACAGCTAACTCTTCTGGATTCCCAAATTCTCATTTCCATCAATTTAGGCTTTAGACTTGTCATGGTTTAAGCCCAGGCTGTAAATCAGAACCACGCAGCCCTCTCGCTCACTCCCCCCTTTCTTCCCCCTGCCCGGCCACCGGAGGGATGGGGAGGAGAATCGAAGGAATGTAACTCCCGTGGGTTGAGATAAGAGCAGCCCAGTAACTAAGGTATAACACAGATCACTGCTGCTACCACCAATGATAATATTGGTAAGGGAAATAACAAGGGGAGAGAATACAACCGCTCACCACCTGTTGATACCCAGCCCTATCGAGCAGTGAGTCAGCCCTTCTGGGTAACTCCCAGTTACATCCTGGGCATGACGTGCTGTGGTATGGAATAGCTCTTTGGCTAGTTTGGGTCAGGTGTCCTGTCTCTGCTTCCTCCCTGGCAGAGCATGAGACTCACAAAGTCCTTGGTCAGACTAAAACATCTGGGCAGTAACTAAAACCACCAGTGTTATCAGCGCTGTTCCCAGGCTGAGAGTCAAAACCACAGCACTGCACCAGCTACTAAGAAGGAGACAAATGACTGCTGCTGCTGAACCCAGGACAAGAATACATCACCTTTTCCATTTTCTTAAATGAGCTTGGGGAAAAGCATATTAAAAATCAGCTTCTTCTCAAGTCACCGCTATTGTCCACACTATGTTTTGTTTAGGAAATTTAATCAGGCTTTGTTCACAACACAGAGGAACAAATTCGCCATCTCTGCAGTGCTGAGATGAGAACGCTTTTGTGTGCAAAATACAAAGAAGGAAGACTTGCGTATCAAATCGCAACGAGATAAGGAACTTCATGTGATGAGAAGAATGAAAGAATTTGGTGGATCGTTGGATTTTAATGTCGCTACTTTTATGGAAAATGGCACAGGGGCTTTCATAACCATGAACATTCAACGCTCATCTGAGCAATCACACCTCTCACAGCATGCTTGTTCCCTGACATTTATGCTGCAAGCGCTCTCTCAGCAGCCCCCTCATTACAAATCTCTAATGCCACTTCTGGTGTCATTTCATTTTCCTGTGAAGGTCTTCTACTCACTGTCTTTCCACACTGTTTTGCTCAGGGTTTCTGATGAAATCACAGCCAAGATAACATCAGACACAGTGTGAACTGGAGGGAGGGAGGCCATTCAGTCCTTGGCAACTTCACTGCAGTTTTCTGTCCCACAGAGGAGGAGGACATTTTGCTAAAGCACATCCTCAGAGGGAAATGCTTTGCCTCGAGTTGAGGCCCTGTACTTGACGAGTAAAACCTTGCAAGTTGTATCTTGGAATACAAAAGGTTGCAATTCACGTTTCAAGATGCAGTGGATGAAAGTATTCTGTATACGAATACCAATACCTGTTAGTACTTGACCCCTGGAAAGGTTGCTAAATGGTAGTCTCAGAATGGAGCCAGGAGGCTCTAAGCAGTTTCTTGGCAGAGTTGACAGAAAGGACAAGGCTCAGCTGTTGGCTACTTGATGTCCCCTTTCCCCAGTTGGTACTGTAACTGCGAGTAAGGGTTTGGAGAATGTCGGACTAATGGAAACAGTGAAAGCAAGAGGCGGATGGAAACGGAGGAAACCAATCTGGCAGCAGAAAACACAACACTCAAAGTGCAAAGGGAAAAAAAATGGATTTCAGGGGAAAAAGAGTTACAACCTATTGTAAGAGTCCTTCTGCTGCCTGATGAGGAAAAGGGTGAATTAGCAGATAAGGGAGGAATTCTGCAAAACCGCTTTGGCTGAAGAATGGAAAAGCTCAACAGAAGCAACAGAGATAAACCGACCACAGCCCCCGTGCAAGGTGAAACAGCCTCGCGGAGAGGCTCTTACTGTAAAGTTGATACCGGCAAACTGCCTGGGCACTGCAGCTTCTCTGCATAAAGATGCAGGTTCTCAGTGATGCAGAGAGTGGAGTTGCTGCTGCAACAAACTCAGCACATTGCTTGCATTGTCTGGCAAAATCCATAAGAAAACTTAACTTCTGACTCCTAAAGAGGTTTCCATCCTCCATCACTCTGCTTCCCTGCATCCCTGACCCCAGCAGGCAATTTTGTCTATCGGTAGGTCAGTTGCGCTGGCAAGGTGACACACCGGACAAACCTGCTCATTAACCTGGTGCGTCCCCTGACCAAAGCGCGTTGGTGATAATCCATGGGTCATGTGCGTGTTTGTGCTGGGGATGGGATCGGTAAATGAGAGTGATGACACGGAATAATTTAATGTGACCTAATGAGTCCCTTTGATAGAATCACAGAACCAGCTAGCCTGGACAAGACTTTAAATGTCATCAGCTCCAACCTTTACCCCAGGACTGCCAAGTCCCACGGGCATCATCTACACAAGTTCTGAACGCTTCCAGGGATGGTGACTGCACCACTGCCCTGGGCAGCCTCTTCCAATACTTGATCACCCTCTCTGTGAAGAAATTCTTCCTAATACCCAGTCTAAACCTCCCCTGGCACAGCTTGAGGCATCACAAATAACTTTCAGCGTGAAAGCCCTACAACATTCAGCTTTACCTGTCCTGCAGGAAAAAAAGAATCTTGAAGAAAAAGGGAAAAAAAAAGAAAAAATAATAATCAATAAAACCTGACATTCCCTTCTTCTCCTCCCGGAATATGTCTCTATTCAACACAGAAATTCACCGTGTCGGCTGCACAGACTTTTCCTGGGCTCCACGACAGCAGTCATTATCCCTGCAGGAAAATCGCCCGGCGCCCCCTCCCCGCCCTCAGCCATCCTCATCCTCATCCCCGCTTTCCTCTCTCCCTTCGCTCCCGCATCCCCGGCCGGTCTGACCAGCGGGGGGAGCTCCGAGCACGCCGCCGCCCCGGAGCCCGGCGGGGGCCGCTCGGGGTTTAGCAGGAATAAGGGAACGTGGGGGGGGGAACAAGGCCAGTGTCATTCCCTCCCTCAACTTACCGCAGCTCTGCTGGTTTTCAGCGGAATTAATGAGCTTCCCGGTGAAACTGGCCGGTCAGACCTAAACCTGGCGCAAGCGCAGGAAGGGAAACCTGCAAATCTACCATCCAAATGTTGCAGGATACCTTTTAAATAGCAAAGTAATGGCTCGATACGATTTCATTAGCAACTGGAGATCAGAGGCATCCTGGATCGCTTCCAAGTCCTACCCAACTGTAGAAATGAAACATTCACCGAATTTATCAGCTTGCTATTAAACCTTCAGCTCTGCAACAAACCCTTCTTCTCTCCACCCCCTCCCCAAAACCCACCAAAGAAATACTTGTGCACGCATCCGAGGCCTCGGGAGCAAGCCCTTCTATTTTCAGTAAGCTTAATTCGTTCGGTTCTATGCGAGAGGTCGAACGCTGCTCGCCAGGTGGTGCAGACAATTTCCTGTTGTGTCTCTATAAAAACCATGCAGATGCAAGCTAAGTGACTGCATCTTTAACCGTTTGACACCTTTTTATTCCCCTTTGCTAAACAGTATTTCCTGTTCCACAGTAATCTGGGTTCTCCCCCCGATCTCATCTCCTCACTCATTTGATACCATAAGAGCGCATCATTTTTCTTCCCTATTTTCTCCCTTGAAGAGGTAGCTGCCTTCCATGCACAGCTTCTCACAACTCACAACGCTGACTCCTGCCTCAGGCTCCTTACTTGCATTTGCCTGCATTTGCATCATTGTCCCCCAGCCTTTCTCCTGCTGCCTGACCTTTCCTGATGGGCACAGCTGGTTGCCCTGAATTATTATTCCTTAGCTGTGCTCACACAGGCATATGGGGTCCCACTACAGAGAGGCTAAACTCCAGCTAGGAAGATGACATTTAGCAGAGGCTCCCTGCCTCAGAGCTTGGTGCGCACAGGCACATCCTTCTGCTACCACCTGGTGTGGCATCCCTGCCTGGGCTCCTGGCTTGGTGATGCTCTTCTTCACACAACCAGGCGCAGCACGCTCGTGTTCCATTCCTCTAGTCAGCAGAAGACACTTGCCTGTTTGAACTAACGGAGACTAGTTTGTGCATGACTGAGGGACTACATACTCTTCTTAATTACTTCACTACCCTTTCTGTTGCTTCCTTAGACACGTACTTGAAGAGGTCCTCTGATTGTAAGGGGATACTTAAAAGCTCCTGAATGTCTGTGTGAATGTCTCATTAAGATGAAGATGTGAGCTCAACCCTGTTCTTGTTGAACAGATGTACACATGATAGCTGTGCTAATGGGCACTTCTGTTAGCAACCATGGAAAAGTGCTGTGGCTAACCTGGCCTCATTGTACTTCAGGGGTGCAGCTGCAGCATTTTCATATGGCAAATGAAGACACTTCTCAGTTATAAAGAAGCATCCATTTAAGGCTCAAGAGACCAGGTTTTGGACTCATTTCTTAGATAATCACTGGATTATCTGTTCAGTATCTTTTCACACCTGAAGAGAGTCCTCGGGAGAACAGAAAAAACCCAAAACCTCCAAAGAAACTAGAAAAGGTTCAAAAGACAAGATCTGCAAAGAAGTATTCGATGAACTGGGTGGCTTTGATCCAAGGAAAACTTCCAACTGAGGACCGCCCTTGACAGGCTACACCTCTCTAAACACATATTCCAGAGTGGTGACTAAGGCCACCACTCATGATTCAGACACAATATTGATCTCATAAAGGACTCCCAGATTCTCTCTACCTTATTCCCAAACTCCTTTCATTACGTACAGACTAATACAGAGACACGGAAGATGTTCAGGAGATAATCCACTATTTTTCTCCTTCTCCATACTGGTACCCTACTATGCTATCTGCTCTCCCACTTAGTTTTAAGCCTGTGTCCATCTTGCTATAAAGAGGAGGAAAATAACCTGTTCTCCATGTCCCTGGTGAAGAAGAACTGACTTAACAGCAATGAAGCAGATGTAGGCTAGACATTCTGAAAAGCTTACTAGTAATTATGGCTAGGAAAACAATAGTTCACTCAGAAAGACTACGGATTCTCCACCCTCTGACTTATTTCAAAGCAGACTACACAAAAATCTGTCAGGATTGAGAGCACCTGCACTCTGCTTTAGGTTCAGAATGATGCCTAGGAAAATTGCAAGGTGCCTATATGCTGTGTCCAGGACGAGGCAAGGCAAGGAAGACAATGTCTTTGGCAAAAAGGGAAGGAAGCTCTGTGTAAATGGTGCTACCGTCACACTAAAGAGGAGAATCCAACTTACAACAGTTATTCTAGTACTTCCCAGGAACACTGAGTTTGCTTAAATATATAATGTCTAGCACAGTAATTCCCTCAATCTATTAATGAACTTGCTGAAATACTACTGCTTTCCCACCTGTGTCTGGAATGGACTTTCACCTTGACAGATATGGCTAGAGCTCCACAGTATCTTCTCTTTCAGGTTGGCTTGATTCTGTTATATTTTTAAATAAAAGGTATATTATAAGCAATAATGAATTAGAGGACAAAAATGTCCTCTAGAAGTTAGAAAATCATGGCTCTCTAGCCATAAGACATGAAAAGCAGTAGGAGTTTTTAATTATAACAAACATCAAAAAATGCAAACATGCAATAAAAATGCATAAAGACCAGTGACAGATGAAATCTCATTTTGCAAATTCATATCCCACTGGTTATAATTTCTATACTGAGATTTGTCCTTTTTCAAGCACAAAATGTAACTCTGGATTAAGATGTGATAGAATAATATTAGGGGCATAAAGGAGAAGCAGCAGTGCATTTCAAATCACATAGTGGTAAACGAGTCTTTATTGAGGAGGAAAGAATTGCTGGCCCTCTGTTTTGCTGCACCATGTGGAATTCAGGCCAACTACATGATCCCATATGAACTTGGAACTAGCTCCTTCTAGATGACTATCTGTGCAAGGATCCGAGCATGCCTCCGAAGTGCTTGAAGATGGAATACAAAGAATGGGAGGTGACTCTAAATTGCTTGGACTGTGAACGAGCCAACTCCTTCCTTCAAAACTTATTTCCTGGAGAGATTCCAGGCTTATTTTCAATTAAAATGAACATAAAACAACTCTTGCTGTACTTGCTCTTCGGAGACTCCTCTTGTGCCTCAAACTGCAGCTCTTGGGCATGTGACTTCATTTAAAAAATGAAACACTTTTAGGCCATCTGTGTATTCCTGCATAGCAAGCAGCCTTATGTAATCCTGTTCTGCTGACCTCTCTCCTGCTGCAAGACTGGCCTGCACAGCCACTGTGTTAGGAGGAAATGGCAAGAGGCCTTTTGGAATACTCTCTCCCCTAGCACGGTCATAAATCAGCCTCCCAACTCCTACACTTCTGGGCGCTGCATCCGTTGTTGTGTCTGACATAAGGCCGTCCCTTGGGTTTTAGAGCATATGTCCTGATCTTGCCTTCTCAGCAGAGCACTTGTGGGAGGGGATGAGAAATTCCGAAATCTGAATTCCGTCGGAAATCAGCGTCATTCAGTGCTGCTGATGTGTCCCCTTGGCTTATCGGATGAACAGCCCATTGCACGTCATCCTGAACTTTACCACAGTTAGTCACGAAGCTAATCCAGAAGAACCGGGAGAAGGGTAGTGGCTGCATTGTTCGAAGGGCAGCTAAATGAGAACATACGTGCTACTGAGGAACAGCTACAGCTATGTCCTTCAGTCCAAACTACATTGTGAAACAAGGCTGACACAGGCTCAAAACTATTAATTTCCTGTCTCATTGATAAACTTCAGTACCCTGCTTAAGAACTGTGAGGCTAGAATGATGCTCCCTACACCTTCTCAACCCTCTTCCCATTTTTCTAAAGGAATCCTTTTTGGAATGATTGAGTTAATATTTAGAATGCATCAAAATAAAGGTGCTACTACATTATCATACTATATTGCAATGTATATTCACCCTTGCTACAGCACTTTCTTGGCTACCTCTTCAACAATGTCTGGGACCTAAGCATGTGCCAACTTAATTTGCAGCAGCAAACACAGAAAAAAAGCAGGGCAAATGTTTCCGTTTCTGTTTACCTACCCCTGAAGCTGGCATACTAAAGGCCATTATTTGTTCTGACATTGAAGATGACCAGGTTTTGGTATCCTATGGGAAAGACATTAGTTCGCGGAGGTAAAAGCCCTACTCTTTACACTGTCAGTTTGAACTACAGTCATGTTTTGGGGGCTATTTCAATGGTACAACTAGCCAAAAAGGCAGAGAGTTCCTTGCTGCTGTCTCTGATGCATGCGTTCACTGACTTCTACTAGTGCACCACTTTTCATCACTCACACTAACACATAAAATGCTCTATAGGAGATGAATATGAACAAAGTACTTCCCTTCACATTGGAAGCATTAGAAGATGAGGAAAAGCAGTGTAAGAGGTCCTGGAGAAAGGAGGATGGGGATAATAAACAACTACCCCAATTACCACACAGAGGTTGTAATTTACTCTTGCTGTACCTGCAGGCTTACCAGAGAGCAGCATTTTGGGAGTTCTGCTTCGTACCAAGGGGAAGATAGAGACCCAAACCCCACAGGCTAATTTCAGTATTTCCATTCTGCTGTTTCGCACTGTCAGTAAACCCAAATAGAAGCACTGTAGCCAACCTCCTGTTTTCAGATCCTTCCCGGCACATATGAATGGGAATAACAACTCTGAAATAAAAGCTGAAGTTCTGACATACCCATGAAATATTAGAGTCATCAGCCTATAAAACACAGGCTTTATACGTTGCCTTTTAGGATGTAACTGCACAACAAAACACAAAATACAGACTGCTGATCCAGCCTGCACACCAGCTTTTCCCTCTCAGCCCATTCCAAATGGGATTTGTTATTTTTACCTAGCAAATTGCAGACATATCTTCAGGTGTCTAACAGAGAAGATATTTAAGCACTGTAATAAGTTACATAGGAATATGGCCATTTCTCCATCACTTGGGGTCTTTAAATCAAATCTGGAAGTCTTTCTCATGATTTGCTGCAACTCCAGTAAAAAAACCATGGACTTTCTAATAGAATTTCTGAAAAAGAGCCTGTATTTTGTAAGAAGTCATGTTAGATAATAATAAAGATCATTTCTGATCATGAAATCGATTGCTCTTCCTCAGTGGAATTAATCTGGATTGACAGCCTTATAATGAAGGGAGAATTTGATTTTGATTTTGCAAGTAAAATACCACGTTATCAACCACACACAAGGAGCTGAATTTTAAAGTTCACTCTAAACCACTGCTATTTCTGATTTTTTGAGTGCCCAACGCCAGGCCTTAACAGACGAAGCACTAATGGCATTAGCAAAACCATCTGGCAAAACACAGAAATTTTGCTAGTGCATATTGTATCAGCCTTTCTCAAAACAGATTTCTGGACTCTATTTCTAGTATCTGCAATCTTTAAGGTAATCATAGGATGGAAGTGCCTGTCTGAGAGATGAGGTAGCTTTCTTTGTATTCTTAGGCAGCTGAAATGAGTAATAGCTTAATCCCCCGGCTACTTCGTTTGTAACTGCTTGGTAATTGTGAAATGGTGCATTACTGCCAGAGGATTAATTTAGTTCCTGCATGAGAATTCTCAGCACATCCCACATCTGCAGCAGCCCTTCTCAAAAGAAGGTGACTCAGTTTCATCTAACACATTAGGAGTCTTCACCTTCTCTGCTTCTGATTCATTTCTGAGAACACGGAGTACAAATAGCATTTCCACAGCCCTTGCTGATTCAAATAGCGTCTCTCCTGAAATTACAGGTAAAGGAATGTTCATTGCCAGGCCACTGCATATAATAGCAGAGATGAGTAAAATCGCAGGTCTGCAAAAAAGGCGAGCGATAAATAAAATTACGGGTTTGCATAAAAAGAGGCAGTCGTTACAGCTTTCCAGCCAAACCTCTCCGTGGAGCCAGGTGAAAAATTGCTGCTTTCCCAAAGTAGCTGCGCCAATACATACTTTTCACCGCATTTTGTCTGACCACCCAAAATCCCTGACAAGAAATATGGAACAACAGAAGACTGTACGAGCTGCTGACCCCTTTCATATTAGTCTGAAGAGAAAGAGATGCAGATAAACATTGGAAGAGCACAGGAGAAGTTACTATTTCTTAAGATGCCTAGGCTGACAATACTGAATTCTGGAAAGATGCAAGGTCATCCCACCGGGCAGAGAACTGAACCAATCAGAATATGGCTCACAAACATGTAATGGAAGAATTGTTCAAATCTGCACTAAAACTGAAATGCGTAGTGGAAAAATCACGTATTGCCATTCACTGTGCAATGTTCCCTGCTTACAGAATCCTCCAGGACTGGCGTATCTGAGCCATGAGTAACGTATTACTCCAGCTCTAGACTGTACAACATAAGGAACTACAGATATAGACAAATTTAGCAGAGATTTCTGCTAAAAATTGAATTATGCAGTAATAATATTTTTGCATCCGTCAGAGCTTACATTCCAGGCTTTACAGGAATTAAATCCAGTAACACTTCTTGCTACAAAGGCAAAACAAGGAATCTCTTTCTCTCTAGCCTCAGCGGAACTCCTGCACTTGTAGACACCTACACTGAGGATAAAACAGGATGGGAAAATACCTTCTGCTATTATTCTGAGCAGGGAATACTCATCATTTCAGAGGCTGAAGGCCAGCAGCACCCATTTCCCTTTTGCTCCCTTCAGTGGAACATAACAATTGGGTAGAAAGCAAAGAAACTAAGGAAAGAGTCACCAAAAAAAAAAAAAAAATGGAATGGGAGATATTTAGCGCATTTGGGGAAAAAAAAATCAGGAAAGAAATGAACAGAGAGGAGGTAAAAGAAAAATACTCTAAAAGCAGGCAGGTGTACTAAAATGGGTTTCTCAAAATCCAGTGTGATCCAAGGTCTTCACGTTGAAAACTGGCAGCCACTTGGGGACCCTTCCTTGTGCCGTGGCAGTACCGTGAAGGCTTGCCTTTGGAAGCACCTGGCAGGGCACAGGAGGAGGGCTTAGTGCAATACTTTTGATAGCCATCCTTTGGCAACTACAAGGCTGCAGTTAAAGAACAGCAGGCTGGATGAGATATTTCACTGCAGTACTTCTCACCTGAGCTTTAGGTTGCAACACTCCAGTTTCTGATTGTGCATCTGTCACTGCGTGACTGGCTCCTTGGAACTCTGAGGCAGCACATATTTATGAATGATAGTATTTTGATGCATTTTGCAACTCAGCACCTCCATCACGGAACGTTCGGTTACAAACGATAGTAGAATCATTGACATTTTTATGATGTCAGCTAATATTGTGACTTGCAAAAATACTTGATTTCCAAACCAAGCTAATATACTCATCCAATGCCTAAAATCAATTTGCTTATCTTAAAAGTGTGATGTGTAGATACTTGAGTTTGCTGTGGAATCATCATATTTTATTTGCCTGTGTCACACCAAAGGTTAATAATATTTTTTCATCTGAGTAGAGGTATTGGAGATCAGCAAAGCCTGCCAATAATTCACATGTAATTGATGTGCCTGCTTGCACATTCCCAGATTTCATATACATCTTGTCTGCTGTTATAATGCGACTCATTCTTCTGCCCATGGTCATTTGTGATTCAATTCTACAAGTTAAACTTAAAGCAGTGATATTGCTTAGTTTCTTTGGCATGATAATTGCGCAGTAGGCTATAAAACACTGAGCTCTACCCCATTCCTTTTCACCCCAGCTCTCAGCAATACAATCTCTATTTATATGATGTTAAAAAATTATTGATATCAACTGCCTTCATCTGTTGTACAACGAGATAGTGAAGTGGCAAACAGACTCATGGGTAATGCAGGGAGTGGATCTGAGGAGACGGGGATTTACATCTCAGCTTTTTCCTATTCTGTCTCTATGAGTTAAACTATCCATGTTTCTGATCACTCCCTGTACAACAATATTAAGTCTGCTTCTCTTAGGTATAAAGGTAAATATAGGGACCATTTATCTTGCTGAACTTACACACTGCCTAACACGGCAGGTATCTGTCTTGTTTGAAAATGAACATGGGCCGGCAGTGTGCGCTCGCAGCCCAGAAACCAACCGTATCCTGGGCTGCATCAAAAGGAGCGTGACCAGGAGGTCGAAGGAGGTGATCCTGCCCCTCTACTCTGCTCTTGTGAGACCTCACCTGGAGCATTGTGTGCAGTTCTGGTGTCCTCAACATAAAAAGGACATGGAACTGCTGGAACAAGTCCAGAGGAGGCCACGAGGATGATCAGGGACTGGAGCACCGCCCGTATGAAGACAGGCTGAGGAAGTTGGGGCTGTTCAGCCTGGAGAAGAGAAGGCTGCGTGGAGACCTTATAGCAGCCTTCCAGTATCTGAAGGGGGCCTGTAGGGATGCTGGGGAGGGACTCTTCGTCAAGGACTGCAGTGACAGGACAAGGGGTAATGGGTTAAAACTGAAACAGGGGAAGTTTAGATTGGATCTAAGGAGGAAATTCTTTCCTGTTAGGGTGGTGAGGCACTGTAATCGGTTGCCCAGGGAGGTTGTGAGTGCTCCATCCCTGGCAGTGTTCAAGACCAGTTTGGATGAAGCCTTGGGTGGGATGGTTTAGTGTGAGGTGTCCCTGCCTGTGACAGAGGGGTTGGAACTGGATGATCTTGAGGTCCTTTCCAACCCTGACTATTCTATGATTCTATGACTGTGATGCCAATAGGGTGAAAGGCAATAGCATATTCTGTACTGACTCACTTATTAAAACCACTCAAATATTTGTAACAAGAAGCCTGTTAACAGGGACTAGGACATTATCCCACACTCTGAAGTTCTCCCATATATTATTTTTGCTATGGTATTTGCATCCTGCTTCCTTTCAGATGACGGTGCTGTCTCAAGAATTTCCTTCCCACAGCCCTATATAAGGTTCTCTTTCAAAGCACAAGACTCTCCCATACACTTGCTGTCCATTGTGTGAAACGACTCTGAAGTCTGAGCTCAGCTCAAGGAGAGGAGCATTAAAGAAATTCTCCCCTTGAGGAGAGTGTTCTTTTGTTTTTACCTGAGCTAATTTCCTTTTTGCTCATGTTAGGGCTTGTTCAGGGTTGGATTCAGTACCTTTGAAACTCACGGTCTAGCCACTGAACTGTGAGGGAGAAATATCCTAAAGGTACTTTGTGGGCTAAGCTTACAGGTGAAGTGGATAAAATCATCACTGAGAACATAAACTTCATGCAAAGCCATAGAGGAATTTTTGAGCACGTTAATGTACCCCAGATGATGAACACGAACTTTACACTTTTCTAGCCATTTCCCCACCTCTGAGTTTTGCAGGGTATGTTTTGCTAGGGGCAGCTACACTTCGTGGGAGGAATACAGTTTCATTTCTCTCAGTCTGCTTTCCATATGGTGACACTGAATGCTGCGTCCTGTCCTTGGCAGCTGCAAAGCTGATGGGTGTTGAAGGAACTTGCCACCTTCAATCCTTGCTCCTCACTATGCCAGCAAAAGCCCCACACCTACTAGCTTTCCAGACAGCAAAGGCGGCGTGAGCCGGACCGATAACAGGTCTGGTCAGAGCCATTCTGCGCGTGAAGACTTCTGGTCAGAAGATGATAAATCATATCTCTAGGGAAAAATGAAACATGTTCCTTGTAGCACTAAAGAAATGCTGAATCCTGAATGTGATGATGCATATCTTCAAATATCTAGCTCAAATATGGAGTCAAAAGTTTCACAGCCTCACTGGGAGACTCTTTGTGTTTCGCACGTGTATCTGAAAGCATTAAAATCCCTCAGCCTGTAATTAATTAGCTCAAGTAGCTTTGATGATGTTTACAGAGAGAGAAGCAGTGGAGATTACCTGCAAGGCTCAACAGTCGTAGGAAAACAGGCCTCTCCTGGTAGGTAGGGATTTTAATAGCACTACTCCCTGCAAAACAGCTCAGCCAGGGTCGTACTTTGATTATTGCTCTGGAAGGTGGAATTTCTCTGAATGGGAGTGTTTGGACATCTGATTAACTACTGTAAATGTGAGGATAAAGCCAGGAAAGATTTGACAAGGAGAATTCGCATCTCCTCAGGGAGGCTGGAGTCAGAGTTACTGCTGCTCACAGGACTGCTTCCAGTTTAGCACATGAATGTTCAAGGTACTGCAGATTACAAACAGCAGCTGCAGAGATGTAAAAGAAAACCTACCAATGGAAGCAGAGTGAAAGCAGATGGAGGCATTGCTTCTGAACAGAAAGAACTGAGAGGGGAAAAAAAAAAGGAAGTGGGGACAGAGAAAAAAATGAGGAATTGTCAGAGCAGTGCATAAAAAATGTAGCACAGAAAACAGATTCTGTGCTTCCCAAGGTTAACAACGTCTGACTCTGCACTTCAGACCAGCTTCACTCACACGAGGCGTGAGGTTTAGTTTGTGCTTTACGTGCATTCAATTACAGGGGTTATCCATTCTCCGTAGGGGTCATCCATAGGGGTTATCCAATTTTGGGGGTTAATTCTTCCCTTAGTCATTTACTGATACAGACCAAATGCCGAATTCTTTAAAGGAAATCGCAAAAGCAGGGTTCAGGCTTTATCTTGCGCATTGTGCACTGTGATTATTCTCATAGTTGCTGCTGTGGATGTTTTCAAATTGGCTTGTGGCCCAGAGATGAGAGAAAGAAAAAATGCTTTCTCTTATATCTTTATCACGTTTATTTTCCTCCCTCACTTACATGGAGATGTCCTTTCTGACCTAAGGTTACAAAGCAGCAGGTGCTTTCCAAGCTCTCCCAAGACTAAAAATGAATTCATGCAACTTTTCAAATGAAAAGTTATTATAAAAGCAAAACATTTCTAGGGTTTACCTAAGAAATCGCTGTATAACTCAGATAACACAACAGGCACGGAATCACAAACAGCCAAGAGCTTAAAAAGAAACACCTTAAAAATCTACGGCAAGGAAATGGGATAATTTGAGAAAACTGATCTGTTTCTCAATATTCTACAAAAAGAAGGAAATGCTAAATTAGTTTATCTAAGAAATAACTTCAGGAAAAATATTCATTTATCTCCTGTTATTGCACCCAATATATATTCAGCTCAAGCCCTGGTCCTAGATAGGTTTATCTTAACGGTAATGTTTATTTACATCTCTAGATGCTCAATGACTGGATGCTTCTCCCAGTGGCTACAACTAAGTCAGATTCCAGACTATTTTCCCTACAACGCTTGCTGCCCCATATCACTTGCTGTTCCTATATAACTGGGAATTTTGCCAATGACTCCAAGTGGTGCAGAAGGACATCTTCCATTAAAATCTGCATAAACGTTCCACCTCTATTCCCAATATTCAATAACTTCACGCAGCTTCCAGCAGAGCTTTCTGCAAACAGTTCCCTAAACTACGGCTTCTGGGGCTTTGGTGAACCAAACTGAAAGAAAACCCATTCAGCCCAGAAGCGGGACAGGCAGAAGGACGCACAAACTATAGCAATGTTTTTTGGCTTTGTTGCGTTATGTACATAAATTTACAGACACACGTACACCAGTTAATCAATCACCTCCAGCCAGAAATGTCAGGGTATCTTAAATGATATTGTACCACGGGACTGTGTTCAGGCAATTCCTTTTTACTCTATTATAACTTTTCATCTTGAGCCAATATTAAATCCCATTTATCACAATAGGTGTCAGTAGCTACACCATTTTCAGTAGCATCTTCTAGATAAAAACACCCCAATGTCTGTCTGCAGCACCATTAGCAGTATCGACTGCTCTATTTTCTTTCAATAGAAAGCCCCTCACAGACACCTTATTGTGGAAAAGGCATCCTCAGCAGCACGAAACATCTTTTGAGCAACATCTGAAGGAGATGAGATTAAATACTTCGCAAGAGTTATGGACAAGGCTCTACGCCATTTTCATTTAGGGACTTTGATCATTAAGAGGACATGCTTTTCCTTGTCGGTGATGTTTCTTTTGTCATTTAAGTGCGCTTCTGCCATACAAAGGGATGGAAAGTTATTAATACTTTGGCTAAAAACCCCTCCAACTATTCTTCACTCAGACTCTCGACAACAGAGCAACTGGCAGAAGCAGTGAGGTGATCAGAAGATGTATGGAGAGGACAGCTGATTTCTTCTTGTCAGTCATTTATCTTGTCCCCTTTTGAGACTGCATGACGGGACACAGAGGGTTCAGTTGGTGTCTAAGGGATTATATCAGCTCATCACTTAGAAGTAATGAAGGATTAGCTATTATTCTCCTCCTGCAACTGTAAGAAACATTAGCAAGTGCCAGGGAGTATAGTTTATCTGTTAGAGCAAAGGACAAGGGGCAGCTGTTCTTCGCTTTATAGCTGCTTGGGTGATTATCTCAGCTGAGTCATATTAAAGGAGGGAGGAGTGGAACGCTGGGCAGGAGTGGAAATCAGAACATCTATTTGTTCTTACTTAAATGGCCTCTTATTCTTCCTATGAGCCTGCCAGTAATGTTAAAGGAAAATAATGACATTTGATACATCATAGGAGAAATTAGCTGAAGATTTTTGCTCTTGGAAGTGGCCACATACTGCTGTTAGTGTGTCGTCTTGGGTAAATTACTCAGCTCCTGTGTAGGGTATGTGACAGGATATGCCTTTCTAGTCCCTTCCACTGTGCTCATATTAGTCATGAAAAGGTTCTACCGCACCGAAATAACATCCGTATTGCTGCAATCAGGGGGAGAAAATGCATATGATATATCCTAACTTCAGTGCCCAGGCAGTTGACAAGCAGACCTCTCTTTCTGACCTTTGGGACTGTATGTCCCTTAATAGAAAGAAAACAAAACTGGTCTCAAATAAACCAGTGACAGAAAGGCAGGAGGCAGTGGGAAACTGAAGAAATGTTTTTAGCTGTTATGAAGTTGTTATTCCTGTCTTGCAATGCCAAAACTGTAGTTTTGGGACCACATCTCTTCAAGGTTTTGATGGATTTGTGGCCAAATAGCTCACTCATGCTATTATGGCATTCTGACACCCAGATGAAAACGAGAAGCTTGAGCAAATAGAATGCTCCATTTAAGTGCTACAGATGCTTTGCTTATTTTCAAAACTAGTAGGGCTGCCTCTTCATAAAAACAGATTCATCCCTCTCTATTTAATCAATAAGAAATATCCTCTCAGGATATCTGCTAATCTAAGTCAAAGGAATGTTTTTTCCATTTCAAACAGGCGTATCACTACAGAAAGTGGGAAATAACACACAAGTCAGAGGGAAGCAACAGAGAGCAGGCCCATCCATACCCATGTCGGAGAGTCCTAGAAAGAAGTGCCCTGGAAGAATAACTGAGTTTTTCTTGTTAATGATACCGAGTACCAAGTTGTTCTATTCAGCAAATCACTAAATGCTGCAAGCAGGTACAACGCAACAAGCATTTGCCTCTTAGCAAATATTATGCCAATTTTCTAGAGATAATAAAGTATGCAGATTTAGATATGAACATTAGATGGGTCCCATTGGCACCTGACATGAAAAGCAGAGCTGTGACAGAGTCTTCGTACCCTTCATAGAATCATAGAATCATAGAATAGTTCGGGTTGGAAAGGACCTCAAGATCATCCAGTTCCAACCCCCCTGCCATCTCACACAAGGCTTCATCCAGCCTGGCCTTGAACACCGCCAGGGATGGAGCACTCACAACCTCCCTGGGCAACCCATTCCAGTGTCACTATCTCTGATTTTTGAGTTACATGTCTCCTGACTTCATGGAAAATTGACTGTATCGGGTACAAAGAAAATTGCAGAAGATTGGCCTAAGAATACACACTGCATTTTCACCCTATCCATATGATGACCTGCGTTCTTTTTGAAGCCTGGTGTTTCCTGACTGCAGCACAGTCGTATCAGGTCTCGCCAGCAGCTGGGTGACACACACGGTTGATAGTTGCTTTACGGACACATTTGCTTTCATCGAGACAGATTTTCAGACCAGGCACAATCGCATCACCGTGCAGACTACAGCCAAGAGAAAGCTTTGCTGCACTTCACAGCTGTCTATTGAAGTGCAACACTGTGCGGTTAGGAACACGTGGTCCCAATGCTTGTGAAACTCCTGCTACACTTAGCTTGAACATCATGCCCACCGTCTCTGCCAAAGTAAGTTTGCAGGTGACATGATCGGAGCGACATACGAGAAGCTTGTTGTCTCAGCATCTAGTTTATGAGCCTTAGCTGAGCCTGAGAATTCCTCCTTAGTTCCAGCTTCACCTTATGCCTCTCAAATAGTAAATAATGAAGGACAAGAGAGAGACACACCATGCGTGCTCCTCCTGTGTTGGTTATGGGTTTCCCCCCAGGCCCTCCCCTTCCTGTCCTCTCTCATCCTCTCCTCATGCCCCCTGAAAATACACGACTGGAAAGGTCAAATGTTACCTACTTCCCCAGCTTGCTGGAAGCTGCTTCATCCCAGCGCTGTGTAAAAATGCAGCCCCTTCCCCTTCCTTATTTTCTTGTGAAACTCAGACAATGCTCAGGAAAGGGAGAAAACACTGCCGGAATTTAAAAGTATGCTGCCAATATTTCTTGCTCCATGGAAAGGCAATCTCCCTCGGCACGCTGGAAAACCTCCAAACTAATACTGTAATTAATAGCTAAAGTAATCACATCCCATGCAGCTGCGGCATGTGACCCCTCATCAGCATGAATATATTTTCCTTCTGGCACCCACCAAGAGAAAGAAATATTACCTCGCTTGCACAGGAAGCACAGAGAGGCTGAGCCACTTGACTACAGCCCTTGAGGACAGCCACGGTAGCCCTGTGGGTCAGCTACTGGCACAGCAGGGAGGGCCAGCCATCCCCTCTTCCTCCTCCAGCCTTTGCATGCACCCAGCCACTGCGGAAGCCCTGCTGTCCTTCACTTGCAGCTTTCTGTGCCGCGTACCTGTCCCCTCTTGCAACAGCGATGCACAGCACCGCAGGGTCCAGCCTCCTCCATAATTCAAAGTAACTGGGACTGTATCCACATGCGCTCCATCCTCCTCAGGGCACCTTGTGCCCCAGGGATGTAAACGATGGGGTAGCCACTGATGTTAGAACCAAGCAGGGAGATTGTGAGCACCCCACAGATAGTGAAGATTGAAAGAAAATTATTTTCCCCTCTAAAATCAGACACCTGCCTGTTTCGTAGCCTGACCAAGCAAAGGGCGTTTTATGCACCAGTGCCACAGCATGAGGGCACTTGTGGAAAACGGCCTCAGACAGGGCCCCTGGAGGACAGGGGAAATTCGGCAACAGAGCGAACTGCTCATTTAGAAACAGTCACAACGTCTGTGAAATTATGCTTCACCCTTCTTACGCATTTCACTTTTCAGGTATCGCTGAGAAACAGTCAGTCTGAGCAAAGCTCCTCCAGGTAGGCACAAGCACATGCCGGGCTCAGTTGTGCAAATATAAGCAAACCAAGTCTGACAGCACTCCCAATTAAGCCAGTGCTTAGTGAGTCCAGGGGTGAGAAGCCAAGCGAACAGAGGAACCAAGGAAACAAGCAGAGAAATAGCTGGTACCCAGCGCTGTGCTCGGCGCTCCCAGTGTGCAAAACAAAACGCAGTTACACGAGATGCAATTAAATGAGACTCTGCTTTGACCTGCTTTTTGTGAACCTGAATGTGTCAGCCCTATACATGAAAAAACGTGGTGTCTTTTATACAGCTTGCTGACCTTTATACATGATCTGTTTATGACATGTGTGCACTTTCTTATTCTGCCCTGACTTTCTTCCCTCTATCACCGGGAAATGTTTTGCTCATTTATTTATTTACTTTCATCTAGCTTGGATCTTTTTAGTTTTCTTTTCTCAGAAATAGGTAACCACCCCCCCCCCCCAAAAAAAAAGCTAATAAAAAGCATAGCTATGAACCTCTAATGTAAAAGACTCCGTTAAGCCTTTACCTCCATCCAGATTTACAGCTTTGGCTGGAAGTCCCTTTCCCATTTACTCATATCAACAAACTACTTAGAAAAACACATGGCCTGATTTCTATTACAAACCCCCAACAAACCAAAGCACATTCTGGAGTAGCACTAATGATTAAATAGAGCGGGGACAGAGCTACACTGTTGATGTAATCTGTTCATCTTCATCATGATAAATCAACCTGTAGGTGTTGGTCTACAGGCTGATATATGTACGTGTGTGGACTGTGGCAAGAGTCTGCACTCGCATAATGAAGTTCATGTTGGATTTACTGCAGGTTTTGCATCTTTCATTCCACAGGGCAGAAAAAAAAGGATTTTTCTGATGTTTTATGTATTTTATTGTAAGAAGAAACTCCTATTTCTGCATGTGGGCTTAAGGTCATCAATAATACACAGAGGCAGCAATGGAGCAAAAAGCAAACACAAAGCCCTTTGCTATTCTTAACCCCAATTCTTCCTACATACAGGAAACATGGGATGAATCGCTCTTATCCTTTACTAATTTTATGACAATACAAATTATCTCTGTGCTGCTTCTGACTATATACTGTGGAAAGATATTGCATATGGAAAGCTACAGATTCAACTTTGTACTATCTTGATAAAGTGTGCATCTGATACAAGGAGCTGGAATTGCTCCTTCATTTTCTAGTCCTGAGTTTTCCCAGCTCTTCTGTACTGTATCCACACCAAATTAAACTGCTGGGGCACTCTTAAGGGAGGAAGTTTCCTCCAAGAAAGACAGCATTTCAGTCTATGATAACTTCAGATCTGTAGTCTATAAACCCCTTTAGTGTACTGGAGTTTCAGCTGTGGAACCTGTTCCTCTGGAGTTGTTTCGTACCCCATCACTTGTGTCAAATGAAAAGGGGTTAATACCATTTACTCCAAACTTGACATAGACTCATTTGAGAGAGCAACCCTGAACAGATATTGTGCCTGCAGTCTCTATCCTGTTTGGAAAACTTCAAATGACTAAAAACATACGAAATGAGAGGTTTTGAGAAAAATCTATATAAGCAGAGAGACATCTCTAATAACCTGTTTTGTCTTCTAAGGTGCCTCAGGAGAGTTGGTTTAGACCAAGACCTTTGGAAATACGAGGAAACAGTTTCCCACAGGACAAATTGGTGTAGAGAAATACAGCTGCTAGTCCCTTCATTAGCTCACAGAAGAAGTTTCAGATACACAGACCTTTTCATATCCCTAAGGAGATAAGAAGTCAAAGATGCAAATATGATTAGATGTGCTTTACTTGTAAAAGCAAAAACTTCCTCTTGGTAACCTTCTGAGCACAGGCTTCTGCAGTCATATGCTGGGGCATATTAACATGCAAAAAGCATCTGAGGAAATATAAGCCTGTTTCCTCTACTGACACATACAAGTGTAAAAGGGTGCCATGCACAGTCTTTGTAAGATACATGCCCCGATTTCTCAAAGCTTAACCAAGAACACATATCAAGCCTGGCCTCAGAATGATAAATGATGCCGAAAGGTGAATGTAATTTTACTCCTTACAAATGAAAACCAGTGATTTACAGTGTTATGGTTTGGATATAGAGCCAAGACATCTCCTATCCGTCATCCAGAATAAAACCATCACTTTGAAGTGGCTGGAGACGGACAGACTTGCTGGAAACTTTGGCAGAACTTTCCAAAGCACAGGTGCATCAGATTAGGCACCTAAGAACAGACCTAGGCCTAGATGGGAAGCTAGAAATTCAGGAGCACTCGAAGCCCCAAGGCCCTGCGGATAAATGACTCGCAATGAAATCACCAAACATTTGGTAGTGAGAAATCAACCTTTTTGCCCTTAAGGAGCTGCACTGATCAGGCCCTCAGTTATTCACAAAGGTTTGCATGAAACAAAAGTGATGTTTATATGAAAACTGCCTGTTGTCTTTTTGTGTTTTGGTCATTCACTTTCCAATACGATGATACACATTTGAAACAGTGTAGGAAGAACACAGTCAGAAATTACTTAATAGACTACCTCCAAGTATATAAACTCATAAATACATTCCAAAATTAGACCAAGTGAACCCAATTCACAACATTTGAGAAGCTTAAGTTTTGATATAGTTTGAAAAACTTGCCGACTTCTCCACTTCCCACTTTGCATCGCTTAATTGGATCCTGTTTATCAGCACTAAATAATGCAAATGACAGGGTAGAGCTGTTAAAAGCTGAGCTTTCTTAAACCGCAAGGCCAATGTTACATACTTGGAGTACATAACAAAGTTACATCAAGAACAGCTAGCCTGATGAGATGCGGAGCTGAGCTTGGGAAGGAAGTTACACTGAGACAGTGCTCTTGCTTAAAGACAAATGTAAGGCAATTCGCCCCTCAACCAAAACAGAGATAAGCAATAACTCTCTTGACAACAGTCCTACAAGCTCTGATTCTTTTAAAGCGGCTCCATTTTAAGACAGCTTTCAGGAGAGTCAAAAAACAGGGCTTAACAGGCATTTGAGTCACCGGCCTGCCAGATACTCACAGCTCCATCAGCTTCTATGCTAGTCTAGGATGAGGCTGAAACTTGCGAGCGCAGATTTAACTACACCTCCCCTTCTGCCCCATAAAACGCAATAGGCTAGCCATAAATAGATACACTTCATCTAAATGTGCTGCACAGCTTTGAAGTGTGTAACTAGATTTCATTTTGGGGGTGGGGGTAAGAGGAGCATCAAATATGTTAGCTCACTATCTGTAAATTAAAACAAATGAAAAGAACCCATCATTACCCCCACGCTCCTTTCCCAGAATTGTGAGGTTTAGTATACCAAGATTTAACATCTCAGTTAGAAAAAGGAGCTCCGAAAGATATGGCAGAACATATGGCACGAAGAAGGTGTTAAACGGCAGAATCTGAAAATGATTTGCAAGATGCTCCATAAATATTCCAACCCCAAACACAAGCTGTTTTTCAGCAGACTCTTGATGGAAGTATACGCACACAATAATACGATACATTTCTTAGCTCACAAATGGCCTGCTCTGGTGTCACTCTGAATGGTGTGATGTAGAATCAACCTGTGCGTAGGAGGAGCTCAGAATCAGGCAGTTGCTAACTTGGCCAGGCCATGTTGGTGTTTCCACTGTACTCAGCAGCAGCGGACAATACTTAGCGATGACAGTGTGACCCTCACAGAGTGCCTTGCATCTATCTGCCCAGAGGATGAGCTGCCAAGAAGTGCAAAATCAATGCACTTCACAACCTATATTGCTCCAGCATACAGGACTTCTTGACATATCTCAGCTGAAGCTTGGATGCATGTTTCCAAATGAAGTCAATAGGAGACACTGATGAAAATCGCCCTGTTAGGGTTTTGCTTTAGGGTAGCAAATTACTTGTGTGTAGTTGTATTTTAGTTGACATCAGCTGACTGGAGTTTCTTAGTAGGCATTTCAATAATATAATCATGGGCACTTAACAACAACAGAAAAAGACAAGAATCCATTTACAATCTAAGACTGTGCAAGCTCTTACTGGTGAATGTCACTGAGGAGATCAGTTAACATACAAAGTATTGCAGAATGCCAATGAGAAAGGAAACTTAAGGTCCTTTGGGGTACACTGTTAATTCTCACGTAAGCTGCCATAAATTTATCTGCTGTCCACACAAATGAGACAAAATCTTAAATTTCCATCTACCAACCAAAACCAAACCTATCTCCTTTCTTTAAGTGAAGTGAAACCAGAAAGATGTGGCTGAAAGCTTCGCAAACTGAAATCTCATCACAAACCCAGATACTTTAAGTTAGTTTAGCCAGGTTTGTGACTCAAAAGAGCATTTCCCCAGAGAGTTCCCTCATTTGGGTGGTACCCAACACACAGCTCATAAAATACAGCACGGTAGGTAACATACCATTTTACTGTGAATGTTTGTTTCACCTTCAAGGCATCTCTTAAAACCTAGTCTTTGAGGGACTCATTTACTTTCATCTGCACAAGCCTCCAGCTGGTAGCCCTGCAGTAAAGCCACAACCTTCCGATTTCATGACTCTTACTTCAAATCCTTTTGTGCATTGGAGAGATGCTGACAGAAAAAGAGAGTTGCACAAAGGTGTCTTGACAAGGACTCAGACAACCAAGGCCATGATGTGCCTCTGAACTGCCTCTCCTCACTGTCTCATTAAGCATGGACGCTTTACCTTTGGGGAAAATAATGCAATAGACTGACATAATCTTTTTAGCTGCTATAACCTAGGTCTGAACCACATAACACAGACTTTTATTTTAAAAGGAAAGGATGCCTTTGGAGACCAACATTCTTTATGCATGACTATTCTGCTTAGAAGCAAAGGGCTGCCTTTACGATTATTCACTTCCAATATAGCAAAATGTTGTTGGAAGCCCTAGAGAAAAGAAACCAGGTGTGGAGACTGCGAGTAAAATGAACCAATATAGATGGCAAAAGGGGCAAAATGAATGAAGAGGGGGAACAGAGGGCAAAACTGTACGAAGATGCAGTCAAAAGGTGACCTTCAAGAAACCTGGATGCTGGTCCATAAATACTCCTGCAGAGCGCTCTCTCTGCCAGCAAAGATGACTCCTACAGGAACTGCTGGGGCTGAAAGACAAACCCAGAGCTCACCAGCTCGTCTTTGCACAATGAGAATCATCCATGTGGGTACAGGGGGTTTAACTGGTAGGTTGCATCAGTGCTACAGACTGAACTGGAGGTACTTTGTCCTGTGTCTTAAAGTCCAGTCCCTCTCTGTACAAGCATCACAACATAAAAACCTTCCACAAAACCAGATGGATACTTTACTTCTGCCACTCCTATCGAAAGACTGTTTAAGGACTCTGATGGTTAGGTAACTCTCCTTCACTTTTAACAATGTAATTACATGTGATTTATACAGGCTGCTTCTCCCCATCTTATGTAGTACTGTATTTACTTAGGGTAATCAATCTCCTCTCATCCTTCATTAGATTAGCCAGGTCAATACTCATAGATTTCCATTCCGTACATTATTGAGGTAGCTCCCGCTCGGTCAAGGTTTATTTAATCTAACCCAGCTCTTGCAGCGCACTGCTCCATACGCAGTATTTTAGATGAGGCCTCAGCCAAGTCTCTCACAGTGAAATTTCTATTTCCCCACTGTTGACAGCATCTCACCTGAAATTGCATCTGCTTTCACCATTTTCCCCCTCCCTCTGGTTGTGCTATATAGTCATCCTGTGATCAAACTGCCTGCTTCTCTCTCTTCCTGTTGCCTTTTCCCCAGCTGATAGCAATCCTGTTTACAGCAGAAGGGTTTGCTCTCAATCTGTGTCTAACCCTACGCACTACCTTGGCCTGAGTCTTAACCCTCATCTTGTTTCTTTTCTTGTCCTTAAGGTCACACAGTTCTCAAAGTCCTACACTGTTATCGATGGCCCCTCTCGGGTTGTGTCATCTCTGCAGTCTATTTGCTCCTTCCTCATTTTGTACCAGCTTTATTTAAGGAAATACTAAACAGGATTGCTTTTGAGACCCATCCTGAAAGCACACTTGTAATAGCATCCTTCCAGCTTGAATGCTTCCCTTAATAATCTGTGTCATCTCCCCACTAGGCCAGACACTTTACCACTGTACAGTTCCTACACAAGACAAAAATCTTCCTCGGCTGAATATTTCATTTCATATTCTGTACCCCATCAAATGCTCTGCTGTGGGTTAAGCAGCTCTTGCGGAATTTCCTTTGCCTAAAAAGCAAGGGTTTTTTTACAAAAAGAAAAAACAACCATAAAAATAACATAAATGTATCTATTATTATGCTATGATCGTCCTTTGATAAACTTACATCGCATTTGAACCTGTTTTCAGTTATCTGGGTATACTCCATTATTCTTCCCTTAGAAATGCGTACAAAGCCATATGCACAAATGCACTCAGTTAAACAGGTCCGCAGCTTTTTGGATTGCTTTTCCCTTGCCACTCAATACCTAAATATTGGCAATAAATTTGCTGTTCTCTGCTCATAAAAGCCCACTATGACTTGATTCCACTGTAGAAAATCCTTGTGCTGGACATCTGGTTTTGTATCTCAGTACCTTCAGGTACTTAAGACAGTGCCCTTGTGAGCTGGATTGAACAGAGATCACGAAGTTTATTTTTCATACCTTATTTGTGGAAATTTCCATTCCCTTCTTCCTGTCAGCAGTCCCCTCTATCCTGTTCTCCTTCCGCCCTCCCCCAGATTCAACTGCAAGTAACAAAAGACAAAAGAAACCAGACTGGGAAGTGAGCCCGTCTTTAATTCTGTCCCCCTCCTCAGTGCACATCGTGTGCACAGCCATTTGTTTTTTCTTGTTCTTTTTATCTGCATGGTTGAAAAATCTTTCACAAGTTGCTTAAATTTCCTTTACAAGATCTGTCTCAGCTTGACTTTTGGCAGTTATCATCTTACCCCTGCACTTCCTGACCTCCCCAAAGCAGCTTTAACACTAGTTCTGACATATGTTCTCACTATGTTCTTACATATGGGTAATTCCTCTCCTCAACTAAAATCCCTCCCTAAAAGACGCTAAAACTGATCGAATTCTAAAACTCCAGAGAAGAAGCCATGAATATTTTAACAAATGAAACCACACATTCAGATCATTACTATTTATGAAATCGTGTTATTTGATACTGAGAAACATATGCTGATCAATAAATAAGAATGCCTCTGATTCTTAAAACATTAAGAAATATCAATATTTGAACTGAAAAAAAAAAAACAGATAAAAAACTTTTTACTCTTGATAATCAAAATCCTTCTCTTTCCAGCAGTGCATTCTGAAGTTCAGTTACCATACCTTGAAGTAAAAAAACCCAAACAAAACCCCACAATTACATCGAATAAGGATTTTCAACCATGCATTGTATGATTAGTATAAAACACAAAGTTTCCAAAGTATAAATCGGGAACTGGAACACATTTGAGCTACTTACAGCATAGTTAATGAACTTGAATCAAGCCCTTACATGATAAAATGGGCCAGGGAAGAGAATAAGTAAAACCAAAGAGTCTGAAATATATTAGTGAACACTCTGAGCAGATTGAGCTAGTGATTATTATGGTAACCTGCGAGATACTCTGTTTTCTTCAGGAAGTGGTAAAGCAGCCAGTGAACAAGACCTACTTCTTCTGATCATCACCATCTATGCTTCAAAAATGATTAGGGGAATGAGCACTGAACTAACCTCAGTCTTTTTTCCTCTCTATGGCGACTGTATCTTGATGCAGCTTTCCAACAAATCAGTGACAGTCATTTCTGTCTTAGGTACCTTGAGCTGTGCAGTTGCTGATAGATTAGAACCAAAGCTACGAACAGCAGAATCTCTGCCTCATAACTGTACCCTGACCACTTACTGAGAAACACAGTTCAGTGGTTAGACGGGAGCTGGAAAATAAGATACTGGCAAGAAGTTGTGCTGGGCATGAAACACGGTAAGAGGAAAGAGTGAGTAGTGCAACAACAGCTTAGGAAATTAATTTGAAACAGAAGCTGCTCCCTTCAGTGAGGAAATGATTTAGCATCAAACAAACAGTTGCCTTAGTAACTAACGTGTTGCCCTTTCCTTCCTTTCACTTTGAACGTACCATCTCTGAACTCAGTTTTTTATCACCTTTTCTGTTTGCTTAACTGGTCGTCTTTAACTGTCAGACAGCCAAATAGCTTGCAGTGAAATGCAAGTCTATCTTCTTTCCATGAACTGCCCAAAAATGCTAAATGGATTCCAGGACCTGCTCCTCAGCTTTTGTCAATGACAACTTACATCAGATGCGTATCCTTCTTTCCAGGCCTTGAGGAGGTAAGGAAGGTATTATAGCTAAGCAGATAAGCATATTTTTGGTAGAAACAGAAGCATCAAGTGTCATGTATTCATCAGGTGTGCATATGGGCAGCAGACTTTCTGAACATCACTTCTTAAGAAATGCACCATCCAGGATGAATAAACTGTGTAGTGTATCTCTTGATGTTTACGTGATCCTGCGTAGGAGGTCAAAAATTACTGTAAATGAGCAACTGAACAACTCGCAAGGAGAAGGAAGAATGAATTCTCTGCACACGTTTAAAGGCCACCTTTTCTCTAACATCTGCAACTGGGCTTGATGCACGCTTGGGGAAAACAAAGGAATTATGTCCCTGGGTCTTAATTATTGACATAAACCTTGGATGGAGCAAGGACAATGATGTTTGCTCAGGGTCAGAAAGCATTCCTGTATATTCAGTTTAGATATAGCCAGAGAGAATAAACCTTCAAATATGAGTTAGTCCAGCCTCTTCTGGTGACAACATTACAGAGCAAAAAGCTATAAAGCTACCACTACTTAAATAATCTATGTACTCAAAAGTTCTAGAAGATAATCAGAATATCCATACTTTTATAATACTACTCCATCATCTGTAGGATTGATAGAATTTAGGTATACTTTATATGTCTTCTCAGATCTTGGAAAAATAGGAAATTCAGGTATCATTGTCCTGAGCAGCCACAAATCCCAACACACATTTTTGTCTTGAATTTCATGAAGAAAACTAAGAAAACCTAAGCATTTGAGCTCCACTACCACATGAAGGGCCCCAGCTATTAATGATCATGGGACTCCAGCTTCAGCATCAGCAGTACTAGAATTCCAGAATGAGCAAAACAGCTCCTGGTATACAGCCTGTGCTCCTCGCTCCTGTACCCCAGGCAAATGGCTTCACGTTTTCCTGTATCAGATTCAAGCCTCAATTTTCCTGATGAATCCCATGAGATACACCTATGCCGTGCTAATTACAAGCTTGCAAACTTATACAGAAAGCAGGCACACTTTCTTTGTGAACTATCAGCTTTTCTGCAGCCTTGGCACATAGCTGTACTAAGTGTAAACCAAACAGATTCGGCGTGAAATCTCAACATGAACAGGGTTATAACTGCTATTACTTTATTCAGTCAACTATGGCCAGTGACATGGAACAAAAAGAGAGAAAGTTAAAAGGAGAAAACTCTTAATTTGAGAAAGGAATCTCTCCCCATGCCTAGGTACAGGGTAGATATGATGCCTTGAGAAGGAGAGTGGAAGGAGGGCCAGGGACACTTGTCTGAGCTGGAAGTGGGACACTGAAGTTACAGTCCAATGATCTTTTCCATAAGGAAAACCCAGTGCTATTAAATTGATGTCCTAGGGACAGCAAACTGATTCACTGAGTTTTTCTGATGTTTCAGTAAGACAATACCCATCAATTTTTAACACTGTTCATAGCCGTAGAGATACACTGTTGAATGTATCATATGCTCTAGCATATGAGGTGCCTGTGTACAAGCTGCAACCTTCAAGAGAAGAACTTGCCATTAGGAAATTGCTCTACCTAAACCTGCCAACACTTGTACTATGGTGGCAGAAGAAGCAGCTCAAGTAACAGTGGCAGATACTGAAGAAGGAACATCAGAGATTTAAAATGTGCCCGCTTCTGATTTTCTTACCTTTCTTTTCCTTCAGGTAGCCTCAATGTTTGATGTATTTTAATGTTAGACCCTTATTTGGGAAAGAAAAGAAAAGGAGCCAGCAAGGCAATAAATTACACCCTCCGCCGCAGTTATAATGGCACTGAACACCACAGACTCATTCTGGAGAGGTTAAGACTCAATTATTTAAGCAGAGAGACTGTAGAAAGACTGCAGTACTGAAAAAATGCCTTTTTGCTCTTATGTGAATTAAGATTAATTAAAATGCCTAGCTGACAGAATATCAGTCAGAAGTAGTTGAAAAAAGATCGCATTCATTTCTTTCGTGTTAAAGCCATTAGCTTAAAAAAGTCTCCAAGTGGTTTTAGTCTGATGGTGAAAGCAGGGCTGCTATTTTTTGCAGTGGGCAGTGTAAATTCAGCAAGAATACTTCCAGCCAGGACCAGACTCTGAGAGAATCAGTCAAGATGAGTTTCTCTGCTAGACAGGTACTCAGCCATTTTGGACAGCTTCATGCATGGAATTCCATTCTTCAAGTATCCAGAATTCATCAGAGTTAAAATCGCTGAACACCAGAAACAAACCTGAAGAGTTGCAGGCAGACAGAAGTTCAGCACTGGAAAAAAAAGATGTCTCAAACACTAGTGAAAGGGCTCAATAGCTTTCAACTACTGTGACTTGCAAAGAAGAATACCCAACAGTTCCACACGCTATGACAATCACTTTTCCTCCATGGCTGGTGGCTAAAGATTCATGTTACAAATCAGTGCTGTTTCACCCATCTGTTTGTACTTCTATCTTGGATTTCATGGGAGCTCACTGAAATTAGAGGACCTGAATCAAGCCTGCAGGATTGGGATTTATTAACATGCAAGAAAATGCTCAAAGAGTAAAACAGTCAGAGTCAATTGACTTCTACATTATTAGGTTGTAGTATGATCCAGAAGCAGAATACAAATTCCAGAGCAATTTCTGGGGAAAATCTAAACAGAGTCCTTATTATGAGAACACTGAACTGTGGTACCCAACTCGGCAAACTCATCCATTTTCATTAGAAATTGCACTTTTTATGTAATTTTATCCCAGCAGGTTTTCCAAGCCAGCCTCTGTTAGTACGCATTCACAGACAACAAATGGAGACCGAGTAGTTTTTGAGTGATGGAATGACAATGATTTTTGACAGATATGCAAGCAGTGGGAGAGATATTTGGAAGTGTTATTAATAAATGGACAACAAATAACTAGAATTAACAGTTGAGCTAACATGAAGGCATATTCACATGGATCTACTAGCGCACATACACAGGCGTGCAAGAGACAGAACAGCAAGTTAGAGACTATATAAACATATTGGATTATAAACGAAGAGACATTGCAGAGCAACCCTCCCCATCGCGAGGAGGAGGTTAAGAACCAACTACTTTTATTCCCTCGCACTCATGATGATTAAAGCCCTTTTCTCTAAAGCAGGCGATGCTGGCTGCCCTCACACAGACTCCTGAAATGAGAGCAGCTGCTATGAATGAGACAGGGTTAACTTTCAGACCCTCAGGGGGGCACGTGCCAGGGAGCAGCAGCAGGAACAGGGCAAATAACACAAATGAAAAAGATCTGGGAGGGTGGAGTTCTGCCAGCAAGCAGGAGCAGGAAAGAGATTCCTGACAGTGGGGTGGGACAGCAACCCAGGCACTCAACAGCAGAACAAGACAGCAAAAGCCAGGAGAATCAGCTGGAGTTTCTCCAGACCTGACGCGGCATGCCTTGCTCTCCTTGCACCTTCTGTAGGTGCTCAGGTAGTAAAGATGCCAGCTGGAAAGGCGACAGGGTTGAGTCACACACATGGATACCGATTTAAAGGAAGTTTTACAGCCATTTCCTTGGATACCTGCTGCCTTTCAACTACCTTCCTGTATCATTCAAGAAACACTGCCAGATTAGAGTCAGTGAGGGGGATATAGCAAGACATGGTTTTCTTTGCGTTGAAAAAAAACTAGCCCTGTCCTCTGCCTGCAGTGTTTTGAAGACCAACAGTTGTACACTTCCCCAGCTCTTTGAAAGGATGAGTCATTCCAGAGTGCTGTTATTAATTCATCAAATACGGATACATGTCCCAGGGACATCCTGTAAGGCTCACATACAAAATAATGCAAAGTGTAATCTATTAATTCAACTCTTACTCATACAATTTTTACTCTGAACGGCCTAAGGTGATAATAAACAAAAGCAAGGTTTTACAGGACTCAGCATTTAACCACTTCCCCATCTCTTCATTTCTTCTTATCTCACATGTTCTGTTTAGACACAACAAAAAGAGAGAAAAAACTGACTGGCCGCTGTCCATTAGGGCAGGAATTCTCCATTACCGGGAGTGATAACCAATCTAAAGTAAGACCTGTAGCTCTGATACGCACTGCAAGGTGGATGCAGATAACTGAAGCAATAAAATGGAAGGAGGGATATAAAAGGCTAAGGAAAACACAACCAGTAGTGCTGTATAATTTTATATGCAGTTACAAGTCAGGATCATGTGAGAAGCAATTATTTTCTCTATAGTCAAAATCCTAGTGTTGGAGACTACTTCAGTACTACAGAGTATTTAAAAGAGAAAGGTTTGAAAGCCCAGAGGGTACAAAAGCATTTGTACAATTTGAAGAGACATGACAAACATGCTCATCAGGATTATGTTCACAAAAAAACCTGATTTCTAAAGCATAAACCATGTGCCAAGTAAAACCCTCTCATATCTTCCCCATTTCTAAGAAAACCTGGCTGATGTTCACGTCGTCTGTGTATGCATTCATCCAATGCTTTAGGACAAGAGACAAAGGGTATTATAGCCATCCTCACAGCTATGAGACTGTGTAGGTCTAATGTACAGTACCGTAAGATCTCAGACCTGTTCAAACATGATAAGCAAACCACTCAAAATACTGAATATAACAAACAATTGTGCCTCTATTGAGGGAAAAGTATAACCGTATAAAGACTGTCTTTATCATTTTGTTAATTAAGCTTCTTAAAACATATAAACCTGAGAAAAAACAGATGTTATTTCCTGCAATCATAGACATCACATCACATGTATACTTTTACCAGTGTTTAAACACAGATCCTTTGATCTTCAAGAGGGGTCTTTCTACAGCTTGAATTAAGCTTCAGCCTGTAACTTACCTAACTCAGCCAGCCATGACAGAGCACTTTGAAAGAAACTACCCAAGACACAGCAGAGCCATGCTGTGGACCAGCAATCACGAATTCTATATCCTGGTATCAAAATCAAGGCCAAAACTAGTTATCAGACAAGACAGGCAGGCTGGGCCACACCAGGAAAAACACAGTGCCATTCAGCGTGACTGCACTTCTCTGTGCCATCGAGAGGCTCATCAGACATGACTTCCTACTGTTTTCTTGAGAACTTGGGCTTGCTCTATTCAGATGACCAGAGAAAGTGCTCCAACCCTTCATAGGTGACTTGCCTGGACAAGGACTACCCGTGGGTTATTCAGCCCTATTCAAGCTGCCACTCTCCTATGCAAGCTCAAAGCCAGTTAGTGATGAGACAGGAACAGTCTTGTGAATTTTGAACTGAAACTCATATAACAACAGGGAGAGCAAAATAGGTCCTTATACTGAGGCAGCCATTCCTAGCATGGTCCAGGTGCAAACCTACTTGTGGCATGACCAGCTTAAGCTGCCTGGAGCAGAAAACTGGATGGATGTACAAACAAAACATGAAGGAGGCAGGTTAACAGGTCTGGAAAATCCTCCATCTGCCTTTTCAAGTGGTTCCAGCTTCTCACTCACATTAAACATAATTCTGAGCTGTGTTTCAACAGTACTGCTAGAACAAATTGCTTTAGGGAGTAGATATCCACTTTCTCAACATCTGCTTGACGCCCTGCAAAGAATAAGTGCAATGCTACTGCCAGTTCAGAAGCAGCAATGCTGTAAAGGAAATAATGTACAATTTTAACCTCCCAAACCCCTGGTTTTCTGCAGGTATTTCTAATTCTAATGCAAATTGCAGAAAATGCACTGTTTGTGCGGCTTGCTTTCCTTTGACCTCATGAGGCCCTTCTCATTACCATCATGGTAAAAGCGCTGTAACTACATTCACATAGATTCAGATGAGTCTATATTAATATGCGGCAGCAAAATGGCAAAGCACAGGATTCTGTTTATCCAAGAGTGCTTGGCTGGAAACAGGAGCTAGCTTTGATAGTGAAGGTGTGAGCCCGGTCCTTCACGGCGTTCACGCTTCTACATGCCAGCCTCAGTGTATGACTAGAACTGTTTGGACTGGAAAAGTCACTCTGTTTGCCCTCTGTACTGCAGACAGTGATGACTAACGATATCATCGAATGAAAATACAGTGCTGATGCAATCACACCTGGAATACTGCACCCTGTGCCAACACTGCCATTACCAACAAGCTATTAGCAGACCAGAAGGTACTCAGAAGAAAGGGAAAAAGATCATTAAAGAGGTGATGCAATTGTCTTAGAAAGACTAGGAGAGCTAAGTGGTGTTCAGCTGGGTTAGCACGGAAGAAGGACAAGTTTACTGAAAGCTCTCATTTGAACTCTCCACTGTATTTAGGAAGGCCTTTGCTGGGAGGCTGTCTCAGGGCAACAGTCTTCAAGGGGTGGCTGGTCTTCAGAGTGTACATGGATCTCATTTCCCAGAGAGAGAGAGAGAGATGCCAGCAGAATTTCCCAGCAGCAATGTAAACCGATTTCTTCAATAGTAATTGGAAACATACCTAAGCAAAACACTGAGGGTCTGAACCTAAAGCACTTCCTTAAATCATCTAGGAGCAATTGCTGGTGAAATCTGCAAGAGCTCAACACCCAAACAACTCAGACATCATTTACCCCTGCGACTGAAACACTTACAGGATGAACCCCACTGGCTTCCATGGGACTGCCCATGCCGAGATGTAAATGGAACTGAGTTAGTTTAAAATTTGAAGAGGCCGCTATCTACAGTTCTGCACAGAAGGGAAGAAAGGCAGAAGTCACACACTGCAAGTGCTGTGGCCACACTGTAGTTCAAATACTAAGAGCACTTAGAAAGAAAAGGGAACGATTTAAAAATAACTAGAGGTTCAGTACAACTACATTATAACTGCTTTATAAGCATAAAGCAGAAGAAACTCACTCCACCTAAGGGAAGGAGGGAGCATAATGACTGACAATAATTAGGACTGAGAACAAATACAGTACACCTGAACTCCAAACAAGAACCAGCCCTACCCACAGTACCTTCAGGTAAAGACTCACACACTGCTGCCAAGCTTAGGCTCACTTCAGTCCAGGGGACCTAGCCTGCCTTTGACCACATTCTGAGTAAAACCACATAGCTCAGCTGCCCTGGACAAGACCTCTGAGCATCACCCTGCTTCTGAGGTGTTGGAAAGCAACAGGGCTGGATGATGCTGGAATTCAATAGCAGCCTTTTTCTTTTAGGATCTAGTGACAAGCATAAATATCTAAAGCAATTCAAACAGAAACTCCATCTTAACAAAGCATTATTTATCCCTTCAATACCATCATTAAAACCCGAGTACATAGCACCTAGCGCACAAAGTTAGCATAAAGAGTCTCTAAAATACGGTAGCTAGAATAAAAAAGACACACAAAAATCAATCTGTGGGAGGAGCTTTACCATGTGTTTTACACAATCCCTCTGTGTCAGGCCACATGATCTAATGCTAGTGGTATGTCTGTTACATAAATCAATATATATGCTGTCCTGGAGAACATACTGTGAGTGCCAGCTGTCCTCATGGGGCATGCAGCCGCAACAGCAGGATGTATAACAGGGTTTGAGGCAGGGCTTCTGTCTTCTGATCTCCTGCCACTGCGCAAGAGGCTGGCTACTGCCTTCAAAATGTGAGAGAAAATGACATTTCAAAGATTTCATGACTCAAGACAGGGCTTGCATCAGCTGCCTCAGCTCATGTGAGATCTCTCTTCGTCTTTACCTTTACTTCCCTCTCCTCCTATCCCTCCCTTTACACATTTACAAGATCCCTCACCTGATATTTTTGCCAGCTGGAGCACATGAGGTCTCCTTGCATTTCTTCTTTATGTGTCACCCAACTCTGACACTCCTTGGGCAGATCCTTCTTGCCCTCCTTCCTCCCAGCATGGCATCCCTCTTTCTCAATGCTGGCTTCCCTTACGCACACTTGTAAGCTTTCACTTCTAATAAGTTGCTAGCAGTCAAAAATTTTATCCCTTAACTTCTTTTTTGACAGTTCTTTCCCATTCTCCAACACGATATCCTCACCTTTAGCGTTAATTCCTGCTTGCTTGTCACTGGAAAGACTCTTACATTCAGCCGGTTAATACTGTGTGGACATCCACAGAGCAGATAATCTTTGGTTTTGAAGTATGTATGTATTATGCATAACTCATTCCCCACAGTTATAATGAGCTCTCTCATTTCTGGAAATGACTGCTTTTCTTATTCGGGCTAGAAGTAACAAGATACATTACAACAGATGCCACAGACTGCAAAACCATCCCTGTATACCATGTACTGACAAACTTACAAGAGAGCCTTTAGGTTACTGGTAAATAAGATGTGCAAACAACAGGAGTTTCCTGCAGCACAGTGCCCACCGCTCTTGCTCTATTAAGAATGAAGGGGTTTGCACTGTTTGGCTTCGATGGCTTTGAAAAATAAATAGCAAAACTAATACCAGCTGACTCTTATCTGTAATTTATGTCCTCCATATGCAGGCTGCCTGCCACTAAAAGGTTCGGAAGTAAGGTGTTGAAGCATCTGCATCTCAAGGGCTTACAGACATGGTAAGAGGCCATGTATGCAAACACCCGGCACAGCAAGAGACATTTGGCCGCTGGCTTGCACGTGCCACACTGACATGCCTCCAGGCCTTCTCATGTCGATGCAACAGCTTGCAGCTCTAAGCCTCTGGCTGTTCACATGTTTGGCTCTCAGGTTTGACACTCTCCTCTAACAGCCTTGCCTCTCTCTTCCAAAGGAAAGTACTGGGATACCTCAATTCCCCAACAAACAATAACGCTACGCCCAGAGGGGACAGTGTCACTAATGTGAAATTGTGACAGCTCCAGTCCCTCTTTCACCGCTAAAATAGTTTTGATGCTGCATGTATCTCAGACTCTTACTGACGGTGCACTTATATCCCAATAACGCTGCCAGACATTCTGCCAATATCAAACAAGCAAGCAGCCTTGCAGCATTAGTAATCACATTCTACAAAAAAAAGGGAATTCTTTCACCTAGTTACAGAGGATTTCACATGGGTCACCCCAGATTTGCACCCAGGTAACCCAGAGATTCATAGAGCCATCTAAAGGCCTTCTATCATCAATCTCTAATCTGATTAAGGACTAAAACTGCTGTAAATCCCCTACCCTAACTCAGTGGTAAGAACCACCCACAGGTTTTGTTCTCTTGCACCCTTGACCTGTGAATATGGCGATATGATCCTACCCTCCAATGCCACCATCATGCCCAAAGTGCTCACGGATTCTCATTCTTTACGCATGCAATCCAGGCATATTTACAAACAAATCAAACGCACAGGCACTTTGTTGTGAAAGCTGTGTTTGTCCTGTGAACTGGATCCTTTCTAAGCAGCTCCATCGTATCGTTCAGCCTCTGTCAGAACGCATGAATCAAGCCTCATCAGTGCCTCAGCCCAAAAAGCAGTGCAACATCACTGCTGTCACAGCCTGACGGGATGCTTTATCAAGCCAAGCAATCCCATGGAGAATTCTGAAACTGTCTTGTTGAAGACAACTCAGCAGAGAACCGTGGTTTAATGAAACAAAGACACCAAATTGCAGTCAAATGCATTTTCAATCTGTATCTGCTCTCCTCGGTAATTCCACCCGTTTATTAGTTGTGACAATTCACACTAACCTCCCCTTAACCTGGAGCTCTGAGAGCAGACACTATTACATGCGATACAGGAAGGAATCCACACGGTGATATAATACCACGTTTCCGGTACATTTTCACTTCAGTGTGATTTGGCCTCTTTTCTCCCCACTGGTTTCCCTCGATCCGACCAACTTAAAACCAAAAGAACTGCAGAACAGAGAACCCCCACGTAGGATACTCCAGAGGAGGCAGGGAAATGTCAAAGGAAAGATCAACACGTTTGCCCAGAATGCCACTTAAGAGAATGAACCACCAATATGTTTGGATAGCAGCTAATACCATATCGCACATAAATGCATCCTTACTATTCCCAGTAAATCAACAGACTTTCTGCAGCACTTGTACTGGTATCATATAAACCATTTTCCCTGTGCTAGAACTAACTGCGAGTTGCAGTCAGGCAATCCTGTGTGCTTGATGCGAAGGAGCTTGGCCTGTGGTCTGCTTAAGTAATTGGCAGAGTATCGTGATACAGAGAGCTGGCACTGCTTTTCTGCACGGTAGCCGAATTTCACTTGGGCAGAAGCCGTCACCTCCCTTTGCAAAACCCTCTTTGAGGGCTTCAGGCAAATATTTCCAGTTTGCACGCCCAAAGGTTGCAATAGTTATGCTCTTAAATACTACAGAAAATCAACTTCTCTGTAAAGAGCAAATCATGGGAAACCATGCTCTTTAGTAGGGTCAAACCCCACCTGGACAGCAAAACATCAAAAGAAGAGAAGAAAGCAAAAGCATAAACATTCATGAGATAACAGCAACAGCAATGCTGAAAGTGCTCTTTTATCCTAGGCTGTAATGTGTTATTTCAGAAGGTACTATCACTTGATGATTATGTTACTTTCATTGTATATAATGATTAATGGTAATTGCTTTTGTACTTCAGTGTTTTTCAGGGAACACTTTGGGTTCCAATGAATACATTAGTGCCTCGTTGCTGTAAGCACACTCCTTACAACTTGGCCTACAACACAGAATTAGATACAAAGCAGTTGAGATGAGTGGGTTTTGCCTTGTTTTGATTTTTCTGGGCGATAAGGTCTTTTTCTCTGAAGTGAAGCAGGAAATTATACTTTAATCTAGCCATGAGTCTAAGTCTTTCTTATGCATCTACAATTCCAATACCCTCTTAGATTTGGTTTAGCATTAGGCCTGTAATCAAAGAATATAATTTCTTTTGCATTCCCAGGCTTTTCCAATAGTGGAGAATGCCAGAGTTTGTGGGATGGAAAAAACCACCACCAACTCCCCCTCTCCCTTTTAGGCTGAGGAAGTTGGGGCTGTTCAGCCTGGAGAAGAGAAGGCTGCGTGGAGACCTCAGAGCAGCCTTCCAGTACCTGAAGGGGGCCTATAGGGATGCTGGGGACGGACTCTTTGTCAGGGACTGTAGTGACAGGACAAGGGGTAATGGGTTAAAAGTTAAACGGGGTAAGTTTAGGTTGGATCTAAGGAGGAAATTCTTTCCTGTTAGGGTGGTGAGGCACTGGAATGGGTTGCCCAGGGAGGTTGTGAGTGCTCCATCCCTGGCAGTGTTCAAGGCCAGGTTGGATGAAGCCTTGGGTGGGATGGTTTAGTGTGAGGTGTCCCTGCCCATGGCAGGGGGGTTGGAACTGGATGATCCTGAGGTCCTTTCCAACCCGAACTATTCTATGATTCTGTGGTCTCTGTTTTTCTCAGGAACCGTTTTATCCCTAGATCCCACACCATCCCACTATCCTCAGATATCCTTTATGTAATGATCCACATAAAAAAATACCCTATTTGTGCAAACCTCCCTCAGAGTGGTTTATGACTGTAACCCTTGCTCTCTCTTGTGGTGCCTCAATTCTCGCATATTTTTAAGTACTCTTCCACCCCTGCTGAAGTCCCACTGCAAGGACAGTGAAGTACTACAGCAGATTGCCTAGGGAGGTGTCGGGGTCTCCATCACCAGAGGCCTTTAAAAAGAGATTAGACAGTATCTGCCAGAAACAGTTTACGTATTCCTTATCCTGCCTTAAGGCAGAACAGACTAGATGATTTTCTGTCATGCTACGACTGTCAATGGGATTTTTGTACCTACATCACCTAAGGTATTTATGAAAAGAGTAATCTCATATTTTTTTGGATCAAAGCATTAGGTTTATGAACTCTAAGATATTGCAGCAGTTCCCTTTACCAAGCTACAGATAACACTAATACCTTGGTTACCATCAGTGAAGCATTGTTTTATAAGAGCTAACTTTGATAACAACAGCTGCATAAGGCTGAAATGATCCTCTGCTCAAAGTGAATGAGCCATCTCAGCCCTATTTAAAGGTCTGCTAAAGGGCTAAAATGGGATTATAAGTGTCCCAAGACTTTCCCCTGATGATGTGATTTCCTTCTGTGTTGGCAGCCCACCAAGCCAGAGGCCTCCTTCAAAAGACTTGCATGGGACTGGTGGCATATAACCTACCTGGAGATCATCTGCAAGGTAAGGATTTTATGTGAAGCATACTGGAGAGTATTATTCTGTAATAGAATGTCGATGCTATATGATGCCACACAATTCACGTAAATGTATACAAATTAAATAATAGCCTTCCCATAGCAACCATATTATATCATAACCAGTTGTTGCTATTACAAAATATTACCACATAGTCAAGCAGTGAAAAGCTGAGATTCCATCTTCAAATTCCCTACTTGCTTCAAGTCAAAATACCAACAGAGGGATGCGATTCACAGAGCTGTTGGCTTGCTGCATATGAAATTACGCATGCAACCATACTGAATTCTTGTCGTATGACAAAAAAGCTAAGAAAACATAGGTACAATGTTATTTATGTCATACACACATACTGTGCAATATGGTTTTGCTTCTTCTTTACCAAGAAAATGCCACACTATCATTTCATGCAAGGAAAATAAAGACCTTGGTTTAGATAGCAAGATTTCTTATCTGAATTTCCACTGCAGGCAGAAATAGACAGAGATATTTGTGCCAAGCACACGTACACTTTTACAGGAGAGATCTCTAGTTTCTTTTTCAACCTCTAACAACTGTGTAAAAGGACAGAGTTGTAGGAAATTTTATGGGTAACTCTGTGCACATCGAAAGATACTCTCTGTACACCAAACAAACAGGACCCCAACAACAATCCTTTCAATCACAGCGCCTGAAGTTACTCAGAGTCTGAGATCTTGAAACGATCAAAGTTCTGTGGGTCTGGTAGTAATGATTTATGCATTTAGTTTCTACTGGTCAGACAATATTCATCTGCTGAAATCTCTGAGTTAGGCACAAAAGATTCTGACCAAGGATGTCTGTAAAAGTCATATCTGGGCCTTCAGTGAAAGAGTTTGGTCAGAGCTTCAGCCCCTCCTTGCAGACTGGATCTTGGGGTCCTTTCCACTGGATAGGGCTTCCCAAGTCAATAAAGGAAAAAAATGAGAACACGCCACAGCAGGGTAATTAATAGAGAAAATGAAGGATCACTTCTTCTGCGGTCCAGTTACATTTAAGCTCAAGTGGAGTACAAAGGTTGAATCCATGGAGTGTGATGGTTAGGGCATTTAGGAGACTAATTCAAGGTAAGACTGAAATCAGTTAGTGAGATCTGTGCTTCCTTCTATAACATGTGCCTAACTGCTAGCCAGTTTATTAACCTATATTTCCCAATTCTCAGATTTCACATATCTCTTCCCCTTTGTCATTACTCTTTATGTGAGTAACTTCAGAGGGTGTCCTTTTAGTTCTACCTCAAGAGACAAAGAGCTACACGTTGACATTTTCTATGAAAGAGAATTCTTGTTTTCATGAACTCAAGGCAATTTTAGATTTGAATTTAGGACCATACTCATGAATATTCACCAGTGCTTGAGTTACAGGGATAACTTTTAAATGCCTCATTAATTTTGCCTTTTCAGATCCAAAGCTAGATAGAATGTACAGAATCCAATGTATCATATTTGAAAGGTTGAAGGGTAGCTGGGATTTATTCCACAACAGCTAATTTGGATCTCTGCTTTTGGACTTCACCTGCATCCTTCTGCCAATGTAATTCTTTATGTCATCCTGGTAAAGCCATTAGAATGTCAGGAGAGATTAATTTGATTCCCGAAGATTAAAGCAGCGAACACATCAATTTAATCCAGAATTTTGCAAGACAGTCTCTCAATCATCAACAAGGAAGAAGGGTTATGCACTAATAAGAATTTTATAATCACTAAGCAAAAGATGGGGCTTTCTAGTTGTTCTCTAGTTCGGCGGGTTTGCAAATAGCTCCTGATGAGAACAAACAAAGTGGTTTTACTGCTCTTCATCAGTGCTCCACTTCAACACATCAGCCTTGCTTTGTCAACAGGAGTAATTCAGCTGAGCCTTGGAAATGTGACTGAATGCATAGAGCTCTACCAGGAAACCCTCTCCCAGTGCTTTATGACAGTAACCATACTGTTCTGGTGCTCCGTCAGGTAAATACATACGATATGAGAGCCTTGAACTTTGAATCAAACAGGTATCTACTGCTGCCTCCCCTGGGTTGATGACACGTTGCATTAGAATGGCAGGTTGGGAAAGGCAGGCTGCCAGGCTCGTGGCTTGCAGGAATTCCTCTGACCCTGTTCCTCATCGCCGTTCTGTAGGAGGGACAGATGGCCTATGATACAGAAGATATTCAGTACCATGGTGTTAACCCATAGTAGTAGGGGAATGACTCTCAACATTTTGACAGTATCAAGCCTAACTTTTCCAGTGTATTCTGTTAAGTTTATTCTTCCCTTCCCTATTCATACTGTTCACAAAAGTCCTTCCCTAGCAAAACCATCTTAGACTTATTCCACTTTTTCACCCCATTGACATATCTACACCAGCAGCGAAAAAGACCACCCTCTGTGTACAACAGCACGGTAATGCCTGATGGCTCCTCTTCCTCCTCTCACCCACAGCACTGCCTTCATAACAGCCTGAGTGGCCTTCGAAGAGGAAAAAAAGTGCAAACAGATTGTCCTTAATTTGTTTTCTGAACCGTCTCTGTACACCAAATTAATATTGACAAACGTTTTCACATCTGGGGATTCTGTATTGGTTGGCCTATTCAATCAAAAACCTCAGTGATTTCTTTTCCCCCCTTGGAGAGACTCTTTGATATAACAAAAGCTGGGGCTTTTAAAATGAGGAGCCAGTCTAGAGCTCATGAAAGTTACAGATCAATAGGGGTGGCGTGAAGCAGCTTGGCACTGTGCAAAAGCACCAGCCTGCTCTGCTGCTGCATCTCAATTATGCTGTGTGACACACCTGCCGTCCTAGTCCTGCTTTTCCCTTGAGGCAAGCCTGCTAATGTGCTAATTTATATGGTGCATAACAGGGGATTTGGAATGGAGGCCTTAGAGACTCATTTTCACCTGGTGCCTTATTAGGGATTTGAGCCCACTTTGCTGGAGATGAAAAGCCAATGAGTGTAAGTCATTTGCGTCATTTAGTTCTCAATAGGTAGCCAGTTAGTGAATAATGGACTTTCAATGACTTTGTGCAGGTCATTTCCTTCAACAGATGTTCTTTTGTGAAGCTGCTATCCTGTAACGGTTTTGATGGTTTTCTTTGTGCATTAAGTATACATTCAGGAACTATTTATTCCTTTGTCATTAAACAAAATCAAATTAATGACATGCTAATAGTAAAAAGACAACAATTACATATTTTGCATTTCTATGGTATTTGACATCTTACTACTTTCAGAGGCAGGCTGGCTGCAGAGGAGAGAGCTCTTACAGGTGTGTTAATGATAAAAAGAGACAAAGAAAGGTCTGGCTGCAGTTCTGCAAGCTCCCAAACCTCTCTGCGACCACAGAATCACCGAACAACTGAAGCCGGCAGGGACATCAGGAGATTGTCTAGTCTGACTCTCCTGTCACGACAAGAGTTAGCTGGAGCAGGCTGACCAAGGCCATGTCTAGTTGAGTTCTGAGTATCTCCAAGAACGGAAACTCCACAAACTCTCTGGAGAATCTGCTCCACGACACCAGAGAAAAAGCTTTTTTCTTATGTTTAAATGGAATTTCTTGTAATTTAGTTCATGACCCACCACTCTTTGTCCTTTCACTGAGAACCACTGACGGAGCCTGGCTTCATCTTCTTTACTCCCTCCCAAGAGGTATTTATGCACATCGGTAAGATACACAGGGTTAAACAACGTCGACTTCTACAGCTTCTCTTCACACAACAGATACCACAGTCCCTTAATCATCTTAGTGGACTCTCCCCAGTATGTCCATGTCTCTCTGTAATGGGGAACCCACAATGGGCACACATTACTCCAGATGGGGTCTCATCAGGGCTGGGTAGAGGGAAAGGATCACATCCTTCATCCTGCTGGTGACACTCTTCCTAAGCAGGCCACAATGCTGTTGGCAGCCCTTGCCACAAGGGCACATTGTACATCACCAGATTCAACTTCAGGTAGGCTTTGACATTCCTTACCTGATCTCTGCATATTTGGACAATGCCTCTGTGTTGGCCTCAAGGTCACCTGTTCCTGCTTCCAGTTCTAGTGTGCTTCCATTTTATATTTTGTATACTCTGAAATGCTGCCTATAATCAGATTTTAAGGAACTGTAGTAAGAATTAAAGGTATTTAGACAACTTCACAGGGTAGATGCCTTAGCCTCTTGGGATGGGATTTACTCCATCCAGTTTTAATGATCAGAAAGACACATATTCAGTCCAAGTTAATCATCCCCTGAAATTAATCTTATAGTGATGAACAATCTCCTGGAGGTGACCGTCTCACCCGACTGAGTGCAGAAGCCCTGACTGTACATATACAGCTTAGCTCACATGTCTGATTTTCAGATGACTAAAACGAATCCCTTGCCTCAAACCCCACTGTCCATTTTGAGCAGGCAGCATGGGCAATAAGTATGTAATACATATATGTGTCTACATGTGTGTCCACTAACTTGCACACACGTACAGGTGCTGAAGAACTAAGCTCCAGAAAGGGAAAGTCCTTATTTCTGTGAACTTTGAAACAGCAAGCCCCCAGCCACAATGTATTGCCTGTACCAGAGATGGAGCCATTTTGTTTCTCCCTAAACAGAAGTTACAACATCTCATAAAGCGACAACCATTCAACACACAGAAGTGCTTTCTGCTTCGTAATGGTGAAAAATACAGACTATTGAAGCCAGGGAAAACGCAAGCGACAGACAGGCTGTCAATGCACTACATGGGCTTTAGGCTGGTATATCTGCACCCTTCAGTTGGCTCAACATCTGAAATTCTTGCACGATAAGAAGTGCTGTAGCTTCCTTTTTGCTTGCCCTTCATTTGCAGCCCACACTCCCAGGTCAAGAAGAGCACCGACAGAAATACAGCTACACAGGTCCACAAGGATTTTGCAGGTAAGGCTGGGTTTACTCAGGAAACATGTAACAGTCTTCAAGGACCACATCACCTGAGTAGGCAGAACTCGCTGACAACTCCATACCTTTAGAAGCTGGCTCAAAATTACTTCGAAAGGTCATGTTCTGAGTCAGATGCAGAGCCTGTACCTTACTACCAGGGGTTCAGTGTCAATCCCTTTGCTTCCCCTCTTGTACGGATAAATACACTGGTTGCTTGTATTTGTTGTATTGTTCTCTGACCAGGACGCCGGACAACCATTCCCCACAGCGCTTTGGAAGCAGCATCTGTATCTTTTGTGATTTAGCTACCTATCAGGCAGCAGAAGGCTGGCAAAAAGCCCCGTCAATGAACAATGCATGGGATAGGGGAAGATTTTGAGTCTATTTTGAGTCCAATCTGCAACTGGTGAAAGTCTGTTTAACTGCTGCCTGAGGGATAAGACATTCTTTATGGTCAAAAGACGTGCTCACATTTCTTTCTTTGATGTAACATTTGAGTAACAAGTAGTTGAAACAAAAACCTCTATCGGTAGCAATTAAGTGATAATGAAACCACAGTGATTAAAACAGAATTCAAATGTGTCTGCCTGGATGCAAGGAGTTAAATGCTTTCAAAATCCCAAGCCTTAGCACGAGTACGGGCAATCTGTATAGAAAATTAAACATTTTCATCAACTTTTGATTTTTCTTCTCCAAGGACCATTAACGCCGTGTATTTGGACAGTAGGGGCTGGTGCCCACAATTCAAACAACTCAAGAGCTTTCTTGAATAATCTCAATTTATCCCATCTGTTCCCCTTTGGTTTGAACCCCAGGGGTAACAACAGCCTTCAGGGCCCTGCTGTTAAGCACTGACACAAAACATTGAAGCCCGAGATTGTCTCTTCCGTATCTTTCAAATGTGTGAGCTTGACAAAGATCTTAATGGAGCAGGGATTTTGCATGTGCCACATTCTCCTGTCTGGAGAGGCAGATAATGCAGAAGTACAGCTTGAGCACCAGGCAGGGGCACAGCCGATTTCAGAGGAAACTGTAATAAATGAGGGCTTTAGCTTATCATTCCCCACAAGCTGTTGCGTTTAGCTGCTGCCATTCAGGTCCTAAGGTCTGTGAAAGCACAACACTGCCTTGATGACAGCCCGTCATTGCGTTCAGCAGCATAACATCACATCGACTGCAGTGATGTATCTCCTGAACCGAACTCAGGAGCACAGACACTGAGCTGCAGCCAAGTGCCGCTTTTAGGCATCTAGTTGCCCAGGGCTGGGCTAAAGAAGTCAGGCAGCCGCCCCAGAGCAGACCTGTGAAGTTGGTTCAGAGGACCTAGCCTTGCCAGGAGGTCTTGCTAGAGTTATGTCAGGCAGTCGGAAACAGAGGTCAGCAATGAATGCCAGGACCCAGCTTAAGTAAAGTGGGCAGCCTCCCTAGGCGGCTCTGCAATGACGTGAGAGAGGCAGGCTCCTAAGGGCTCTTGGGAGCAGGAACCTAACTAAATGCCTAAGAGGAAGCCTTTCTCTCCTCACTGACATTAGAGTGCTAACCCAGACTGGACTATTGACCTGACACCTTGGCCTGGGGAGCAAAGTTCAGCTAACACCCCTTTAAAGACCTTGAGCAGGTCTGCAGAGCAACCCATTTCCCCACTCAAGTTTCAGAAGTGCATTTGGAAACGTCTGGTTTCCTATACAAAAGCAAGACCACAAAGTAGGATTAGGATTGAATTTCAGGGATTGTGTGCAAGGGGGCACAAGACCAAGGCACCGAAAGCGAGTTTTAGATAAAATCCCAAGCATGTATGCAATACTGAAGACTGCTCTTCCCCATCTCACATCATTGATACCCAAATCCACACCTGCACGTTAAAATCACTGTTTCATATAATTACTCTTTTACATAGGAGTGCAGATTGATACCTTACTGGAGCACTTCAGTACCCCCCACATTTCTGTACACTGTGCATCTCCAGATGGCTTTTCAACTAGTGGTAGTTTTGGATCCAGTCTGGTGGCAGTTTTGGATCTGACCTGAGGTTTTCACTTCTCCCAGGGGACATCAGGGGAGGCAGTAGGGCTTGACTCACAGTTCGGCATTCCATGCCCACAGCTTGGCCTCTGAAAATTAAACACTGCAAAGCTGAGCTCCTCCCATCCCCTTTTTTAAACTCTTTCTGAATCCTACCCAGTAAGCTCAGCACTTTGAGAACTAAAACGTGTTAAATACCCTGTAGCAAACAAAGCCTGCTTCAGCAGTGATTGGTTTTGAAATACTGGGCTGTCCAGGCACTTGGAAGTAAATCCAATACATACTGCTGATTAAAATACACTAATCCTAACCTTAGGCAACACCTTTCAGTAATCCCAGGGCATCTACCCATCGCTATGTCTATGCTTATAGTGGTTCTGGGATGCAGCTTAATAGGTCAAACAGATCGTGAGTAGTGCTATATATTCCAGAGAATAAAACAGTCAGAAAAGAGGTGGGTGCAAGTTTACATGCAAACAGGGAGGGACATCAGAGAAGACAGCTGAAAGAAGGTAAAACTGTTACTTGCGTACACGCTATTTTGCATTGTCTTGCTTTTCACTTCTCCCTGATTTTCCATTCCACACTATGAAAATCATGGCTCCTTACACCAGCTTTCTAATGAATTACCGCCAAGATCCAAATTGTCAGCAACACCCAATACACAGCGCTGCTGAAGTTCACCTCCACAGTCCTGGCACTCATTTAATACCAACATTACCCCGAGTGTAACTTAAATCTGCTCTAAATTAAGCTGGCTGACTGAGTCTGGGGAAAAATTAACTCCCTACAGCAGAAAGAACCAAAACATTGCTGCTGGCCAAGCCACCCACATACCCCTTTTTCAATGTAAATGTTTTCACTGATGTCTTCTCTGGAGTGACCAAGCAACTGCTTGTTTAGATTTCTTAACTGTGGTTCCCTTGAGAGCACCATGGCATCCCCCGTTGTACATAGCTGCCTTTTGCGCTAGGACATAATTCAACCCGTGCGTACGTCCCGCTCCCTCCTGAGCATGCTGCAGGCCAGCCGTAGTGCTGGGACACAGCACTGGCAAGTGGCTTGGCACCTTTGAGCACTGCAGGTTGGGGCCACTTCCCTACACACGGTCACAGCGACATTTCCTGCTGTCTTTACACGTCAAAGAAAAGGAAAGTTTTCCATTCTTGATTTTTACTTCAACAAATGTGCGTATCTGCCTTAAAACTGCCTAAAGAAGTGGAGGCCATGTCCTTTATCAGGATTACACCAAACCAAAGTTACAGTCTTCTGCCTGCCTTTATTTTGGGGTTTATTTTTGACAATCCAGGGATGCGAGTATTCATCTTTCTTATGCTTCTGCAGTTCCCCTTAGATTGGCAGCTCTTCTATCTTTGCATTAAAGGCCAGTGTTGAAATCAGTTTTTCTTAGGTATTTCTTCCTACAGAGGTTAATTAAAAAGGACGAAGGGTCAGATACTCTGTTGCTTTCTGTTTTGCACGGTCATTTACAGACCTGGATCTATTAACAACCCAATGTGTTGGATTCACGGCTCTTCCGCCACCCTCCAGTATGGATCATTAGGCTGTATTAATATGGAGTAGGATGGAGAAAACAACTACTGAAGCAGTGCTTAAATATTTCAAGATTGATGTAAAGGTTTTGGCAGGCAGCCTGGTCACTGAAACAGTTCAGAGGAAGAAGGCATCCGAGCTCAGCAGTGGGCTTCAACTTCTGGGATTCGTAGCTGTTCTAAATTCATCTCACTGAGGAAGGGAGCTGTGCCTAGGAACTGTTCCTCCACAGCGACACAACCCACCTCTTATAAATCTGCCATTAAGCTTACTGTGCAGAGCAAGGAAACACTACCTGCTCTGAACCACTCTTCTCATTTTACATCAGTACTAGCACATCATGCTAGTAAGTGTAAATGGCCATAAGGCTGAGTGGCAATAGAGAATCAAAATAAAACCCATTTCGCCCTCTCAAATTAATTTGCTTTTGCCTGTGTGATTCTCTGTCATTCTTCCAGTTCTCCAGTCATCCATAGACTTTGAGGTTAAACAAGACATGAATCTTAAATGCAAGACGCACATAGAGAAAAGACTACTATAAATTCCTTAGATATCGTTTAAAGAAAGAAAATAAACAGGGCACAGGCATGGGCTGGACAGCATTTTTCCCCATACTGCCTTTCCTGGAAAACTGCATTTTCAACTAAATTAAATATTTCCACAGTCAAAAGCCTGAAAACCAAAATATTTTGCTTTGAAAATGCTTCCTGGTATCTCAAGCATATTGTAGTTCAGTTAGCCCGTATCTTCATTTTTCCTATTTAACTGCGATGCACTGTATGTCTCAGCTTCAGTGATGTGAAAATCACCCTGGAAGCTTTAGACTGGCCAGGGAATTTGGTTTAGAGAAGGCAAAGAAGAGGAGGTACCCAGGAATACAGCACCCAAGCATTCTGACACAGTTTTTAAACCGAGATGGAAGAAATACATTAAAAGACAAGAGGTCTAGGACCTGAGTGTTTGCTTTCTCCTGTGGGTGACTGTTTTCTCAACTGCCTTGGAAGCACTATGTGTCCCTCAGTAGTGCTCTTTGGAAAGCATGGAAGGAGGAGCTGCAATCAGTAACGGCACATTTTCCCATCTTCATGAGTGAGCGATGCACAGCAGTTGAAGTACAGACACGGTTCTATTCTCAGCATTGTCCTCACTGACTCATCACTTCATGTCTGTTATAAAGCTCAGGGAATTTCTCAAAGGGGTAATGTGAGGCTTGGTTAATTTTATAAACTGCTTTATGGCCACTATTACCTAGATGTTGCGGAAACTGAACGTAAAAGAGCTCAACCTTGAATGAAAGGTGAGGTACAAGCATAAAATATGAGCGCTACAAGAGGAAAAAGCATTTATAAAAGGAATCTTACAATCACATGTCTGCCACCATACACTTATTCTCCACTTCTCTGGGTCAGATTCTGTATGTCTTACTTCTGCTGAATAGTAAATACAGCTACATTGGGAAGCATGACTTCCCGAGAGAGCTGAAGCCCACTGTGAGGGTGGGACAAACTTGTCTGTCATGATGAGAGAGCACCTTATTTTCTCTGAGAGCAAAAGTTATTCTAGAGTACAGTAGACGCCTCATCCCAAGTGAATATAACCAGATTGCAGCAGAATAAGGTACCGAGAGCACTTTCAAAACCAGGACCAAATAACAAATGAAAAATCAAATGGAATCACTAATACCACCGGTTTTCACGACTTAAAAACTTCTGGCACCTGCAAGAAGAGACAGAACTGGCAATGCTGCCACACTTGGGGTTTTGGGGGTAATACAGAACCATGGTTTCCAGATAGAGTTACTGTTTGTGAAGTCTCATATATTTTAAAGCTCTTTGTAACAATTCAGTGCATAATTCAAATGGCCTCTACACTACCAACATCTAACATATTTATGCTGGCAGGGCTGTCAGCGCATTTTTGTTAGAAGAAGCTTGGAGGTCTGCTACAAATAATCTCCAAAGAGTAACTCTAATTAGCGGCTAAAGTTGGCATATTTCCTGCTATCTGAAATTAGATCAGAGAGTCAGGCTGAGATGAAAAAGCCTTATTAACTCCCTAGGCTTCCAGTTCCTGTTTATGGGTGGAAATTAATGTTTTGAACTTTATCAGCTATTATCTAAAGAAGTCTGGAGTCAGTGGTAACAGAGCGATTTGAGAGAGACTTTGCTGCCAGTGGCTTCTGTTGGAGTACCATAGGCACTCTACGTTAATATCCACAGGGAAACTTTATTTAATGGCTACACGCAGCTGAACAGTAGTCAGGAAAGATGGTCGAGGGGCCAGCATGGCAGCCTGGCAATTACAAGAAGAGGATGGCATTCCTTGCTTCAAGGTACTATTTAATCATTTCTGCGTGACCTACAAAAGGTCACTCTTTGGGGGAGAGTGAAAGTGGGGGAGATTCACAAAAGGTTGGCTCCAGTTAAGCAAATCTTTGTTTTTCCTACAGCTTGTGAAAACTGAGAGGCTCCTCTAGACAAAGGAGCCCAGTTTTTTGGTGTTCAATGACTACAGTTAGCCTTTGTGTAGACCTCTGTTTGTTTTCAAGTTGTCATCTGTGTAACAGAGATAGCACTGCTCCACCTCATGGGAATGTCAGGCAGATGAATACTTTCTTCTGCATGCTGAAGACCTTGACCTACCCTGGACAGGCACATCAGAAGCAAACACCACAGCCCTCTCTCGCATGTCTCTCCAGCTTCCCTGCAGCCTAGGGCTTTTCAGCTCGACTTTCACCCAACTTCAGCAGCATGAGGTTTGCCATGGCTGCACGTTCTTCCCCTTTTTTAGCTCTGCACAACTTGAAAAACGTTAAAATGCATCAGCTCCTTTTAAAACTCAGGGAGGGGAAGGGACAGGTAGACAGGCGGAAGAAAGGAAGGCACAAGAAAAAACCATCCTCTTGGGAAATATATTTAAACTTCAGTTCTTTGAATTCCGAAACAAGGAGGAAATCTGTCAAGTTGTATTTTGCTCAAGTAAACACATAGGAAAGGAGGCAATTTTTACATCCTGGGCCTAAGCACGGAAAACCAATGTAATTCTAGAGTTAGCATGTAGACAAAGGAGGAAACATGTTATTAGGTCAGGCTACTCTTGTTTATACAGAACCAGAGAGGATTTAGGCTTAATTCTAGTTCTGGTAATCAGCCTGAGCAGACAAATCAATGTCTTAAGCTCTTGATAGCTAGAGAGAAAATAGTATAGTCAGGGTTGTGTTTCCAAAGAAAACTGTGGTTTTAAAGCAATCCATTATCCCATCAGACGTGGTGGAAATTTTCTGCAGAATCCATCTACCACAACACAAAGATGTGCAATTTAATCAAATCTGCAATGGAAACTGCATCTTCACCGACAGAATGCCAGTGTATCTTCACCCTCTCCTCCACACCACACACAGACCCTTGTATTTATGATTTGAGATCGCTCTTCCGCACCTTTCATTTCTAGCATGAGTGCTTTTTAACACTTATCTCTCCAGTTTTATTCCTTAAGAGGACAGACAGGCTCTGAATAAAAAGACTTTAAGGGAAACAGGAAGAATTTATCTGTTTGGGCCTGTCATCACAGCAAAGTCAACATAACTGAACTGTTGGCCCAGGAATGGATCCCATCCAAACAAACAGCCTCTTGCACAAAGCCTGACAATGTTCTAAAGCCAAGTTGATGGCAGCAAAGAAGCCAGAGGTCAAAACCCAAGTGCTACCAAGCCAAACACCGTACAGGAAGGAATACAGGCAGCACCCAGTTGTGTATTACCAGACCTGCAGTATCATCCTAAAGGTTTGTGCCCAAGACATTTAAGCAAGTTCTCTCAGTACCTTCCAGCAAGCTATAGCCTAGCATGGCAGGGGAAGCACCAGGTGCATCTCTGAAGTCTCATGATTGAGTACAGACATGTTCAGGGTGAACAAGTCAAAGGGGCTGGGGTTCTAGGGCAGAAGCCTGCCGAAGCAGTCTCATTTCTGTCACCATAACATTAGATGGCAAACGCAAAGCTGCTTTACATCCCCAGCAGAGCGACGGGTGAATCAAATGAGCCTTCAGCAACTAAACTACAGTAAGAATTTCACTTGCAGACCGCAGCAGCTTGCAGAAATGTCTTTGTACAGTCACTGCTGTACTGTACTTTGTACAGTCCCTGTGAATGCTATCTGAACCCTGTATTCTTGGGGAATTATACCATCCATTTGGTACGAAGACCTAGACAGTGACAGGGTTGTCCAGAAACGTGAGCTCAAGCACTCAGGAACCCCTCACCTGCACTGCTGAAGTGAGCAATGGGCCATCAGCCAAGAGAATGTGCCTGGCTTTGGATATGCTCTACAATAATATGCCGAGGGTGAGGGCTGAGACAATACCAGTTAAAACAGGACCAAACAGTGACAAAGACGGTTTAACAAAGGGGAATTCTTCAGCCAAAAGGAGTCCATTTATTGCCAGAGGCCAACATGGAGAGACTGCTTTTCCTGAGTATTTAAACCAACCCAGGGACAAGGCCAGGTCTGATGATTATCATAGATCTGTCATATTTTACATCTTAGCTGTGTGGATGTTTCTTTTGCTAAGCCTGGTCCCTTAGTGTACTATCCTGTTGCCCCCAGGAGGTATGACTAAGTGAAAACCACCAACCAGCAAACTATGGACAGTTTGGGAGGCCAAAGAAGCAACCTGTGAAGCTGAATGAATGCCTACAAGATTCAGTGCTATGGGGATGTGTAATAAGGACACTTAAAAACTACTAAAAAAGATGTATCTTCGTGTAGATCCAGGGAAACCAATGTCTATGGGATAATGTACTTTGAACTAATCCTAACAGTCTGGAGAACATTAAAAGGGAAGGATAAGACCTGGTTTTAACACAGATATCATGCTTTTACTAAAGAACATGTTACTATTCTGAACTAGTTTTCCAGCTGCAGTTTATTAACTGGCTTCAGATCTGTTTGGGAGAATACAAGGCAGTTCTTTATGATTCCTCCACCCTAGAAATGGTTCCACTTTGGTCCAGTCCCCACTGTGTGCGGTAGCCCCAAGGGAATCTTCAGCTTACTGGACATTCTTGTTATCTGACCTCCGAGATTTGGTAGAGCAGCATAGAGGAGATGTGGCACCTTAAAGAAGCTGAGGCCTAGCATTCCCAGAACCAGGTCAAATGAAAGATGCTATCCTGTGCTCTCTGCACTGGGAAGGCTGATGCACAATACTCCAAGACCTTTTCCTTTGTTGACCCTCTCCTGGTGTCCTTGGCAAAAAAGCAGAGGCAGCATGTCTACACCTTGAGCACAGAGAAAGCTCCCAACAGCTTGTGGGCATTGCATGCTCCGTGTCCTGCCCATATGCGCACAGCCTGTGCAAGCATGCCCACAGATGAGCTAATACACACTCAGGCACCTGCTCTCTTGGGTGTGCTCCAGTCGTTCTTGTGCTGAACTGTACCAGAGAAGCCAGTCTTGAGAACTTCGAGCTGCCCTGGAATACAGCACGGACACAGCAACTGTGTCGGCAGTTCCTAACGTCCCAATGACAAACCTTCTGGGGTCTCTAACACAAAATGCATAATACCCACCAAAGACAAAGTGAGTGTCAAAGAGCTCCTTTAGCAAACAGTCACTGCTGCTTCTCTGTTCACACCACACTAGCAAGGAAAGGGTTTCCATTAGTATATTAAGCTAATGAAATATTGATTCAGTGACATAAATGGTCAGCTCATCCTCATCGGCTTTATAAAGTTGTGTGCAGTGTTGTAATGTATATGCCATTATTTGTTAGAGAAGGTAGCATAACGAAGTACACCTTATATACAGAGCAGAAGTGGCCGAGTTTTATGCACGGTGGTTTTAAATGAACCTTCTTCCCTGCTTCTGGCAGCTGCATCAAGTATTCCTGAACCTGACTCATCCATGGAGTTTACTTTAAAAAAGCATGGGTCAGGATGTAAATCTACTGGATTTAGAGTCCAGTAAAGGCACAAATTGAGAAACTTTGCTGAAAATGTAGCAAAATAACAGGACAGATTTCAAGTCCGGTATGTACCTCTGCATGACGCCTTTTTAAGTCACAGTCAGTACTATTTCAGTTGAGTGTGTTGCTTTAAGCACACAGGATGGTACCTACAATTTTCTGATCCTCTTATTGCTGAAGAGGAAGCACAGTGCATGTATCAACGCACTTGGTCATCCTTCACCGATCCCTAGAGTAATTACAGAGCTCTCTTGTAGTGCTGTTCTGACACAGTATTCTGTACAACATTAAAAAAACCCAAGCTAAACCCAAGTTATTATAGACTGTACTAGACAAAACTTTGGAATACTTCAGACAGCTTAAAGGAATGTTAGGACTGCAGAAGAATGTTGAGGCTATTTCCTAAAACACTCAAGAATTAGGATGCAAGAGGAACAAGAAATAGGGGAGCCCCAAAATGTGATTTTATGGAAGGTGTGCATGAGAAAGCACACATTTGGTTATGGTACGCTGTCCATTTTTCTCTGTATAAACATTCAGTGGCCATGTTTTCAAGCACTGAGGAGTCACTAGAGACCAAGATAAATGGTGGCACTATTAACAGAGGGAGAAGGTATCGCCAGCATCAGTGTCGGTGCAGAAAGCTGCATAGTCATGGGTTGATGCAAGTGACACAACTGGATTGTTTTCTAAATTTAACTGTCAAAAATGACAACAGTGCTGTCTCTTCATAGAAGCATCTCCCCCATGTTTCAGCAGAGTGCTACAAATGAATAATCATAAATGAATAAGGTAAATTATCTCCTGCGGATCTCAGTTTCTTGCAAAAGACTCGTGAGAATCACCTCTGCCTGTGACGCAGGTAAAGTTCCGAGTTTGTTTTAAATCATGCATACATCTGAAGAAGGGCATTGCCAAAAGAATTTCCCATTTTCATGCACTACATATGTTGACCATTCTCATGTTTAACAGCGAATCCAAGGTCAAGCTCAACGTACACACATTCCACAGAGCAACACGAGCAGAAACTAATGAAGTGCACCTTGTAACTGCTGGAGGTCAGGTCCGAATGAGGCACTTGCATTTGGCAAGAGGTGCTTTGTCCAGCACCGACTTCAGAAAGGTTTGCTACAGCAGAATTTTGCATGTTATTTTCATGACAGAACACTTGGATCAACCTCATCGTTCAGTACCACTTTATACCACACATCTTTTACGATGGCTCCTTATATCCTGGATGATCCAAAACTTACGCCTCTCTGTAGCCAGTCGCAGTAACTTGTAGTGCTGTGAAACATTTCATGGATTATCTGTATAAAAGTGGCACCACATACCAACGAGGCCCAGCACAAAAAAATGCAGGATGCTGTCTCTGTGGTTCAATACAACTAAGACTACAGCAATAGGTGGACTTACGGCTGTGGACGCTAGTCATTCTCCTGTGCCCATATGCATGTCTTCTAAGAAAGCACAACAACGACCTTTCCAGGGTTAATGTAAAGCTTGTGGAATGCAGTTACCTGACTGGTTTGGCTAGGTGTTGGAACAATTCCATTAGCTTCGTCGCCTACTGATGAAGGCTTAGACAGCAGTTCTGATAAAATAGCATTTTAGTTGTCTGTGTATAACTGTTGATGCTCAGTAAAGAAAATCACAAACATAGGGTAAAAATGACCCAAGTCAACCTGAGGTATCCTCTCCAACTGACTGATCTCCTCCTTGAAAAGTAAAATCTATACATTAATCTTATCCCAAAAGAGCAACATAGGATTCTCAGTTTACTATTGTAATGGCTGTCAGAACAAATCAGACCAGGTCACCCCAGTCAGTGAGGACTAGAAGTGGCTTGTCAGCACGTTTGAGAGAAAATAGTGAACAAAGAGGATGCTGATAAATATCTGTTACCCTTAACGACCCTAACCTCCACTATAACACTATAACACTATAACCAGTAGTCTCCGAGTTCAAGGATCCACTGTTGCAGCTGAAGATCCTTTCTCTCTGGTAGTGCAAATGTTAGAAGAGTAAGTATTAAGAGCTATTAGTGCCTCTGACCAACTGCTTCTATTGGGAAAATTCCTGCTTTCACATGACTGCCTACTTTTGCTTCTGCTCTGTGCGGCAAGTGTCACGTAAGACAAATAGAAAAGGGCCTAAGGACCAGACTGAGTCTTTCAAACTGCCAAAGCATTTAAATGCACTGCAACATCTGCACTGTTCCTGGATCAAACCTCTCCAATATTACAGGATCTGCTGCTGGAATTGGCTGAAAAGCCCAGTCAAAGAAGCCAGACCAGAACTCCAGACCACACTCCCAGATCGGCATGTTGGCTCAGCATTTTGACAGCACTGCAGAAAACCAGTGATTGCTTTTGTCATTAAAAGAAACGCAGATGGTATATAGCTGGAGTACTGCTATCAGGTTCTAGCCTACAGCCCTTCTAAGGCGCCAACCAGGAACCACCATGCCCCCACAGTACTCAATAATAATTTATTCTTTATACTATCCCAAATCACATTCTGTTCCTTAAAAACTTTTGTTCAAGGACTCCACAACCAATTCAGCCAGGCAAATGCTAATTTCATCGTAGCTGGTAAATAGAGGGCTCATTCAGCTCTTAAAACTGGAAGCAGACGAAGATTTTGCCATCAGAAAGATGAAGGGATAGGACAAGCATTGGGCTGGCCTGTAATGGGAAAAGGAGGGTTAGGAACAGGCCTGGTCAGAGAGCCAGGCTGAGCATCTTGGAGAGTGATGTTGTCAGTTTCTTATGTAGGTGAGTACTAAAGTTTTCAACTGTGGTGGATTAACCCTGGCCAGAAGCCAAGCACCCAGGACACCTCTAACTCACCCCCACCCTGCTCTGCTCTTTGGGATGTGGGGCAAAATAGGAAGAGCAAAAGCCAAAAACTCATGGGCTGAGATAAAGACAGTTTAACAGCTGAAGGGAAGAAGGAACAAAGAAGCGATGCGATCACTCACCAGCTCCCAGAAGCAGCCTGATGCCCAGCCAGGCTCTGAGCAAAACGAAAATCCCTCATCTTCTTGTTTTACCCAGCTTTTATTGCTGAGCATGATGTTATATGGTATGGAATACCTCTTTGGTCAATCCAGGTCAGCTGTCCTGCTGTGTCCTCTCCTAACCCCCAGCCTACTCACTGGCAGAGGGGTTAGAATGGGAAAAAGAAAGCTGCGACACTATGCACACACTGCTCAGCAGCAGCCAAAACACTGGTGGGTTATTAACACTGGTTTAGCCACAAGCCCTAAACACAGCACCATACAGGCCCAGACAGACCAAACACATCAACTTAGGCAAAGAAAAGAAAACCAACACCCCAACGCTCCTCTTAACTTGCAGCTTGAATGAAAGGGAAAAAGTGATGTCTTCCTTGGTAAGCCAGTGACTAAAGCTGTGTCCCAAGCAAACAGGCAATTTGGGAATGATATCACCATAGAATTTATCAGATGGCGGGCATATCATATTGAAGTGCTAATCCATCATTTCCTCACTGCATTAAGAAATCATAACTTACTTAAGGTAGGCTTTATGGTTACCAACAAAAGTCTGAACTTGGGATCAGACAGGAGTATGCTGTAAATAACTGATTCAGGAAGTCTGAAGCTGTGCCCTCAAGAAAAAAGTCACTCACTGTAACTGGGACACAATCAAGGGCTGTCAGAGTGTTCCTAACCAATGTAATTTTTATGGATGGCTGTGTAAAATATGACATCTACAATGTAGGAACCCTGGTCTGGCATTCAGACCTCTGGATTATGCCTCTCCCGAGACAAAGCAGCATCACTTGCCAGTAAGTACAGTGACTTCAGATCTGTTCCTATGACAAATTGCACAGCACCGTACCATAGAAGTTGGTCTTCTGTGTTTTATACCAATTGTTGCTTATTAACCAAAGTACTTAAGATGCCAATACAAAAACTGCTGCTATAAAGTACTTATGATTGTGGAATTACAGCTCTTCAGATCAAGAATGGGGACTCCTAAAAGGGAAAGAAGGGTGCCTCATAAAATACTGGTGACTGCAGTCAACCGAAAGGGAGGGGGAAAGTCATTAAATCGTGGAATTCTGTTTCATCAGGCAGGATAATTCAAGTGCAGACAAGGAGCTCCTGTTCTGTAGATTGCTCAGTGGTGCAAGATCACAGCCACAAGTGGTGAGTGAAGAAATATAAAATGTCTTCATATATATAATAAGGTATATAATTCCTGTGTGATACATATCTTAAAGTCATCAGAGGACCGGGAAGATGATACCAGACACCAGAAAACCGAACTCGACAGACAAGTCACTGGTAGATGAGAAACCAAGGACTTTTTGATAGGAAGGATCTGACAGCAAATACAACCTTTCTGTTACAGCACAGCCAGCTCAGGGCAACACAAAAGCATCATTACAGCTGCCCAGAAGGAAGACATTGAGGTCCCTTCTGCATCACCTGGGGAGAACTCAGGTATGCAGTTTTCTAGTCTCAGTTCTGTTGTAGTAACCCTGGCCAAATGATCGCAGAGCAAAATCAAAGTTACAAAGCCCTTCCCAGGTAATTCGGGGGATTTCGCAATCTGCACGGATTTATAACTCACAAAAGCCATCATTAAGTACTTTGTGGCATTCTTCCCCAACAGGAGCGAGCCTCCTCATGGTGGCAGTTCTTGCCCCTCTCCTGAGCAGGAGGTGGAAAGGTAACATCAACATGACTGTTCTTGGCGCAGCATTTGACAATGGAGTCCATTGCTCTGCTTGACACTGGTGTAAGATTCACTGAAGGCCTGTGTTATGTCCAGAATAACTCTGAGAATATTCCAGTCTTTTCTGTGCATGCCATATAACAGGCATCCTCAGGGATATGCCATAAATCCCAGGTAGATACAGTGAACACACTGGGAAAACTGCAGGTGCAGCTGTTTTTCTAGGAGTGATGATGACATTGATAGGAAAGGAGGAACCTAATTCAATGCTCTGCCCGTGGCCTTGCAAGTATGTTCTTCCATCTACTCCCACCCCAGCAACACAGGCTCCAAGGCTGTTTGTAGCAAAGTTTTGCTCCCCATGCGTACAAGATTGCAAACGGAGTAGTTCATAGAAACATAGAACGGTTTGGGTTGGAAAGGACCTTAAAGCTCCTCCAGTTCCAACCGCTGCCATGGCCTTGAGCACTGCCAGGGATGAGGCAGCCACAGCTTCTCTGGGCACCCTGTGCCAGCGCCTCAGCACCCTCACAGGGAAGAGCTTCTTCCTTACATCTCATCTCAATCTCCTCTCTTTCAGTTTAAAGCCATTCCCCCTTATCCTGTCACTAAGTGCCCTTGTAAAAAGTCCCTCTCCAGATTCCTTGCAGGTCCCCTTTAGGTACTGGGAGGCTGATACAAGGTTTTCCTTGGAGCCTTCTCTTCTCCAGGCTGAACAAGCCCAACTCTCTCAGCCTGTCTTCATAGCAGAGGGCCTCCAGTTTCTGATCAGCTTCATGGCACTGCATTGGACATGCTCCAACAAGTTCCACATCCTTCTTATGTTGAGGACAGAGTTGAACACAGTACTCTAGATAGAATCTCATGAGAGTGGACTAGAGGGGGAGAATCACCTCCTTTGACCTTCTGGATTCCTCAGTCTTAAACTTAACAGGAACTATAAAGGCTAAGAAAACCATTTTTAGGCTGGATGAAGTTATCAAAGCATTTTTCTGTGCTTTATTCAAAGACAAAGATGAAGGAAAAACCCTGGAAATGGAAGCAGGGCATCCCACTAGCTCAACTGAATAAAAGATCAAAAGGGGAAAAGCTGTGTGAAACAATTCTCCGCCTAGACTTCAATCTGGATTCAAACTCAATTTATAAATGAATGAATGAACAATGGAGATCAGCTCAAGAGACACGAGTTCCAATCGCCATCATTATTACTACATGAGAAATTACAATCACGGCAGTCAAAATACTCACTAAAAGTGCCGCCTTCGGCCCAATTCTGCCCTTACAGTAATTTTATGTTTATGCCATTTCAATTTGTGAAAGATTCATTGATTTTCCCGACCATCTACAAAGAAAACAATATTTTACTTGAAGGACATGCTTACATTATAAGATCCAGGAAAACCACTGCTGATCCAGCAGAAGAGGGAGCTGATTTGCTCCTGCAAATGTATTCAAACAAAAGGAACTCTTCCTTTGTCTACTTTCTATTCTGTTATTAGATTAAAAAAATGCTATGCTTAGTTTCTAGCAAAAGCATAAACATACACAAGTAATATTTTAATGATAACTAATCTATTTATTATTACAGAGCTAAAAAGTTCCTGGAAATAGGTATGAGACTGTAAACCCAAGGAGCTTAAAGCATAACATAAAACGCAGGTAAATGATGCAAAATATTTAATGTAAGTGAAGCTTTGATAACAATCAAGTCAAGTCTGCCGTAACCGGTAACAAAGACACACCAGAACAGAACCAGTCCCACACATGAGGCAGCATTCCCCAGTGAAAACTGAATACCTGGTCCCTGAAGCCAGAACACGTGACAAGTCAGCTAGTGAAACGATTAGAAGTTCTATCAGCATTAAGTACAGGCCAAACCGATTTTCTTATTCTCTTGTAATTCTAAAGCATGTAGTACCTAGTGCTCAACAAAAATGACACACTTTGTTAGTTATATTGCTGCAGACTTAAACGATACCTGGCTAGGTATTCAAAAAACCTGGTTGCCTTTCCATTTACATGTCAGCAGTGCAACTGATGCAATGAAACGGGATCATTTACAAATGCAGAGATACTGGAAAACTCATTCCTCCAGACTGCACAATGTATTCCCTATTTATCATGAGTATTGCTCAGAAAGCATTCACAACTGGTCCCAGTAATTCACATCATGTGCTCATTGCAGCCACCAAGCCATCTGCTTCCTGACCGAATGACTCCCAGGCCACAAGCAGCCCTCCCCATGTTCTGATTCAAACATATAAATATTCACACCAGCATTCACAGATGGATATATGTTGGCAGGAGTATCTATAACACTTCCCTTCCCGAGAACTAAAGCTTTTTAGGAAATAAATCTGTGGTGGTAAGGGAAAAGAGGTCAGGCATTCTGTAAAGTAAATGTATGTGGATGGATATTTGGAAACCTGTCTTAAATGATACTTGCTCACCTTTAATCACAGCCATTCCACTTAAAAAGAGAAAAAAAATACAGCAAAATCTTCTCCCTATCATATGCCTCTCCATCACCTCTGCCACTCCCAAGGCTTTTCCACCTAATAACTCTCAAACCAAGCCTCAAACAAATCATAAAGCCTAAACAAACAGAACAAGCTAATCTATTTAAATCTAAAAGGCTGTAATACCAGAAGAGGCCTGTGCTGACCTAAGACCATACTGATGTTAAAAGCTGAGGCCACCCAAGGCCCCCAAGCCCAGAGCCTGCTTATTTGTAACAGTGATTGTGTTTCACATCACATTGGATTCTTCCTTCATTTGCGTGTCAAACGCCTTTGACGTAAGAGGTAATTAAACATTTCCAAGGCTATTTACAGTTAGTATTATGGTTTTAATGAAAATTAATAATGCAGTAACAAAACTCAACTGCCTGATTACCCCCCCCCCCACACACACACACACGTGTGCTGTTTTCCCTTTCTTGTTTTTTAGTTCTAAGTGCAAAGCAAAACTGGGAGGGGATCTAGCTTCAGCTTTGCCCTTGAAAACCAGGTAATGTTTTACAGCATGTTTTGAATTCAGTCTGCACTCACAGCACACATGCACGCAGCTGTCACCCCACTTTGATAGTGAAAGCGGACTAAGATTAGAGCAGCAAATTGCCCATGACCTTGAGAATTATCACTACTGATATAACAGCAGCTTATAGGCGTGTAGACACATACAGGAAGCCAAAGCACTCGAGTCAGATCCTCACAGCTATTGTTGCATCTCCTGGAAGACTTGAGAAGGGCTATTTTTAAAACTGCATGGCTTCAGGGTCAAAATGTTCTTGCTTGAATCTCTTTCCAGCTAATGGGTCTTCTCTCTTGCAAGTACTTAGTGACTTTCCTGGTTTTCTGCTACATAGAAAGGACTCAGAAATGACAATGATAGCCATATAAAACCATAAACAGATGTACAATACCGAGCATGGTGTCCACACATACTCTAACCTAAATGGAAGTCTCAATTTTCAGGCAAGTCTGTACTCAGCCACTCTAGCAGCTAGTACAGCAGAGATTCAAGGAAGCCCTTTTGAAAGCTTTATTTCTTCCTTTCAACTCCAATTCTATGTGCTCTGGGCCAAAGAACATGGAAAAAATTAAGTCTGAACAAGTAAAAGTACTCTTGCATTCTAGGAGGAAGACAGTGAAGGGAAAGGAAGACATACATCCATAGGGAGCACAGGGGTATATGTAGCCAAAGTTCATGATAGGTCTTAGTTCTCTCTAAACCTGAGCTTCTCCTGGACTTGTTTATTACCAACCTCATATCTAGCTGTTTAAAGAGAATATCCTTAAAATATGAAGCAAACTACATAACCTTAGCTCTTCTACTTTTCTCACAGCATTGCATATTTAATGTTCCTCCTCAGGCTGCAGATCCTGAGAGAATAGGAGAATGATAACACAAGATTTTCCATTTTCATTAGAAATAGTTTCTTCTTATCGTCCACAGTTGCAGAGAAAATGCATTCACAAATGTAATTCGGAAGTACTCTACAGGCTGAGAAACAGGAGAGGAAGGGAATCAAAAGCGTATTACCATAAATAACCCCAAGGTATGGGGCTGGGAGGGGAGAAATAAGCATTCTTACAGTGTCAGAAGTAACAGAGCTAGCAGTATGACCTGACTTTGAAGACCACCTACAAACAACAACCTAATGCTGCTTCAGATGCTAAAGGTACTTCAGGTGGTGATGCTGCTTACGATGCCACTCCTGGGCAGAAAAAAGAGGGCTGATCACACGAGCAAGGTTTGTATCAGACATCGTTTCTGCCATTCAAACCACCTGTACATCATTCACAGTGGTTCAGACTGCCAAAGGTGGCACAGAAAGCTAATATTTAAAACTACAAACCTTTTAAGCTATACAGCAGGGTTATAGCAAGGTATAATTCCTCCTCTTTGGAGAGGGAACGCAACTTTCGTAAGCCTGGGGAACCAATAAGGCAAAAGTGTCGCAAATAGATGTTACAGAAAAAAGGACAGAGATAGCCTGGGAGAGAGGCAAAGAAGGGACAGATGGTTGTAAAGGGCAAAGCTAGTCTGTCTATATACAGAGGTGTTATTTGCTAGCAATAGCTTTATTAATGGCACTATTAACCTCTCTTTGAACGTAATAGAGTATTTTTGCCACAATTTCCCATTCTCTCTGCCCTAGCTGTATCAGGGACTGTTATGCTCAATTTGGGTGTCACACTGACATGCTTGGCACCGGATGAAATGTCTGTGCTGGGAGCTGCAAGTGGAGCTGCGCTCACATCACCAGCTCCCAGCTGACGGAGCACACTAGAGCTGTGGGCAAGGCATCAAACCAAGCTGAACATGCTCTGCTGGGCTTGCTCACTTAGTCCCAGCAGTAGCACTGGCCAGGGCCAGCAGCAGAGTGGGAGAAAAAGCACTGGCAGCATCATGGGGACACTGGCTTGAAGAGGGCAAACCTGAACAGAGCAGAAGGTTGTGGCAGCCACAACTGTGAGTGTCATTCTGAAAGCTTTGGGAAACATCAGTCTATCCATTTATCCCCTTAGCTGCTATTGCTGGCAGAGCCGAATCAAGGGTAGCAACAGCAAGGGGTTTAGGCAGAAGTTTCCCAGCCTGAACAGCCCATGGTTCTATTATGTGCCTCTATAATGAAGTGTTTCACTGATGCCAAGGCAGTTCAAAGAGCAGATACTCTGAAAATGGTATTCTCAGCTGCATTTTTCAGCACACTGCCTCTTGAGCAAGACTGGCTCACAATTAGTTATGTTGGCAGGCAGCATTGCATTGCACCTAGTGAGACACATACAGTAACTGAATGTGACATGCCACCGTAATGACAGATCAAACTAGGACATTTCAGAAGACAAAGCGCTCCAATACGAGAGGCTTAAAAAGGCACTAAAGAATTTATGGGGAATGAAACGCAACTTCAGGGAGGTTGATGAAATTATCAGCCTCACCGAGAGCAAACACAGAGCTAAATGGCAGGCTCATGTAACCCCGTGCTGCTGACAGCCTGGATGGGACTCCCGGTACATTCATGTTCTCAACTGAAGCTGAGCTGATGCGATCACATCAGTAGCATCAGACACCAAAAAAAAAAAAAATCTTAAAAAAAGATAAAAAAATTAAAAAAAAAAAAAAAAACCAAACCAGAAGAAATTTCAAAACATTTTCAGGCATTTAAACACTGATATTTTACATTAAGAATGAATGTTAAATGCAGTTAGTGAGCTGGTAGAAGATTTTCATCGGCACTTTCTTTTTACTTGTCATTACAGGTATATTTTTAAAAGACGTCTGGTTCCCTTTAAATATCTCCAAATTTTCACAGGGGAAAAAAGAAAAAATAAGGTATTTTAGAGGAAAAAAACAAGCGCTTTCTACAAAGTCATTCTGCTCCCCTCCAAAAACCCCACCAGTGTTTCTAGTAAAAGTTCAGGTACACTTCATGGATTAAACATAACTGTCTTCTCCCTTCCCCATCACCACACACTGCCTTACTTCAAGTTGCCCTCTTACTAAAAGGACTAAGAGTCTGATTCAGTGATGGCTGACTTGACTTTAATGACAGCTGAAAGCACTCAGTTCTCTGTGGAAATGAGTCAATGTCTCACAGTGTAAGTCCTTAAGATGTGGAGTGCAGCAGTGCCTTTATTCCAGCTTGCTACGTGCAGGCAGGAGGATGTATTGCTACCAGCACTGGCTAACTGTTCATTTTCTGCATGAGGAGCAATGGCGTTAGGGAGGATCTGGGCAACGGGGCAGTTTTTGTTATGCAAGACCGATCCGGTAGAGCTCAGCCATCAAGTGAAGCAAACCCCTGCCAGCTTCCTTGGCTCTGTGCTGGCAAATGCAGCCCATGCCTTTGGCATATGTAAATGTTCCCTTGCAACTCAGCAGAAACAGCTTCAGTTCCTCCCCCACAGAAGACTTTCTGCGAGACCCTGAGAAAGTCACATAAGGACAGGGTTTTAAAAATACCCAAGTATTTCCATTTTAATGTTTCTAAACCATACAAACCGGGCTCGTAGTTATCGATGTGTTAGGAATATGATGCTTACACCAGCAATGGAAGTGTGTGACCAAGCTGCATACGAGTTGTGAGGTATCCAAGTAATACACTGCATGGGCCATAACAACCACACAGGTTCCGAAGGGTAATTCACATCCTCCTTAGAGAACAACCATAGCGTTTTCACAAGAAATGATCTTTTCAATACCTAAGCATCCTTACCTACTTCCTACAGGTTTGCACCTTCTGTCTGGGGCTCCTTCTCCAACCCGAGCCTCACATGTGACCCACATTATACCCACCAGGCAAGAAATCCCATATGCTCTGGCTTACCTGCAGATACATGCATCCATATTGGCAGGGCAGAGTGTATGTGCTAATTGATTAACTAGCTTATGCAATTGTCCGGTTTTCATCTCATTTCCCACAGGATGGGCAGCACTTGGATAGATTTTCTCTTCCCCTGATGCCAGTTTAAAAGCATTTATCTTAAAGATAATTTCAAATATGCCTGGAGTGGAGGGCAAATGCACACAAAACAAGACACACAAAACAACTGCATAAACTTTACATATATATATATATATATATATATATGTAGACTACAACACTGCGGCCCTAAATCATTTATCAAGGGATGCTAGATGGCACCCATTAGTATGTTTGATAAGAAAATGCACTGCATTACATTTTGAAAGCCATGCAGGCTAGGAAAGAGGAAAGGAAAGCCATCTGCACTGCCTAATCCACATAAACATAAGGCCATGGAATGTTGGCTTCCAGATGCCAAAATGTCTCAATGAAATCTGCATCTTCAGTATGCACGATGTCACGGCACAGCCAGCATCTCTACAAGAATAAAGCATTGTATTTGCACAGAAACCCAAGACATGACTGCAGATTACTTGAGCCTCCATTTTCAGTCTCAATATCACAGGTGCTTCCAAACACCTTAAACACTAATTTAGGGAAGATACATTGGGACTGTACAGATTCTCCTCACTCACATAACATGGGCTGCATGGCAATAACATGAGAGAAGAGGGAATGGAGAGGTTAGTCCTTCCATGGTCCACTCTGTATCTTCCGAGAAGGTACTGGCAGCCAGAACCCAGCCCTGGCCATAAGAGCAAATAGAAAGCATCAAAAGAGATTACATGCAAAAAGGAGAATTACTGGTTGGACACCAATAGAATGTACTCAGAACATCTTTAAGAACAGAAAACATATGGAGTACAAGACCTTATGTTCTTCCCTCATTAGGAAACTCACAGGCTTGAAAGAAGCCATAAGGAAGACACTATCAATTTTGAGCTGGCATAGGCTCTCTCTCACAAGGAGGACTGCTTCAGCTCTCATAGAAGCACAGAGCTATGCATTAAATTAATGCCTCCATCTCCTCTACTTTTCTTTGGGCCTGTGATGTTCTCTGTTAGAGGCCAAACCAGAGCATCTCCCGTTGAAGCTTCCCCAGTGCTCACCCGGAGCCTGAGCTTGCAGGGACCTCCTGCATACTGACACCCCGTTCAATTCAGGGAAGCTGTAGCACATAGGACTCCCACTGGAGATGAGGCCACTCAGTGTGCCGCAGGAGGCTTCCATGGCCCAGCTTTTATATGAGGCTGACAACAAAATCCAACTGCTCAGGCACAGCTGCGGCAGAAGGGCCCCTTTTACTGAAGTTGCCTGTGATATGCCAAGCCCTGCTGAGGCTGTGGAAATCGGGTTTACAATAGCAGCTGCAGCCATTAGCTCCCTCTTTTGTGACTTCCAGCATTATCATGCTGCTTGCGAACTTTGCTTCAAATGACCAGACTACGGGCTGCGAGAGATGAGACTTAGCTAAAAAAGCACATGTACACACTGACACGCAAAGTGTGACAAACCCCAACGGCAAGGTTGTGCTAACAGCTTGTTATTTAGCAACATAAAATCACTGCTAAGATAATAATACAGGCAGCCTAAAACTCCAGCAGCCCTTTGACTGAGAAAACAGAGAGACTCAGAAAAAGCCCTTTTCACGTCATTCCACATGGCAGTTAAATGCACACGGGATACAAAAACCTCGAAGAAAACAATTACCTTTCTGCCAGAAAAAAAATACACCCATTTTGCTCACGTATGATGCACAGGGGGCAAAGCGCTCTTCGCACAGCAGAAAAAGGCTGAATAATGGTTTGGAAAAGTTCTGCTTTAAATTGAACTTCTAAAAGCGGCTCTTGGAAGCAGCTGGTCTTTATCCCCTTCCCTCTCCCATACAAAATAGCCTTTTACTTCCAGCCTATGTCTTGACCAGGACATCAGAGAGCACAGCAGCAAAGTTAAAACTAAATCCATGTATTTAAAGGCCTGTTGCACATTTGAAAGCTGAACAGACTGTGGTTACACAGTCACACATTAACTGATATGATTGTACTTGCGCAATTATCTATTGCAGACACAGATTTAGTGCTTCAAAGGCATGTAACAGGCCCCCATGCATATGGAAATGGGGACTGTGCAGAGGATGCAGAGAGCACTGAGGCAGTTTATGTCCACCATGGCTTATTGCTTCAGGCGCCAGACTGTGTTTGTGTGGCCCTAAACGCACGCAGGGCTGGTGCAGGTGTGGAGGGTACGGTTATGTTCACGTGGCAATACACCTCTGAACACATGGAGCACAGTGCAGACATGCTACGTTGCTCTGCCTGGAGCCAGCTCTGGGTCGGAGTTGATCCTGAGCTGATTCCACACAGCTGTTCATTCAACACACTCTCCAGAGCCCCTCAGCACACACAGGGCCGCTTTCCACATGTGCTCTGCATAACTATCCTGCTCAAGGATGCAAGCTACCTCCAGGCATTTGTGCCTGTAAACCTTTCCAGATGGGAGCACACTGCGCAATACAAAGACACCAAAGTTGGTTTACATGAACCCCTTTTCATTCAGAAACAAGAATATCAAAGCTTCCCTAATCCAGGATATCCTTGTTGCCCCTTGCCATATACAATGACAACCACGCAGGAGACATGCAGATGCCATTAATCCATGCATATCCATGCTGAACGGCACAGCTGAAGAGGCGCAGGCACTGCTGTCAGAGAAGCCGTGTTAATTTACATCATCTCAGGATCAGTATGCAAGGGAACACGCTAGAGCAGAGGTGGCAAGGATAATTGCAGTCACAACCAATTTGTTCCTACTGAGCTGAAAGTACAGTTTCTGATTTGGCAGGGCTAATAAGCAACTGACCCACTTACACCCCTTGTTTACAAGAGTTTGGCTCTGTAACCTAGGGCGGGAGACAACCCAGCATACAGCACGCTTCACTGTATGGCTGCTAATTGTCTTGGATACCCCTTTATTTAGCTAAATAATTTACTGGGTGTACCCCGCCAAGAAGACACCTGAGCCCTACATAATCTGCCAGTGCTGACTTGAGTGATGCACGTGCAGCACATGGGCACCACCATTCCCATCCTGCTCCCCGAGCACCCCAGTAAGTCTTGCGCCCATCTGCGCAGAAGGACAGCTGAAATGACCCAGGACTAACAACGGCAAGGCCCAGGACGGAGCAACTTCTTAGTCTGAACACAGCTCCTGTGGGATCCGATGGATTTCCTCAGGGAAAGCACGCTGCAGATGAGGCCTCACTACAGAGACCTACTGTCCCTGGCCCCTGCTGCAAGTGGCTGAATTATTTGTAGTAAAACAATCGAGTCAACTCAGACACTTCTGAGCCTTGAAATGTAAGATGAGTAGGATCAAGTCTGTGAATAAGTCTGTCGTTCAGCTGGTTTCGGTGGGCAACAAACCTGTTCTGATTTATGAAGCTGTTGGGGTGTTTTCCTGATGCTTTAGAGTTTAGCCGTTTAAACATAACCTCAATTATACACCTTTTGTAAGGGATGAACCTAAGCCTCGGTAAAACCCTCAGCTTTGAAAGTTTTAATAACTCTCAAATTAGGCTGAAACCTAACCTTGTAAAAGGTGTGCATTTAGACCTGGTGCTTTTTAATCCATGACAAGTAACAGATGTTTTTGACTGATGTGTTTGTGTCTTCTCATAGTACCAGGATAGGCACTGTAAGCTTTGAATACAAATGGAAGAGATTTTATTCCCATCAGGAATATGACAGCTGCTTCATACTCCTTGCCCGACATACAATTTTAAAGGAAAACTGTGACAACTGAAACACTTGGAGTTTGTCAAAACGTAGTTTGACTGCATCTGAAAAGCATATGCTTGTTGCCAGTGTACACTGCAGCAACTCCGTATCACACAGCCCAGTAGTGCAAGAACGTTTCTTTAGATTTCATAACACATTACTGTCTATTAGTGAGATATTTATGCTGGTCTGTTCTTTATTACCTCAGACTCTAAATACTGCAACATTCTCTAAGTGCACACTTCTTCAGCTATGTCTACCAGTACCCTTTCCTCGCCTAGTTTGTCCCATTAAGGCCTGTTGGTTTAATTGTAGGGGTAAAAGTTGGCAAGATGAAGCTAGATACAGTGATGACAACTCGCGCATGGAGAGCTCAGAATATTTACACAATAGTCCAAACTGAACATAATGACAGGCAAATGTTTACCACTGCGAGAACAGCGAAGTGCATGCTATTGCTCATCCTTCTTGTTCTACAGCTAAACAGTTTTAGTCTCCAGGACAGCGAGTGAAGAAATATTTACCAGCATAACATGTATGCACCATACAACAGAGCTGCAAGCACAGCACACAGAAAGACACTAAATGTCAGTATTTCAGCCTCAAGCAAGTGCTTGCATTCAAAACCAAAGGTATTGGTAACCTTTCTGCCAGATGTATTTGTCAGAGCGCTCTGTGTTCAAATGCAGGCTCCTCTATAGCCTCAAGAGCAGCTCCTCTAAATATTAACTAAGATCAGGAATGTAGGGAAATGTAAACAGCTTCCCTAGCCACTACAAGCAGATACTGCTCTCCCTTTTGTAAACACTGAGTGTGGATATTAAAGAAGAAAACCTTCTTAGCATTAAAAGGATGGGAAGGCAGGGAAGAGAGGTACTACCTGATGGTGAAAAAAAAAACAAACCCCAGTATCTTCATTTTAAAGTTTCAATACAAATGAACACCAAATATCCGCTATTCAAGTATTCTTGCAGTATTCCCTAGCTTTAGTTTCCTCGTGCATCTTTGGTTACTTCATAAAGGCAAACACCTTTGTTGTTTGCTACCGTTCTTCCTTCACTGTATCCTGTATTTGCCAGCCACCTCAGTTTGCTGGCACACAGCAGCAACATCCAAGCAAGTCAGGCAGGTCCAAGCCCAGCCGCCCAGAAGAGGTCTTGTCCCGCATTTCTGGAGCATTGTATTGCTCTGTGACATTTGTACCATACAAAGCCAAAAGACATGAGTCTGTTCTCTCTGCAGTAGTCAGCAAGATGTCTCCTCTAAATTCTTCCATCTTGTCCTACCTCACTACTCTCATGAATGTTGCCTTCACGGAGTCCTTCAGTAAACTTTTCTATGCTTCTACACCTCTCATTAACTTCAACAGCAGTAAAGCCAGGTTTCCATGCTCCTGACCACAACTTCCTGTAGCATGATCCAGATTTTTATCAGAAGCCAGTTCTATCATGGTCAACAAGAAGGTTCATGAGCATCCATAATCATGGTAGACAGGTAATACCACAGTCAATCAGTACTACACGTGGCTCACCCTTGATGCTTTAAAACACATAACAGAGATAACCTGATGCACATACTTTCATTCACAATGCTCTCAGTTCAATTATGTGATCTCTGCTATCACACACCAGGATTAATTCGTCACAGTTTATTCACCCAGATGCCTGAAACATATAGGAGGTGCCACTCCAGCTAACAGGTCACACGTAACATTTCTTCCTTCCATTTCAGCAGCAGGTGGTGGAAGACAAACCCTTCTCAGTGAGCCCCAGACCACAGGCTTACCCATGGGCATGACTGGGAAACTCAGTACCAGTTTACCAAAGAGAAGCTCGCAGTAGCAATGCAGCCTTCGCCTTAGAGCGTGTATCAATGAACACTGCTTTAGACTCTCCATACATGACTTCACTGTGTGTGAGCCAGGCATTAATACCCAATTTACAGCAAGAAAGTAGAAGTCGGGCAAACTTCCTAGTGGAGCAAGAAGTTCTTTGCTTCACCATTGTGAGACCTGCTGGTGCTAGCAATACCCGGAGAAAGAAAAAGGGAAATAACTGCTTTGAAAAGCAGATCCTCAGCCTAGAAACAGAGTGAGAGAATGAAGAGTTCAGATTTGGGAGCTTAAAAGATGCTGCACCCAGAGATCCCCCACAACCTGGCACAAACTGGGGCCTTTTCAGCTAATCTGAAGACAGGTTTGCACAGCTGTGTGCGCTGGGTATGTGTTTCTGCCCTGAAATCTCCACACCGTTTTGGATAAGAGTAAGACCTTTCTCGGTATTGATAATTAGATCAACTCATTCTATAAGCTAAAAAGGTCAGCAGGCCCCGAGAGCCCTGAGCAGCTGAACTAATAAACGATATTAAGCATTAATATCCCAAGAACACAAAAAGGTTAAGACATGTGGTTAACTTTTGTTTCCAGTTTTCAACAAAGAACAATATGCCATTTCTCACTCGGCAGTCATGAGTTACAACTCCTTAGTCATAAAGGTAAACCCAGTCCTTTATATTTTCCTGATGATTCAGGCAGACCCCTGCATATTTTTCTTCACATAAACATTTTGACTGGTGATCTGATTCATCTCCATTTACAGCTTCTTCTTACCCTCCCAACAAAGCTCTAAAACCGGCATTAAGGCTAAAAAGCATGACAATTCATGAATCCCACTTCTTACTCTCCGGTAAATGGCTCCTACGTGTCTGCTTTTGCTTTCTCAGAGAGCCGTCATCTTTCACTGTTCTTGCATGCGTAGCTCCTGCAGCAGTACATCTACTGCTGCCCGTGCTACAGTCTCTATTAGTTTGCCATCCCTCCCATGTGTAATAGGCTGGTCTCCACTTTCTCCTCTAAGTGCCCCGTGAGCCAGCATGTGTTTTATTTGTGGATTTAATAAAAACGTTTCCCTCAGAATAAGGGAGATTCAGCAGATGTTGCTGATGAGGTGACTACAGAGCCAAAGTAACAGGAATGCATTTCACCAGGATCTTCAAACAAACGTGACACAAAGCCTGTACTGCAGTGGAGGTGGCATTACTACCCGCCACCGTGGAACGCTGCCTTCTAGAGACTACAGAGCAACGTACCGTAGGACACAGGGGAAGAGAAGAAGGTTGGTGTGCCAAGCCCAGCAGACCAGTGACTACCCAGGGTATCAGGAAACCAGATTATCTCTTTTCAGCCTGCCATTAACTTGCTTTCCAGCCCCAAAGCCACCCTCTGAGCTCCTATGTTTTAGGACCCCTGTTTAATAAAGCAAGTAGAGCTGTACCTTTGTGAAATGCTTTGGGTAGAAAGCACCAGACAGGTCTTCTCTAGAAGCCACACAAGTTATCTGGTGCCCTTCTTTCTGACTTCTTTATCAGACTGTTTTCTGTGGAGCGCAAAACCTAAACCAAAAATGCACACTGAGCTATCAGCCAGCAGTGCCTTACAGGAAAGGGTGATTTTGCTGTGGGTACTCTGCAAATACAGCAGTGACCAGGTCTATACAGACAGCTTGAGAAAAGTTCTGGCCTCAAACTCCTTCCATGACCTTCCATTGCTTCCAGAGGTTCTCACAAGGTTATCCTGACCTCTTAGGTGAAATGCTACATGATCCACAAGAATCTTAGCATCATGCTCTTCGGTGAATTCACAGAGCAAACATACTTTATTTCAAGAACAGAGGATTCTGTCATCTGTCCCATTAACTACTCCCCTTCTGAATTCACCTCATAGCAACAGTTTTCAGCTCCCCACATCCACTTTCTTCATTCTTAGCCATTCCTTCCCTCCCTCAGGCACAACTCTTCATGGGAGCAGTATAAAGGATTCCAGGTTAGTGTGGGAGATGCAGTCTCATTTTCCCCCATGCTGGTACTAATGGACCTCAGAGTGAATAATTTATCTTCTTCTTGATATATTTGGTCATGTCAACTCCAAGAATTATTCTGCCAGTCTGGTTAATGTTAACACTCCAGTATCAACCTTTCAAAGCTTTAACTAGATCAGGTATGATATAGGCTTGTCACGGGGATAGTTTTCATCTATGTGACACAGGGAAAAGTGAAAATCAGGTGTAGAGGGCTTTCTTCCTGCCCCTGTATTTGTCTCTCCACTCAGCCTCTCTCATATACTTTCAGACAACCATGGGTTATGCTGCAACAACTGGCATTGCATCCTTTTAGATCCTCCTTAAATTGTGGGATTTTGTTTCGTCCCAGTATATCCCATGCTATTCTCTCTAAAAGTGAATACGCTTCCCACTTTAAAGTGGAAGGAGTTGCATGACTAAGAGGAAAAAATAGATATGCTAAAAAAGGATAGATCCCTATTTTCCCTGTGCATAAACATCCTTCTGTCCTGTTATCTATGCTCCAAACATCTGGCTTTAGATCATTAGATTCCCAATGCAGTTATAGCTGGGGATGATGTATAGTGGAAAGAAGAAGAACAGCAGAAGCAAAATTCTCATAACACCTTCTGGGCCTGATTTAGAGAAGGCAGCAATCATGGGGAGCATCAGCTAGAATAAGCTGCTGCTTCAGTTAGCTACAGATACAAGGGGCGGTAAGACGAAAAGACAGGATTCATGCTTCAAGACAAAAGCATGTGGAAAATGGCACAGTTCGGTGGGTGCAGGGACAGAGACCATGGAAAAATACCTTTATAAATAAGTATGTTGCCCTTCTACACGTCCCATTCCCGTCTCCCCATAGCAGCTCCTATCTCCCTTCTCCCACAAAGCAAGCTAGGGCTTGCGGACTGCAGGTATTTGATCACCCTTTAGGTAGCAACACTGAATGAAAGACATCTCTCCTCTTCCCTGCTATCTTCTATCGGTTATTACCCTCTGTTGGAAACCACTTCCCCCGAGTTGGGAAGTGAACGTCACACAAACCCACGCTGTTCCGCTGGGTGCGCTGCTCCACAGGAGCTCTCCCTCATACACTTCAGAATAAAACAGCAGGTTAGTTTTAATTTTTAATTGGGTGGTTTGAGCAAACCTGGCTAATGTTCCCTAATGGGTGGTTTAGGGAGTGCTCACACTAATCACTGCCCTAGAGGCAGTAATTCCTCATTTTGTGGGTAATGATGAGAAGCCTGAGGCAAAAACCATCTCCAGCTAGCTGGGCTGGAACTGAAAAGAGGTATATTTTTACTCCTTTCTTAAAGCAGATGTAAGGTTTAACATCTTTGAGATACATTTAGCAGACCACGGTCAGCTACCTAATACATTCTAATGTGAAAACGTCAAACCCCATCTGAGACGAACACAAAATGCTGTTTAAAAAGTCATTGACTAAAATGCATAAGCTAACATACCACCTTCTTTATCTTGTCAAAGGTCAAGACTGCCTTCTCCACCAAATCCCAGGGTCCCACACATCCTCCCCAGCTGAATCTTGCACTAGCATCTTCCATCATTCTTCACACTACTTTGGCTAAGCGCACAACGCACTGATCACATTAAATGAGCAGGTTATCTCAGTCTTATTGTGGTTCTTCTAACCTCACGAGGTTTTCCCCTTTCCAAGAGACACCAGTAGAAACAAGTTCGTGGAAGGGATTTGTTATTGTGACTTAAAAGGAAAACATAGATATCCCCAATTCAGAAAGATGCTAAAGGCCCTTGCAAACCACGTTTGAAACTACTTCTTTCATAGTCACATCTTGTCCCCCATGAAGAAATAAGACATTGATCTTTTTACTGAAAGTAACATTGTAAGTCAAGAAGAGAGGACTAGAAAGATCCTGTCTTGGATCACCCAGACACTGCTTTTACCACCACAAGCTATGAAACATACATAAATATCTGCATTTTTGGAAAAAATTAACAAGAAAGAATAAACTTTAGGAAGTTGGATTTTTAGCCACAGTAACACATCCTGAAACTGTCTCCCCCATCACCTCAGCTGACACAAATTGTCCAAACCTTGGTGTTTGCCTCAATAGAAGGCAGCAGCACATCACCATCTCCTGGGTCACCAGGACCGTGCCTAGCAGTATGTAATACCGTCATCCCATCTATTTTAAGATGAGAACTAGAGCTGCTTTAGTGGTTGGTGAAGGTTGCTGAGAAAAGACTCCTGATTATGCTGCCCTGAAGAACACAGAAGGTTTTGTGGGAAGAAGCGCCCAATTCTATTTCAGTTTCCTACAGAATAAGCCACCACAGCTGCACTGTCATTACACAGGGTAGGGTCCCGGCTTTAAATGAGACTTTCAGTTAAATCCTTATTATTATTTCTTTAATTCCATCTCATCCAGCATAGGAAACGTCAAGAAAACAAAACCTGCTTTAAACCTGAATTTTCTATTTTGGATATTGTGAAGTCAAAGCATTTTTTCAAATGGGCGAAAGACGGATGAAGTCTTCCCCACGCAGAACCTGTGCCCAGTTGTCCCGGTTTAAGCCCAGCCGGTAACTCTGAAGCAGTAGCTCAGAACACAGCACCGCACCAGCCACTAAGAAGGAGCAAAACAACTGCTACTGCTGAAGCAAGGACAGCACTGAAACATGGACTAGCAAAATCATAGCGTCTACAGCACTAAGAACTGGAACAGGATTTCCGGGTTTGAGTTTCAGAAAAGCTCTTGACCAAAATCCAAAATTCTGTAGGAAAAAATGTTTGCAGGTAGACTGAACATAAAACTCAACAGAAAACTAAACCTTTTAGGACAATTGCTCTCTCACTATTTATAAGGTTTTGGCAAGGGGATTTTGTTTTCAACTGGGAAAATATTTTCTCTATGCATTGCATCAAAACGCAGTCAGCACAAAAAGCACAGGACCAAAATCCAGTCTGTGTCCAGGATTTTGGGGACGGTTGGGACTGTGAGTGTTTGCTGTCTGACTGAATCTGCAGCTCAAGCCTTTTTCTCAGTTAGCTATTCCTAGGTAACTCTTTTCATACGTGAGATCTCCCAGTCGTCATGCCAGAGCTGTCGGCTCTGGGCAGAAGATCACTTCTAAAGGACTGAATGGCAAAAGAGGCAGAATCAGCATAGGTTACTGTTTCAAATGACTCTGGGGACACGTGGCTTTGAGACTAATTCCCTATTTGTGTCACATGGACCCTTCATTTTGTATCTTCTAAGCACAGGACAAATCTCTGGTTTGTTCCTGGTATTTAGGGAAATTGCTTTTGCGATTGCAGCGTGGCAAAGACATACATGAGACAGCTTTCAGCTAACCAGCTTATACCAACAGCTGCCAAGCGGAAGGCGCTATCAGTCTATCACTTCTTGGTAGGCGGCTCCCAATACCTCTGCTGTATTTACCTTACCTTAAAGCACAAAGCAAAGTGTAGACATACTTTTAGCATGTCTCAGCAGAAACAACCCTGGGCTACACCCTCAGGTGTGTGTACAGATGGATAGCGATAGAAATGACGAGGCTGTAACACTCCTAGGTCTTTGCAGCGCAGAAACCCGACGGGAGGCTGGGCTGCTGTGGTTGCTGAAAGCCAGCCCACATTAACTCTGCCCTTCACAGGCAAAGCTCCAAAGGGAGGTACTGGAGTTACGTGAGGGATGCCCTCAGCTTACTACTGATAAAAAGGGAGGGCTGCCCAAACCTTTTTGTCTAAAAGCTATTTTCCTGACACTGTGAAGGTAGAAAAGAGAAAGAAACTAAAAAAGTTGTCTTCAAATGGACAGATGGTGAGACCTGAATAACCAGGGATCAGTTTCAAGCAATGTTAGTATGCACTGGTGCTTTCAGTGGGAAAGTCACTGTTAACCACTGTGTCTGGCCTGAACATGTGTGGGCAAAGCTTGGCTATTTTAATAACTTTATTGATTATTTCCTTAAGTCATCATTCTGAAACCTCAGAATGAAACACAATGAATTGGGGAAAAAAATGCAAAGCTCGTTCTTTGCAAACAGAGCTGTATAGGAAATGACTGCCCTGAATATTCCAGCTCTAAAGAGCACAGCGAAGGTGCACATCTGTGTTTCTACCCACACGTGTTTTGGTTAATCTGTGCTCTTCCACAAACCCCTGTTGTATGAAAATATTAAGTACAATGAAGAATTGATATGGTGCAGTTATGAAACTTCTAGAATAACACACATGGAGACTTAATATGCAGCTCAAGTAAAGCAGGCCCTGACCCAGCAAAGCACTCCAACACATGCTTTATGTTAAGTCTGAATATTGTCACTGAAAGCAAATGAGAGCACTTGTGCGCTGAAAGTGTTTTTCTGGATTAAAGCCTAAAGAAAGAGGGGAACTGCACAAAAGACTTTTTATGACAAGCAAGAGAGAATTCCCACCAGCACTGTCAGAAACAAACAAACAGAAAAGACTGGACACCTTCTCCACTGGTTACTAGGACACCTAACTCCCATTTACCCATGCCACATAAACCTCAGATTCCCAGGAGTACAAAGAAAAACCCCCAAACCCTGAAACAAAACAAAAAGTTAAGGCTGAAAATCTACACAGCTAAGAGAAAAAGAGGGAAGCTGTCTTCCTTTTAACTTGTTTTCGATGTACCATTTTAGGTGCCTGGAAAACTATGACCTTACAGGAAAAGCTCTCACCAGCTTCTAAAGCAAACGATCTTACTTGTTACTTCAGTAGCACATAGGCATCTTGGGAGAAACAAAAATGAGTCCATGCAAATGGTACATGCAAAAACCATGAGCCACGGGAAGTTACCACTTAGAGGTATACCAGAACACTGAGCAGCCCTGCTGGGAAGAGCACATCGCAGGGATGGAGCAAACCAGACATGATTTTATTGCACCCCAGGCCAGCAAAACGGTTCTGGTCCCCTGAAATGCAATCTCCCATCTCTCTTCTCCAGAGAGGTGTGCAGATCTGCACTGTCACTCCCACTCTGAGGTAGCTGCCAGCAGCCAAGCAAAACAACGGATCAACATGGCTAACTGAAAAACGGGAAGCCAATAGTGGAAAAAGATCAAATTTCATTTACTTCACCTTCTCTGTTATTCTTGCACCCCAGTCGCCTTGTGTGAACTGCAAGTGTGAGCATGACTGCGTGATCGATTGTACCTAAGGAAATGATACTGCAAACAGTAGCCTTATGTCAATAGCTTTTAGGTTTTCTGTGCTGAATCACAAAACCTTGGTGTGAAAACATGGTGAGGAAAGCAGCGGATATATCTCGACCAATCTGATGACTAAGCCTTGGTGAAAAGTCACACATCCTAAACAGAACCATGCCAAAACACATTCCCCTTGTCCTGTCAAAAAGTATTCATCCATTGGACTGCTAATAGTTTACAGGTTTTGTGTAACTCTGCATAAACGCATGCATATTTTATTTCTCTGCTTGGATTCAGGTAACGAAGTTGTTATCTATCATTTCAGTCCCATGTAAAAGCCCCAGGTTGCTCTCAGAGTACCTCAGAGACTTAAACCTTTGACATGGAGGGAAGCAGTAGCTGGTGCAATGTCAGCTCACCTTAACAGCGTGCTTTCTGGGAACAGAATTCAGCCTCATCGAGAATAAAGAAAACTTGTATTTGAATCTGGAAAAAGAAAAACTGTATTTTCTTAGCCAAAGCTAGTTTAGGAGGCTTTTTTCCCTCCTCACTCCATTTCCACAGCCTATCAGTAAGATTACTTTTAAAGAGGGGTTTTACTTAATTCTGTATCAGAATGTCTTTACTTCAGTCAATCATTTTCAGACTATTAAGGAAGCGTGGCAATGAGTCATTTCCAGCAGCTCGAGATGCGCATTTGGTACACCTCGTACACCTCTGACATTCATCTCACCCAGCTGAGGGCAGTATCTTGCACACGATACGCACCCCTCATGAGAAACCCAACCACAGGCACATCTCGGCTCACGCTTTTGGGATGCTTTAAGCCTCAGATACCAGTCTCAGGGCAATCATACCGAAAATGACAACTTTCTCAGTGTCAAAGATTACTTCCCTTGAGGCTTCTTAGTTCCTTTCTCCTCTGACCATTTTCCTTCCTTCATACTCATATCTTCTTTCTTATCTACCTCTCCCCTGCCTCTTTTTTCAACCCAGTTGTCTCCTTTCTTCTCTTCAGTCTTTATGTCCTTCTTCTGTCCCCTTCTACTTGGCCCTTCAGTAAAAAGGGAACCTATCTCCATTACTTGTGTATATGTCCCCAAACAGACATTTGTTTGGACTTGATTCATGGATGTCTCTCTTAAAATTCATACTGACACATAAAAAGAGCAGTGCCTATAGCAGCAAAGCAGTTACAAGCTTGCGAGGAAAGATCAAATATTCTCTGAAGGTCTTTTTCAGAGAATCACCATCTGCTCACTCTTTTACCAGTGAGTTAGGGCACCAATGAATTGGAAACATCTTAGTCCCTGTTATTATGGGAGAAAACCCAAACACCTTAACATTTCTGAGAGTAAACAGTGATCAAATGGAGGAAGGGTGGATAAACAAGATGCTTTGGGGTTTGTTTTGTACATACGTAAAATGGGTTGTTTTCTCTCAGGACTGTTTTCTTATCATTGTTAATCTCCATGTGTTGTGTGAACTATTCTTCATTTGGGAGCTTTTGCACATCAGTTTGGCTTGAAGGAAGAAATCAGGCATACTTTACTGCTTAGCTATCCTGCCGAGTCCGAACAAATAGTTCCATTAGGTGACATCACCCTTACTAACATCTAAGTAATTCCACCTACACCATGCTCCTTCAGCAGCACTTGCACACAATGCAATGGAACATGAAAAAAAGAGATCAGAAAATGCTGCCAGCTGGGTTGAGTCATCTGCACTTGTGAACATCTCTTGAACTGCTCTGCAGCTCCAAGTTGAATCAAGACACATTAAACCCTGCATATGTGTAGAACTGCACACAAGCACTTAAATCTTTTCATATAGATACATCCTTGCCCTCACAAACCCATCCTACCTGACTGCGGTAATGACTACTTCGTGCAAAAACTGAACAAGTGATGAAATGGCTGTGATCTCCTTATACGTACAGATGATTAGAGAAGGCAGATCATTTCACATCTTTATGAAGGGAATTACCTAGCTACTGCTCTACATACACAACACTGAGAATGAAGATGAATATTCCACACTGGTTTCTCACATCATAGCTGCTGGATGCTGGCATTTCCATCTTTGCTGCCTGGGAGTTATCTGCTGGTTATTGTCAAACTATGTGCTCAAGAAGAGGGGCACACGCTCATCAAAACTGAGGTAGAAAGAGTTTATCCTTCTTTTGTCTTTGCCTTAGTGGGAAGTGTCTTCAGAAGACTCCTAAGAACACTCTTCTACTGCTGCAGTCGCTGTCTTTTTGGCAATCCCTATTTTTACAGCACTTAATAAAATACTATTAGTTAAATGAAGTCTAAATGAGACTTCAGTCTTCTTTCACCTTTGAACAAACATGACTGGATACATTCCAACATAAAAATACGGCCATTTCTGTCCCTGCTCTTATGTTGGCTTCTTACACAAGAAATAAATCAATGCAGTAACTTTCCTTACTTGAAAGAAATTAGAATACAGGTGCTTTTCTTGACTTCTCTGGTGGTCTCTTGTTTGGGTTTTTCTTCCCCCCAAAAAATCATGTATGCTACCTGTGCTGCTCTAGAGCACTACTAAAGAAAAGTAACAGATAAGAAATCAGTAGCTTCTGCATTCAAGAAATGATAGTCTTGAGATAAAAAAAAAGACAACTTTCAAAATGAGGGGAAAAAAGTACTTTCAGAAGATTCTCCCTCATCTTTTGTCTCTTCTGCATTCTGATTTTTACCCCAGCAGATTTTAATACTTTTAGTACAGCTCTCATAACACTGCATTTTGTCACTGGTCACCTGCTAGGACATCATGGTGATGGTCTTGCTACATCACTGGCTTGCTAAGGAGAACACAGTGATGGCAGATATTCATGACTACAATTTCACTACTGGGTTGTGTCAAGTTTCCTCTAATTCTCCAATCTTTGCTCATCTAGTAGCAGTCAGTTTGCAGGACTTTTGTATGTCTCTCAATTATGGAATATCTGAGGAATCTTAATACCCACATTTACAGACAGTTAAACCCCTACAGATGGAGATAGGGTGTTGGGGTTTTGTTTGGTTTCGAGGGTTTTTTTAGAGTGTTCTACTTATCTAAATGAATATATATTTGCACATTTAGGCACTTCAGTCTGTTCCTATCCAGCCCTAAACAGTTTATGGAATAGCAACTTGAACAGATAACCCCTGCTTTTAAATCATTCTTGGTCTGTCTAACCTCAACTGAAACACATCCTTGCATACCACACTCTTCCTGTCAATGACTTTGAATTAAGCCATTATTTGTTAAGTTTGCATCTAAGGTTGGTACATGTCTTTGCAGCTTCTCAAGGCATCCTAAGGGCCTCTAACAGTATGTTTAACTGCAAGTCAAGCCCAAGTCTGAAGTTGTTCTCCAGGTCAAACCTGCTCACTCTCTTTGTTGCTTCTATGCAAACATACACCCAGGTACAGACTGAGGACAAGCAGTCTCAGGAACACCCTGAGGTGGAGCCTGAACACGGACAGCAAGATAATACAGGTTGACCTCTGCTCCTGGTGATGGGCATAAATCTTACACATCCAGGACCAAGCGGGTCTTATTCTATCCTAAGCTCCTCCTAAGCACAGCCTGAACATTTCAAGTCCAAGCCATAGCTAGTCTGTACAGTTGGATTCAGAGCCAGCAATGCGGGATCACACAGGCCACGGAAGTCACCATGATTAACTTGCTCTTAGTTTCCCAACGCATTCAAAACTGAACAACTGAAAGGGAAAAATAAATCAGTGCAAAGGTCCTTCAGCATCCTCAGCGGAGTTTTAGATTTATACAGGACAGGGTTCAGACAAAAGAGCTCATGCTTGGACAGACAAGAGGACTTGCACACAGAAAATTACCTGGCAAAAACTAAATCCATGGTGTATCCTCCTTTTAAGTACACTGGCCTAAGTCCTCCCTGAACACACACCTATCAAAAAGAGAGCAGAACTCACCCCTTCCCCTGTTGTAAAACAGGCCTTTTACATTCCAACTTGTAATTGACCCTTGCACCAGTCTTCTTTGTTAGCTGTTGGGAACAGAGTTAAAATGCAAGAAGGGAGCAGTCAGCGTTCACCAGGAATACCTGTTTCCACTTACCCTACCAGACAGGTGAATGAGCACCAGCAGCTGTACGAGATGTACCAAGCAGCCACAAGGTCAGGGAAGAGCACATATAGAGAGAGAGAAACACCAAGCACGAGTTTATTAACCCACTGTTACTCGTCCTAGCATGAAATCCAATAAACAGAGCTTGAGGCACAGTGCCCTAAGTTCAACATCTTTAAAGGCAAACGGGCAAATCCAAGAACATTTATGGGGAATAAGAAAAATCAGGCATGTGCCCACTCTGGGAGGAAGCCAGATGCCTAAGGGCAGTTACTGCACACTCCTTTATCTAAAGAGACTGCAGGAAAGGAAAAGATTAAAACAATTTTACTTCATCTTCCTTATTTCTAAAACATGTGTAAAGGGCATGGGATGAGGTGCAAAATACTACTAATAAGGTCCCCTCTCAAACTGCTTGTGTTCATAGGATGTTAAAAACCAAACAAACCAATGCAACAAAACAAACTAACACCATCCCCTCCCCATCTTTTCACCTGATCCTTTGATGAATGTCTTTGGCACTATTCTCAAGGCAAGAATCAATACTTATTTCCTACGACATTTATTTAGGGATTTAAGACTTCCAATTGATCCCTGCTGGGGAAGTTGTTCCCCCTACCCCCACCTTACTTTTTTACTTGAAAAAAGGAAAAAAAGAAAAAAAAAAGAAAAAAGGAAGAAGGGAGAAGGGAAAAGAAGGGAGAAGGGAAAAGAAGGGAGAAGGGAAAAGAAGGGAGAAGGGAAAAGAAGGGAGAAGGGAAAAGAAGGGAGAAGGGAAAAGAAGGGAGAAGGGAAAAGAAGGGAGAAGGGAAAAGAAGGGAGAAGGGAAAAGAAGGGAGAAGGGAAAAGAAGGGAGAAGGGAAAAGAAGGGAGAAGGGAAAAGAAGGGAGAAGGGAAAAGAAGGGAGAAGGGAAAAGAAGGGAGAAGGGAAAAGAAGGGAGAAGGGTCTTATTTTGATTGTAGCTTCCACCCACTCTCTCATCTATCACATTTCCTTCAGTATCACAGGTCTCCTCTGACAAATCCTTTCCTTATTGCAGTGCTGCAGTTCAGAGCTGTCTACCACAGCTGGGTTTCGAAGACCATCATCCCAGCAAGGTTCAGCACGTTTTAGGAAGACATTCATTTCAGGCAAGCTGGCTTAATTATGAGGCTGTATGTTTACAGTGCTATTCATTTACTTCGAGAACATCCCATACATACACTTTCCTCCTGGAGGGAGAAAGTCTGGAAAAGAGTATCCAGATAATGCAGCACTGTTCAGAAAGGCTTAAGGCCAAGTACTGCTCTATTACTCCCATATAGCTACTGTTTTCAATAGGAAAAACACACAAGCTAACAGAATTTAACCCTTCGCTTTGCCCTTGGCAGATTATCTCCAGACTTGTGTGACTGATGCTAGCCAGAGCCCTAGAGGTAATGTTCCTGCCGCTAAATTTATTTGTTTAACTTTTCAGTGACCGCATGAACAGAATCCACATAATTCCAGGAAAAGAAACAAGTGCCTTCTGAAACTCATCAGGAATTGCTCATCTGTTAGTCACCGTGAATCATTACTACAGCAGGGTTTCCCAAAAAGCACTCTAGGAGCAGAAAAGAAGGAAAGAAAGCACACCTTTTCTAATTTTACTGGGATTTTAAGGAGTGAAATGTATTAGTTAAGTAAGTAGGACCAGATTTTATACCGTACAAAGGACAAAAACATGTCTAGGTCCCTGTTTCTTGGGCATGTAATCACATTATCACAACTTGACAAGCACAATAAGAATTTTGCATTAGGTTTCTATATATAGCTGTTCAAGTGGGTTTGTAAATTGGCTCTGCCTTTCCACCAGGATGAACTTCAGAAAGGCTGGAAAGAGTAAGTAAGGAAGTTGCTAGACTGGCAATATCTCTCAGTGCTAGACCAAAGGTAAAAGGCATGGTAACTGGCAATAGGACATATTTTTACACAACCACTGTGTTGTACGACCTGTGTACACTGAGAACAGCTACTGAGCTAGACTGAGGAGAGAGTGGGTACCCATGCTGTTCTTTGGATTGATATCATTCTTTCCTCTCTTCCTATGACTTCCCTGCAATATTGATCTGATTACCTTGGAAAAAGGTATTGCCTGTACCTACACAAAAGAAACTGAAAAATCAGAAAGGAAAGCTAGAAAAGTTGCAAACTTTTGTCATAGAAACTGCTCACCAGCGAGAAATCCACGTGGCACAAATTGAGCCCTGCCATTAGAGAATGGTGCAGTCAGTGACCCTGGATTAAGAGGGATAAAACCTGCCAACTTTACTGTCTGATCACTGGAACGAGATGGGAAGTAAATACAACTGGAAATCATTATGCCTTGTGATTTTATTTTTAGCTTCTCTTTGTTTGCTGAGTGCATTTGGCATAAATCTTACAGTTTAGAGATGGAACAACTCTTTATAGGCCCTCCACTACATCCTTCTACAGTTTCCTAATAGACCCCTGTGGAGCATTCACTGGTACACTGGCCTGTCTGTGTTCATGTTTCATGGGGTTTCCAACATTTCCTTTGAAAACCATGCTACATCTAATACATAAATTATTCCACCTGGAAAAGGCTGGGTTGCAACCTGTCTGCCCTTCTTATTTGGTCTGCTCTCTTTTTCCAGCCTATTCCTCCCAGGAGAGGAGTCTGAGACGCTGGGAATTCCCAGTATGAAAAAGGCTGAGACTTGTTGATTACTAAGGACTTTCCCTTTATAACACTGGCTGCTGTTCAGCCTAACTGCTTCCTACCTCTGGGTTTCTCCCATTTCACATGCCCACACTGATTCATTTGTCTTCATCTGGCACATGAACCATTTAGAGGACGATCCTGTGCACCATCGGCTGCCACTTAGCCAAGTTAGGCACATTACACGTTTTCAGTCTTTCCCTATAAGCAATCATGCCAGCCCCTCTAATCATCTCTGCTGCTCTGTGCATAATTTCCTCTGATTTGCCTGTATCCGAGCACCAGGAGCATTCAGAAACAGTATCTGGAACTGCTTCATAATCTTATGCAAGTTTTGAACTGCACTTGGACAAAGTATGGAACAAGGGAAGATGCAATTTAAATTCCAAGTGGCCAATTACCCTAAGAGCTGCATTCAAACTCCTTGCAATTCCATGCCCCAACACGCTTTACCTTTCAGAGAAGCGCTGGGGAAAGAAGTGGACAATGCAACAGACACCATATGCTCAGGGTATTTTTTTACCAGTAAAAACCAGAGCCAAGACCTCCTTGATGTGGTCTTTAATCTGAAAGCTCTGACACATCAACAGATCTCAGCTGTTGCACTACCACCAGCAGTAAGTTGTACGAAAAAGGATGCAATCCATACTGAGTGTTACAGACCAGATAAAAGCCCTTTGAGCTGGGCTTCTAAATAAACTGAAAGCTAATTTAGATATCTGTCTCTTCACCCTGTAAGGGACACAGCACTGCAAACAGGCTACCATTTCTCCTCTGGGCGTTGCTTCCAGTATGTCTTAGGTAGAAGACAGGGCGAAGGAAGTCTCCTACTGCAAAAGCATGCCTCATTCTCTAAAGGTCGCAGCTCAGAAGAAAATGACTGGATCCTCTCCCATCAGCGAACCCTATCTCCAGCTTCCTTTTTAGGTGTCATTTGAAGACAAATAATTACCTTAGTTAACAACAGTGAAACTATGCCACTGAGTTACCGAGAATGAAAGAGCGCCTTAGCTGGTATATGATGGAAGGCATGCACATGCAATGCGAATGCTTCCCCATCTCAGGACTGAAAATTCATTTTAAAAACCTGCTTAAATTGAACACAAAAGGAGAAGAATCTTGCGAGCATTTTCATGCTGTCCTCAGGAAACGCTCAGCTTGAATAATGAAACTGCAGCTCAGAGATGCCAATAAAAAAAGAACTGGCATATAAATCATGTTGCTTTATGGTAATAGCAGCTTTCTTGCCAAAAGGTGGCTCTTAATTTTCTGTTCTATTACACTTGTAAATGTGTTCACTCTTCCCAACAAGAAAGCACTAAACCAAAATGGGTGTCAGTGTTCCCTGTGAGGGACCACACCCCGAATCCTTGCTGATTTCCAACTGGCTTATGCTAGCGTAAATATGGGATAACAGTGCCAAACCAGGTCTCACAGCCAGATCCTCAGTGAATATAAACTAACACTTCAACCAACTGCTGTGTCTGAGAATAGGCCTCTGTCTCTGACAGTAAACAACTTTCTATTATGCCTTACAGGGCTCTGCACAGAGCCTCACTAAGGCCCTGGGTAACATGGGGTTTTATTCTCCCTACCTGTGGAAGAAGCTTATCAGCACGAAGCACTAATTATATGAATGGATGTCAACCACTTAGTGCTTATTATTCGATGGCATGACAAGGAACACCAGGTTTGTACAGCTCTGGCTGGAATTGCTTTACCACCCGAGAACAGATCAAGCGACAAGCTACACTGGAACTACTGTGACGGTACTATCGCCAGTGTCATGTTCTCTTCATTGGCTGCATGATCGTGTGAACTTCACAGTTAACACCAGTTCTGATCTATTCTGAGGTAGTCTTACCCACGAGCTGCTCTGTTCCAGTATATTCTGATGTTACAGCATTGTTTCATGCAACTGTAATGCCATTTATTGCATTTTTCTTGGAAAAGAGAAAAGAGAACTTGATGCAGGGCCTGCTGGACCGTCCTAGTAATTCTGGGACACTGCCCAATGGAAACATCTCCTGTCAGCTCAAAGACGGCCAAGATACAATGAAAAGCTGACCCACCTCACCATTCCTTTCAGAGAAGCACGGTACCTTCAGCATACACCTCCAGATTACAGTCCTCTATGTGCTTTACACTCTACACAGACAAAATGACACTTGCCAGCCTAGGAAGGAAGTGCAGATACTGCAGACACAGCAAGCAGAGAAGGCACCTCTTCCAGCCCCTCTGCTCCCTGGGGGTTCCCCAGGGGAAGATAACTATCAAGGACTATCACACCTTTTCCATGAAAAGCTTTTTGTGCTGGTGGTCCTCCCCTGGGAAAGCCCCCCCTCTGTACTGTAGAGGAGCATCCCTAGGATTTGCAGTTAAGGGTCCAGGGCATGGCTCCGTGAAAGCTTCCTGGGACTCCCAAGGCCTGGGAAGGTGGAAGAGGACCTCCCCCAGGTTATTCCGAGGGTGAGCAGCCACAAACCACATGGGCTCTGCTCCATACAGACACACCGCGTCCAGGGAAACTACAGGCTGCCCCTCACCACCTAGCTCTTTCCCTGTGTCCTGCCTTCTCCTGCCACATCGGATGGCAACAACCTTTGGTCAAGGACTTGGGGCCTGAGATGACACAGTAGTGCTTTCTGATCGCTTCCCATTCTGCTTTGTTTTCCCAGCACTTTTTATCTGCACTCTTTGCAGGACTTACTTTTCCCCCTTTCTTCTCTCTGTTTACAGGACAGCCCGATTACAGCAAAATCCCAGCTTTACAGTGAATTTATGGTTTGGATCACGTGGACAGTGGCAGAATGATTTTAAGAGCAAATTTAAGAGCAGAAAATACATATTGTGTTAGTTTTCCTATGAATTTTCTAGGTTTTCTACTATTCTGAGGAAGGGGGGGTAGAGAATAAGTAATTTTTGACTAGTCTTAAACTTTGCCCTATGTTATTCAGTGGGGCCTGTCTGACTCACAGGGAAGAGACTGAGAAGTGCAAAGACAGCCTGAGGGACTTCAGCATCCTTCTGTGGCCTCTGAGGGTAGGCCAGACCAAGAGACCCGATGCCTGGCGTGGATGCTGCACCTTCAGAGATCAGCCACTTGGGTTCTCTCTTTAGCACTGTCAGACACAGCCTCATTCTTGATTTTTCACAGACACACACGCAGCTTTCCTTCTGTTTTCCTTCACTTCATGCCAGTGCTCAATGATACCCAAGATCCCCTTGTCTTCAGCCAGAGGTGGGCAGCTTTCTCCCGAGGCTTCCTCCTCAGCACAGCTAACAGTCTTCTCAATTCAGCATTGCTGCGAAGCCTCTGCACCCTTCAAAAAAGGGTAAATATTTTTGCTTGCCAAAGGCTCTGTGAGTCATAGGGAACATGACTCCTGTGGTATAAACAAAGTTCAAGACTGAGGTTACACAGTCTATAAGAGGAAAGCTCTCAGGCAATGGAAACAATAGCAGGTCCAGATGCCAGACCTCTCTCAGCAGATGCTGTCCCAAAGCCCCTGCATGCAAAAGAAAGGTCACATTACAGCCCCCTGGTCTGAAGACACCGTGGTTCAATTTCTATGGCTATACAGCTCTTCCCTCAGATGTCAACTAATGAGTTTACTTCTTATTAGCCAAGTAGTTAATCATGGGAGCAATTTTTGGTTTACTGCATATTTTATACATTCAAGGCACATCATGGCTGCATGGATTGCTCTTGGGAGGCAGTGGAAGTCAAGGGGAATATCAATATGAGTATCAAGGGAGGTATTGTCTTTTTGTTACATAAATACATGTGATAAGATCACACCATCTGTTTACTGTCAGGATCACTTCCAGCATGGGGCCCTTACTGCAGCCGTCAGGAGATGTGCTTGCTCCTAAGAGAAATTTCAAGACAAAACCAAAATGCAACAGTGCAGTTTGCCACCAGAAATACCAACACATTTTTGTTTTCTTCCTATTTTCCCAATAGGGTTTCCTCAACATCGTCAGGAAAATACGAGCTCAAGTATTGGGTTGGTTACGATGCACTTTACACGTTTTAGTGAAGATAGTTTTCCGTGGATGTATTTTAATCTTGCAACCAACAGATTATGCTTATTTAGGCACACACCAAAAATAAACAAAAGAGATCAGATTAACTGCGTAACTCTTTCCCAGTAAGCTTTAAACTGGTTTCCTCAACGATACAATTTTAACATCATTTGGGGGTAAATGCGAGATACTTTCAGAGAAAGCTTTAAAGGCAAGTGAGCATAATGTCACTGCTGGATATTCTACATTTAAAACTCTGTATTTCAGGAAAAGGTGTGGAAAAAAAAAAAATCAATGGGAATGTTTCAGAAGGGGGAGACCCCACTCTGTTCTCCCTAACCCAAAAAGGCCCCCAAAAGCCCCATCCCTATTGCAAAACACAGCCTTTCGCACCAGCAACGTGGATGAAGACTACGTGTCTAGAAGTGTCACACTGTGTAGGAACTTTATTCTGAACACTCCCTTGTATGTTGCATGGACATGGCTGAAGCAGGGACATGGCAATTATGGCTACACAAAGCCCATTCTGTTAACTGTAGAAGCTATGATAATTCTGGTCCCCAGGCCTGTCTGTGGGACTGACAGAGCAGATGGGATGTGAAGGGCATCAGTTAAATCATTCTCCAGATTAACATGTGAGTTCTTTATGGCATCTCTTGTGGACACAGCAGATCTGTTTCTCTCTGGCCAGTTTGCTATGGGGCAAAGCTCTGCCATTCACTTTTGCTCTGCTTTTACCAGGAAGCAGGACTGGCAGCTTGGTAGATTGTCTGGGTTTCTGGTGGTGGTGGTCTTTTCCCCTCCTATAACTTAAGGGGAAAGTCAGACAAGATGCGACTTCTCTCTAAATTGGAACCATGGGCTAACCACATTACAAGCTCCATTCTCTCCCCTTCCAACAGGCCTCTTCACTCCTCTCTTCTCCCTGCTCCCTTCAGCATATTTTTGCCCAGTTTAACTGTTTATTAAATAGCACTAATTAGATTCAGATAGTATCTCTCGTGGTAATTTTATGTTGAAAAATTGCTTTGATGTAACAAAGAAATTAGTTTTTTCCCCTTGTTGCCATGCCAAGCAACAAGCAGTTGCTGCAGTCATTTATGAGAATAACAGTACAAGTGCCGAAAGTGAACTTAAAGACAAGTAATCAGTCCCAAATGTAGCTTAACTTCACTTTTCTCTTATGCTTACCTGACCTGTTCTTAAAAGCCTCCAATGACCGAGACTTCCTAACCTTGGCAGATGATTTATTCTGTCAACTCGTTAGAAGTTTTTCTCCACAGCTATCCTTAATTTCTCATACTGCAATTGAAGCCTGTTACATCCTGCTCTACCTGGAGTGAACTACATGACAAAAATCTTCCTTTTCACTTCACAGCAGCATATATGAAAAGTTACTTTGCCCCCATCCTTCTTGACACAGTATTTTTTCTTCTAGACTAAATTACTCCATCCTTTCAAACTCTTTCAAACATAGGTCATTTCTCCAAGCAGAAAAGGTGTTGGAAAGTATCAGTTATTGGACACCTGACAGTTGGAAATGCTTTAGCTAAACACCTGTCTAGCTAGCAAGCATAATTGCTTTCAACAAAATTAGCGAATGACTGGAGCCATCAGCAAGACTCATCCACATGGGAATATAAAGTCCCCCTCAGCAAGTACGTGGTTGAATTAGTTACTCTTCATTTTTGTCTGTAAAGACAGCTTCAGAAAGAGCACTTATCAACAGATTTCTTGCATTTATCAGTAATTCAGTTTCCAAAATAGAAGTAAAACGAAGACACAGTTTTTAGACTTGCTCAGTCTGCTAGATTTGGCATCTTTCTATTCCAGTGACTAAGCATAGCCATGCTATGGCTTGACTTGGTTATGTATCAGACAGCAGTAACTCTACAATATGGAAAAAGCAGGAGTTTTTAGAGCTTCACAGCATGAAAATACCAGTACTACATCAATCTCCAGCTTAGACGTACTCCTGGATTCTTCAGAAAATAGTAAGTTTGATCTTGGCTGCACCCATGAATAACACTTTCTACAGTCTCCAGTTGGCTGGAGACTCAACCCTATCCTGGATAATGCTGATCTGGCTTTGTCACTTATCTCAATTCTAACACAGTGACCTGGCATGAATCCACAGCCCTTGAGAAACTCCAGCTAAGAAGCGATCATCCCATGCCTCCCCAGGAATACTGCTGCCAAGAGCACATCAAACCTCCAACGTTCTGCCCTGGGGAGCCGTGCCAAGTTCAAAGTTTCCATCATTATCTTTGAAGTGGTCAATAGCCTGGCCTCTATACTTGGAAATTTTAGAGCAAAGCAAAAGGTACAGGATAATTGGGCATGCTTGTATGTATGTGTATACATGTACACCATCCTTCAACAGGCTACAGTGACCCTGAGGAACTAAAAAAACCCCAAAACTTCTCCACTTTGTATGTCGGGTATGTTTTAACACTTCAAAAGTAAAGGAGTCACAGTTTCCTACCTATACACATCACCTGAAGCCCCTTCCAATTTTATTTTAACTGAAGAGAGGACAGTAGAATCTCTTCCTGAGTTTCTGAAATATCACAATCCCATTTTTTGAAGCTGAGATAAAAGGTGGCTTCTCAAGAGTTTCCATAAGGCTTCAAATAAACTGAACAAACTTAGATAATATTGCAAAGCAACATTAAGAAAGCCACAAAAAGTTGTTTACCTTTGGCATTAAATCCCGTTTACCTGCTATGGCTGATAAACAAAAGGGTAGCTCTGACGCAGTCAGGAGTAAGCATGCAAAGTGAAGTTCTTCTCCTAAGGAACTTCCACCACTGACTTCACTAGAACCGTAACTTCACCCATCTCATTTACTTCTTCACCGCAGTGATTTTCCTGGCCTATGTCAGGGTAACATTCTGTTCTTCTGTCCTGCACTTCGTTGACTGGACGACAACACAAAGTATACTGGTTACCCTAAAAGCGGCTCTTCAACTAACCAAAGTACATTTCCACTCTTCCCCGCTTGGATTAGTTGGCGACTTACAGATAATTGCTTTCTCTGCATGTGTTTCCATCAGCCGACTAGCAAGTACATTCCCGATCTCTCCAGCTCCAGTAGGTTGCCATCTATAATCTCAGTCCATTAGAGCAGCAGTGGGGGTAACTGTGCACCTTCACCTTCCCATGGCAATCATCATAAATATCTCCTTCCTTCTCTTAGAGCCATACTGGGTGGCTACTGTATGCTTTATCCTTGTGGAAACTAACGTAACCGTAATATTTAGATGCAGAAATTACACAAACAGGTGGGTGCCTAGCCATAAAGTTTTAAAAAGCCTTTTAGTAAGGTACAATTACTGGTTGATTACCTTTTAAGTGATGCCTTAAACTCGTACTTCTGAACTGCTCCTTCTGTTATGGACACAAGACAGAGCAAAGTAAGCGAAAACATTTACTTCACCTATTTGCGTCCTGCAGGAAGCTCCCCCTTTGCTGCTGGAGTCCTCCAGGAGCAAGTGCTTCTGCTAAAACAACCTGCCTAAAGCAGCAATCTGGATGAAGAAAACTGGAAACTAATCTAAAAGATTCAGTTTGGAAACTAAAAGAAAAGAGTCATCCTGGCTCATCTTATTTTTTGGACAAAGACTCCACTAAAACTGCGATCTCACGATGAAGCACATTCCAAAGGGTTCTGCTAAGCTTGGGCATGCCTCAAAGGGACTCTGATGCCTCTTGGAAAATATTCTGGTTTAGAACAATTACAGTTCTATATTTTCCCTGGGTTTCTCTTCTTTTTCTTCTCTGCCACAAAAAATCCCAAGGTTTTACTTGAATGAAACCAGCTGCTCCTGTGGCTTAAAGAATACCTGAAGTTATAATGCTTGGATTATGAAAAAGCTATCACTTAGTTGGTAGTTGCACTTAAAAACACACTTTGGGCTCTCTAATAGTCAGTGAGACCCCAAAATGGAAGATGTTCAGGGCTCATGGCAGCACTTGCTTGACATGCAAAAGCCCAGCAAAAACAAACAGTTAATATACCTAACATCACATCTCCTATAAGTCTATTTGGAACAGGAAAGGCAGTGCTCCCAGTACCTACTATTCTTTCCTAGTAAGCCTTTTGTGGATCACAACGCTACTAGCAAAGTCTGGTAAAGCAACTTAGTATTTCACTCTTTGGGTTCATTATTCCGTTGCAAAGCCAACCACCCTTTGGCTCTGTCTTCTCTCTAGAGGCCTACATAGAAAAGAGCTTATCATCTTCTCCTCTAGAAGGCTGCAAAAGAAAGGAGGTTTTATTTATTTATCCATGTATTAAAAGGTTGGTTTTGTAGTTTGTCTTTTTTATGGAGAGAAGCAGAGTGTGTCAATCAATTATAACTATCCATCAGCATGCAGAGCACTGCACAACAGACCAAAACTCCTATTCTTAGGATTACCAGCATGCCTACAGTAATGTAAAAACGTAGTTGCAGAGGCAAGATTAGCACAAGCAAATATCTACTGCATAGGAACATTTGTAATAATATATTTTGTTAAATCATTTCTATTAATAAGGCTTAGTGAAATGCTTACAAATTATACACTTGGTATGATTAAAAATGTCCCTTCTCTTTTTTGAGCTTGAGAGATTAGTAAGGAGCAAAGCAGGGCACAACAGATGATCATGTTTCTGCCTTCACAGGAACATGCTGTCTTGGAACTGTAAGACCTCAGATCTCCCACTTTCTTGTATCCTAAATGAAATCAGTTGGTAATGAGCCTTCTTTCTCCACATTACAGCTATTAGAGTTTGTAACCAGAGGGACACAAGCTTGCTTGATAAATTCTTGATTACATATCCTCTGGCTAAGCTTTTCACAAGGTGAGCCTGCACTTCAGTGACTGCAGTAACAAGATGTTGCTAACTTTAGAGTAATTAGCTCAGGACCTTAGCATTGTAGCCATGGCAGAGTGAGCCACAGGCTTAAAATCCAAGTTCAATTAACCTATGCAGTGTTCCATGCCACCGCATCAAATATGCGTAGCATGGCAACAGAAAGCTATTTTGAGTACATCTACACTACTCCCAAACTTACTAGCATGGATCAGACATATTGTGGACTAGCCTTAATTGTTCCCAAGCACATGGTCCTTAAATAAGACTAGAGAGCATACAATTTATAATTTAATTACGTATCTAAGGAGGTCACACAGAACCCAAGCACTCCTTTTATGTAGCTGCAAAAGGAAACCTCAGTTAACAATTTAATGGTGGGGTTTTATCAAGCTCTTCCACATATGTAAAGACCTTTCTTGATCCAGTGTAGGAGAATGGAACTACAAGATATGGCATGTATATGTCTCCACATATCTCCTCCAACAGCTTTCCAGCGCTGGCAAGGAGATGTAAGCTCATCTCCTCACTCCCTCAGACGATGTTATGTTGTCACAGCAGGAAGCAGATGGGAGCTCTAGTGGATTTTTTAGGGGTCAGTGCATGAAAATACAGCTCCTGAGCAAACTCCTTAGCATAACAACATGCAGCATTCATGCCTCAGTCTGCTGTTAGCAAGGCTGGGATCTAACTGGAGAGTTAAGCTAGGCTTTGATTGTTTCTGTCCTTTCTTAAGATTACATGCTTTGGCAGCAAACACCCAACCCAACCTGGGAAAGCTCAGAAGGAAAGGGTCCCCCACTTGTTTGCTCTCGTGCTCTCTGGGCAAGCTCTTATAAAATTGTGGTTCTAAATGAAAGCGATTTTCAAGGCTGTGGGACTCGGCAAACTCATTTGAAACAATTCACAATGAAAAACCATCTCAGACAAATGTTAATTGAAATGTTCAGGAACAAGATTAAGGCAGGGGGAACCGATTGGCTGAATCCTGAGTTCTTACAGCTCCTAGGAAATAGTCCAATTCAAAAGACCTTGGAAAAAATATGCTTTAAGCAAAGCCAAAGGCCCATGCCAGCCATGAAGCAAGCGCTCAAAACACAACCATTATCTGCTTAGATCACCATTATTTTCATTGAAAAAAAGAAATCTATAGAGTTAAAACAACCAAATGAAGAACATGTTAAATGTTAGGAAGAGGGATGGGGGCTGAAGTCTGTATTTACATAAACCTGTCCTTGATTTCATTGTACCACATGAAGGTTGAGACAACTACTTGGAGACTTGGAGAAGAACTACGGACTATAACTGTACCTGCAGGGCCAGACCTGAACCCCACACAGTTTCTCCTCTATGCTACTTCTGTGTCTCAGAGCAAGGGTGGAGTTGTCCTGCAACACTGGGATCCTCAAGCAGTACAAAAAGAACAAAGGTCCGACCTAAGAGCAGGTACACTTCTCACAGGCTGTAGTAGGAGATGGACAACAGTTAGAACATGGAACATTTGACAGCAGAGCACAGGGAGCTGCTCCGGCTGATGCAAGCTAAAGCTTACCCTTTGGATTATCTCAAATATGCCAAGAACTGATGCAATCTCAGTGCTGTCCCAGAAGAGACCAGAAAGATAGCCCCTCTCTGTACTACACCAGCTCCAGTGCTATGCTTCATAAGCCATGAGATTTGGCTTCGAGTCTATACAGGAAATTCCATCCAGAAATGCAGGTGTGTCCTGATATATCCGACTGCTGAAACTGGGGAACTATCAACTTATCAGGTAGTGTCATTTAAGGTGGACTTGTGATTTGCAGCCATAGGGTTTAGCAAGGTACGCAACCTCGCACAATGCTCCCTGTGGTGATGCTTTCTACAATAAGGGCCTAAGTCTCAAAAGCTCAACTGATCCTTAAAATAGAAATTAGAATCACTCTCATAAAATGAAGAGCTTTTTCCCCTAACTGAGCCAATTCAAATGAAATGACAGTATCTCGCAGTGTTTCTTCTAGACTTTCAACTTTTTGGATCATACAGCCTAAAAAAATCTCTTCTGTGTGAGGAAATGAGACTTGTGCTTTTGTCTGTGATGCCTTTGACGGCAGCATTCAAAGCCACGTTCTAAAGATCACTAGCAGGGATGATGAAGGAGATCACAGTCCATGTTTGATTTTTTTGTGAGGAAAGGGAAATCCAGACTCAAATGGGTATTTCTGCCATTATTTAACACAGGAACCTTGCTAATGTTGGCTTCTGTGTACCCCACGTGCAGACAGCAATCTTACCTTAAGGCTGAGGACAGAATACAATGCCCCAGAAATAAGCGCTCCACACACACACTATGCACCCCCCAGTTTATTCTCCTCCCATGGCAAGTTCTTCAGTGCTTTTTAATGCACTGATAGAGTGTATTAAAATACAGTGCTTTTTACAAACACTGATGTTGTCTTGCTTCCAGGTTTAGCCTGACCAAAGGCTCTTGTCCAAGGTGAGCAGCGATGCTCTCTGGTACAGGGACAATCACCAAGAGCACCCTTGCCTTCTGTCCACATGCACAGAGAGACAGAAACATAAAACCCTTGGGGAAAAAGGCAAACTCTACACAGGAACCTGCTTGCCCAAAGAACAGAAGGCCAGTCAACCTTCCTTGTAGCTTGTCAGTGTCTCCATAGGTGGAACAGAAGAGATTCTGGGAAAGGGAATTGCTGAGAACAAGGATTTAACCCAAATTTCAATGAGAACTTGGGTAGGTAACGGTGCTGTTTACCCCACATTTGCATCTAGAATTTCACCCTGGGCAGAAGCAAAACATGAATACCCTGGTAAGCTCCTATACAGTGTGACACTTCTAGAAAGACTCAATTTTATACGAGATGAACACACCTGCAATCAGTAAATGGGGAGAGTGCCAGCAACAGCTAATGCAAATGTATGTCTCTGAAGCAAAAGCGTCTATACGCACTAATAGCGGGTTAGATAGCTCCACTGTGCCTTTGTGAATAAGAACAGGCAGATGAAGGACAGCGCAATACAACTTCCCAGACTCCCGAAACCTCAGCTGCCTTTTTTCTACCAGTATGCAGACACCAACAGCTCTTCAAGCTGCACACACGCTCACCGCACGAAGAGTTCACCTGTGAAAATCACCCTCTCATTTGATTAAGAGACCATCCATCTCCACGTCCTTTTTTCTTCCTGTTTTGGTGCATCTGCTTTCCCTGGGTGAGGTGATCTTGGCGGGGCTGCTGTCCCACAGAACCAAGTACCTTCTTTTGCAACGGAGCTCACCGAGAGCCTGCCTTCCCATTTAAAATTCCTTTTATATGTTCATATAGCCATGAAACGATCTACAGGGCCCACCACCACCTGAGACAAAGCTACACAGGAGCCACACAAGAGGGCAGAAAGCAAAAGAGCAGAACCCCAGAGCAGAGGACACACACAAGGAGAAGAGAACAAAGCAGCAGGAAGCCATACAGTATTGCATGATTTACATAAGGAAGTAAGAAAGATGCAGCTCCTGTCCCCATTTCTCAGCCCTCAGCATTACTTCTACTGGTGCTCCCTGCTGCTAGCCTGGTCCAAGCTGTGACTGTTTCTGGTCCTCAGGAAGACAGCCAGCATGCACTCAGGAAACGTGGCCCTGAGAGCATCTAATGGGGAGGAGAAAAACCCCAAAGAGATAAAAACCCCACACTCCCCCCTGCACTTCTGATAAGGGCTGGCTAGAAAACAGACTGAATTATGAGCAAAGCCACTATGAATACTCCTTGTTAGTAAGCAGGATTACATGCAAGGAAATGCCTGACTTCTAGCGTAAGTTCTCCACCTTGCTGTGGATTTTGACAACCTGCCTGGCTCAAAATGGGTTAGATCATTTCTCTTTTTATCACAGGAATTCTGCATGCTTCTTGAACCAAGATCTACATTTTCACAAGTCCAAACTTCCCACAAGATAACCCGCTTCAACTAATTTATATACAATTTCTGCCTCACCAATATGCCACCCTGCACTCTTCCCTCACTCCACAGCATAGTCTTGGTTATACTGATCGTTTTCCAAGAGCAGAAGCTGCTATTTACAGCATGTGAGCTCTTATGCAGACCCATCTGTACCACTCTACCTACCAACTGGATGGCGATAAAAGGTAAACAGTAGAAAGAAATGAGACAGCTGGCAAAGCTGTAAGCAATAGCTTGAGAAAGATCTTTTCCATTTGCATGCATCTGACCTCACTGGTCTTCACAACTGATTAACATCAACTGCCATGGTCAACACTTAATTCACGCAGAAAGCTGCTGCTAGTTTCACTTCATTACTATTGACATGTGAACCCTGCAGTTACAGTGGGTGACTATTAATAATTATTTATGGCCAGCGATTTGCACAGAGCATGCCTGTCTAATGCTGGGAGTTGGGGAATGAATCTCTGATAACACTTCACAAGCTGCCCACCTCCGCAGCCCTGCAATGAGCTGCTTTACCTCATCCCTCTCTTGCACGACCACCACTCAACGCTTGTCCTACCACGGGTGCAACGTGTTCTCACACATAAAACTCAGGCTTCTTTCACACTTGTGGGTAGGGTAGGAAGCTGCAACAGAGCAATGCTGCTTGTTTGATGAGAAATGCCAGGGAAGGTGAGAAAAGCTGGATTAAAAGGGTGAAGGTGCCGGAAGCAAAGGAAAATGCACTGGTGCAATACACTTCATTACTCTAGGCTTCTGGCTCAGAAAGACACCTAGGAGTCCAGCTCACCTCAGATGCCTGAAGAGGAAAATTCCACTTTGCCTCTGCATTTACAAGTGCAGCTATTGAAGTTTTATGTAGTGGACAAAGCCCTTAACCTGCTCCTCTGGCAGTGAGTAGAGCTGTAAATTTAACTTCACACACATGCTGATGCATTAGGCTGGGTTAAGGCCACAGCACTAGGTACCTTTCAGTATCAGCTCAGCACGCGTCATGAAACAGCTCCAATCTACCACCGCACAAGGCTCCTATGAGCAACCGCCTCTGGGTGACTAATGAAGAATAGAATCATGGAATGGTTTGGATTGGAAGGGACTTTCAGAGGTCACCTGGTCCAAGCCCCTGCAATGAGCAGGGACATCTTCAATTAGATCAGGTTGCTCAGAACCACATCCAGCCTGGCCTTGAATGCCTCCAGGAATGGTTCATCCACCACCTCTCTGGGCAACCCGTGCCAGTGCTCTACCTCCCTCGTTGTAAAATCTTTCTTCCCCACATCCAGGCTGAATCTCCCCTCTTTTAGTTGGCTAAAAGGGTAAACCCACTACCCCTTGTCCTATTGCAACAGGCCCTGCTAAAAAGTCTCTCCCCATCTTTCTTATAGGCCCCTTTAAGAACTGAAAGGCACAATAAGGTCTCCCCAGAGTCTTCTCCAGGCTGAAGAACCCCAACCCTCTCAGCCTGTCATCATACAGGAGGTGCTCCATCCCTCTGACCATTTTTGTGGCCTCCTCTGGACCCACTCCAACAGGTCCATGTCTTTCCCATACTGAGGACTCCAGAACTGCACACAATGCTCCAGGTGGGGGTCTCATAAGAGCAGAGTAGAGGGGCAGAATCAACTCCCTCGACCTGCTGGACCTGCTCCTGGGAATGCAACCAAAGATACGATGGCCATTCCTGGCTGCAAGTGGAAGGAATTAGACATGCTTCTTGATAGAGCACTGAACAAGGAAGCCCTGCATGACCATAATTGTTAATTGTGGTAGCAATTAGAAACTAAAATTGTGGTCTACAGGAAATTCCAACTTTCCGAAATTCATTTGTCTGCTGTATCTGAAAGAAAAAACGATTTTCTCATGAAATCTAAACTGAACCCCTCCGGGCTTTTCAAAAAGTCCTTTGCTCAAATTCATAGAACCATAGAATAGTCAGGGTTGGAAAGGACCTCAAGATCATCCAGTTCCAACCCCCCTGCCATGGGCAGGGACTTTTATTATTTTTTCTTATTCTATAATACAATGCAAAATACATGTAAAACAAAGCCAAATGTCTAGGCAAACAATCTTACTGATACTTGATTTTCAACTTCTTTACCTGCATCTGCACTGAAAATGCCATGTTCCAGTGCTAATATCTGTGTTTCAGTGAAATAGCATATCCCAAGAGGAAATGTCTTTTCAGTTAATTTTCCAGAGTCTCAATTCCTTTCATGATACCCATCCTGGATGACAAGGAAAGTAATTTACTGCAAGTTTGAAAAAGGGGAGGCTGAATTCTGTCTTCTTGCCTCTCTGTCTCTGCCTGCTCGCAGGAGGGGAGCTGCTTCAGAATCACAGTGTTTTAGAAGAAGCCAGAATTAACTCTTCCTCCACCACATCACAACAAATGAAATCTGGTTTCCCATCACTCTTCTTCTTGTGGCTGGATTCTCTTGTAACTAAGGAGGTGAAAACTGAAGAGTTTCCTGCTGTTTCCCTGTCTCTATCATGGCAACTCATAGAAATTGGGAAACATTGCAGCATTTCCCTCAGTTGAAATAGTAATTGAGCCTCTTTGCTCTATTTAGTCTTCTATTTCCCTCAAAATTTAAAGACATTTGAGTCCTTTGGACCTTACCATCGTATTTGGATAGGAATGCTTTGACATTACAGGCAGGCATGCATGGCATGGTCACAAAAGCATCATCTCTTAAGGACACAGTATAGAAAGAACATTGCAATAGCTGCCTGTATGTGTGATTCTGGGAAAGATCCTCCTGCTCTTTTGCAGTCATATTAAGGCAAGGAACTGTCTGTTATGAGATAATTAGCAGTGTGATGAGCAATTCGCATATGAAAGTTGTTACATAAATCCCAGCATCATTATAGCTAAGAACAGGGTGATAATTACAGCGAAGATTGCCTGAATAGCTTCACTCCTAGTTCGGGGGATTATTATTTTTTCCCCAAACACTCGTAACTCTACTTAGTCCAATCGAACTCTCTTTGCTCCAGTGAAGTCAACTTCAGTCAGACCACTGATGCAGTGTATTTTGCCCCTGCTGTCTGCCCGGAGCTGGTCTTCTGGAAGACTCAATTAAAGGAATTCAGCTGCTGTTAAGAGCAGTTTGCTGTGGTGGGTGCAGCAGAGAGCTATACGTTTGGATTTAAGAAGAGATTTCACTTTCACTGATAATCACAGAACCAACTAGTTTGGAAAATACCCTTAAGACCATTAAGTCCATAATACCCATAATACCCTTAAGTCCAACCATTAGCCCAGCACTGCCAAGACCACCATTAAACCATATCTCTGAGGGCATCATCTACACTTTTTTAAACACTTGCAGGGACGGTGCTTCCCTGGGCAGCCTGTTCCAATGCCTGAACACCCTTTCAGTGAAGAAATTTCTCCTAACATCCAATGTTTAAAGTATTGCTCCAGCACTTGAGCTGCTTGCATTCCCCCCCACAAAATTCAGGTTACAGGTTCATTGGATCCCTGCCATGTGCACAAGGTACCATACACCAGCAGCTGGTTAGTAACTAACCACATAATGGCTTTTAGCTGTAGTAAGTCAAGGGTCCCCTAACTTCTGCCCAGGCAGGGCCAGAGTGGCCCAACTCTCTTTCACTTACTGATGGCTGTTGAGAATCAGGGCACGTACACAGACTGCTTCCTCCGAGTTCATGATGCATGACAAGGTCTTACCCTGTGCTCAACGTCACATTACTTACTTAACGCCTATGCCAACTGGTGGTCTGGAAGGTGTTCCTGGTGGGAAAACTTCGGAAAAGCTGATATGTTGCTGTTCACCTATATTATGCACACTTTACTCAGAAGCAGCGAGTCTTGGTGGTGAAGTTGTGCAAGCTGCTAGAGAGTTACGTTACCCTCTACATTCACAGTTCACAGTCGGTTCTTTAACCACACTTGTTCCCTATGAACAACTTGGAGCTCATGCTTCTGAGAAAGTGCCTGCATTTTCTGTGACCATCCTTTTTCCAGGAACACTTCCTTAGTATTTATACGTAAGAAAAAACAGAAGTATCACTCAGACACTCCCTTAATGATTTTGTCCATCATTAGGAAGCCAACTCAAAGCTCTGGCATTGCTTAGGCCTGAAAACAAAGTGGTACAAGAAGAAACAACACCATGACATTTAGGATTACTTCAGTGTAATGGGTCTTAAGAGTGGCACTGGCCTTCCCTCAGGCAGACAGTCTGTCAGATCTGTTCTGAGCCCTTGTGAAGTCCCTGCCTGCTTGCTAAGATTCACCAGCAAAATCATTCTGGGCATGAAGACTGGCCAAGAGATGAGTTCTTCATCAGAACAGAAAGAGAACTATACATTGTAAGGTCCCATCTACAAAGCTTAAAGCAAGTTCAGAGGTCAGTGTAATAAATAGAATGCATTTACATTTGCAAATAGACTAAATAGCACACAACACGTAGAGGAAGGGTGGTGGTTTGATACTTGATTTTAAAGCCAGTTTTAGAAACCTCAATGAAACCATGTATTTGATTAACTCATTCTTACAATCTAAACAGAGCTAGCTGGAGAACGACTGACAACTGTATTTCAGTCCTTTTTGCCAATGAAAAGATGAAGCATGCATAGGGCTGCTATCCCACGCCTTCACCTACTGCCATTATGGCAATACACAAAGAAAACAAAAAGCTTTCTCAGCCCTGCTTCTGCAAACATCTGACCAGAAGCAGAATGTGTCAGCTGCCTTCCCCAAAGCAAAACATGCTATTTGTCTAAGTATGGATGCAAAGGCAAAGACAGAATCATAGAATCATAGAACAGTTAGGGTTGGAAAGGACCCTAACTATTCTATGATTCTATCCTTGCCTTTGCATCCATACTTACAGAAGGATCCTTGTGTGCTTTGCAAATCTGTAAAACAGAAACAAAAATACTTGCTCCAGCCAAGTCCTCTCAAAAATAAGGTAGAGAAAACACTTCAGTAACACCACGCGGTGTGTGATGTCTGCATGCGGGTATTTCAGACTCACAACACACCATCTGGCCAAAGGCCCAAGAGGAGGAGTCAGTTATCCCTCTGCCTAAAAAGCCAAACTTTGACTAGCATGGGAAAAGCAGAGGAGGAGATAGATAATTTTCAAGGTTGTAATTATTATCCTGCTGCTCAGTTTTAATTCTTTTGACTAAACCTATTGATTTTTATCTTTTTCATATCAAAACTTTTCAATCCATATTCTAAACTCATGTGTCAAACTGAAGCTTAACCTCCAGCACCAGAGGCAGATAAATTAACACTAGCACTGCTGATTTGAAGTGTCGTAAGAAGTTTACGATGTTTAATATAGAGAAGATTGTGACAACATTAGAGCTAAACACCCAAGGGACGCTGGGGAAGAACCCAGAACTGTGACCTTCGGGATGTCTGACTTTGCAGACAATTGTTTCACTGTTGGGTTTTTCTCTCTTTCACGCCTTCAGTTTTTGGTTGTGGGGTTGGGTTTGGGTGGTTTTGGTTTGGTGGTTTGGGGTTTTTTTGTCTGCTCCTGTCTGAAATTCTAATTAAGACAAGGTTCCCAAATGCTACCGCTTGGAGCTCACAGGAGAGTCCCTCGAGAGCGCTTCACATATCTCACAGTAATAGTTTTATGCGCGAGATGAAAGCAGGCGTATACAACATTCTGCAGTCAACTGCAGCTATTCAAGACTCCTTGATAGATACAATGGCCATCGGTAACCTTGTATTCTACCACTTAGTATCAATGCTCTTCTCAGAGCTGACAGGAAGTACTGCTTAACAGTGCTCGGCAAGTCAGTTTTACTTCTCTGTTTTAACCTTTTATTATGGGTTTTGCTTATGTATCTCAGCTCAGCCCCAGGTCTTGCTGCCCAACTTCACAAGCAGATTTTTACTGCCTCCTTCCACAGTTCACTTGCTGTTAAAAAGCTGTCATGATTTTACCTCCCTAACTAGAAGACACACCTGAAAGCAGCACAGTTAGCCTAGAAGAGCTAAAGAAAACGAAGCAGTGGAATGGTGGATTAAATATTCAAATCAACTGCCTTCTTGCCCTGTTTCTATGCATGACCTTAACTTCCTTTTACTGAACGGAGAATGTTATTTCTGAGTAGCGCTCACACTGAAATGTCCCCAGCCACCTACTACACCAGTCACCCAGCAAGGAAGGCTCCAAGGGTTGCCCTCTCCACCCCACGGTCACCATGCTAACCAGGAACCCTGTCCTACATATTCTCTTACTTAGGCCAAACGCTCGCAAGACAGGTTTGCTGCTACAACACCACTGCCTCCAGGGATGACACTACCAATGGACTGAGCTGAATGTTCTTAGAGAAACAAGAAAGAAACTCCTAGCAAGTTTGGGGCACACAAATAGACAAACGCAGAACATTTGGAGCAGATGCCATAGGTATCACCCCAGAAACCTGAGCTCTTACTAGCAAGCGGAGAAAATTAAAATGCCAATGAGGACATGAGGCAACACAGAACAGAAGCCCCAGCAGCACCTCTCAATACACTTATTTCTTGCTGATAATTTGATGTGGATTGCCATTATGGTGCATTTTATTGAAGAGTGGGTTCCACAGTATGCTAAGCAACTCCGGCTTTTAGATATTATGCCTAACACTTTTCTTTAGCTAAGCTTCACTGAAACCCACTGAGCTTGAACACAGTCTTAAGTGCATTACTGCCCAGGACAAGAATGTTCAGCATTCCTTTCTTTAAGAGATGCAAATTTGTACTTGTCTGCTGTTTATGGATTACCCCCTCAGCTTGCAAATGCCCAACAAGAAAGTGATGAAGTGAGGAAATTTAACTTGTTCTGCATTCAGTGTAAACACTTTGCAAAGCTACAGCTTCACCATTTCCTTTCCTTGGGTAAATAATCTGAAACGGTGTAAGCAGTCATAGTGGGTGACTGGAAACAGAAACCCTCCAAGTCCACGACGACTGAAAGATACCACAAGTGATGACATATTTTCTGTTAAACCCACTCATCTATTTTCAGACGTTTCTGTTTGTGTTCGCTTGCCAACAGCTTACTAAAAAGCAATGAGATATATGCAACATCTGTGCAAGTAATACAACTGCCACACAGGCTAAAATACTAGTACTGTTGTATACGTGTACATAAACCAAAACCAGTAATGTGCATGCTACCCTAATCCAAATCTTTACATAGATGTGCCTCTGATCAGTGGATGCCTGTGAGGTTTTGATTTAAATCACACTTAAAACCTGAAGAAGAACAGAGTGGAAACTTGTGGCACAGTGGGTTACAATGCAACAACAGATGACTTTCTCGGAGTATGGCTCTCCATGGCAATGTTTGGATTCATGAGGCAAAATTTGTGTCCTCACGGTCCCTGACATGGCTGAGGATTTACCCCAAAATGCTGGATATCGAGGAAGGTTGGACCATAGAAAGCTTTGATTTCTGCTCTAGTTCACATTTTGTAAAGTGCTGTATCCCTTTGGCTGAACTCCTGTAGGTGGTAGTGTTGGTATAATACATTACACAAAATTACTGAGGCCTCTTGGGACACTGCCCAACCCTCCGGTAGACTTCATTCTTTAAGGCATGCTGGCTTACCGCCAGGTTATGCTTCCTCTAAGGATGGTACTCCTTATTCTTAGGATCTATAAACAAATCATTAAATTACATTCATATCCCTGTTTGCTCCAGAAACAGCAGCACCTGTGGTGTCAGAACAGCAACCCAGGAGAGCATACACCAGCACCTCCGGCTGAGAGGTGGCTTCACTGCAAGGATCCGAGATCAGCTCGGGGCATCTCTCTGTTTCTCTTGTCATAGCCAATGACGGCAACTCAGCAGTGCTAAACCCCCCAGCAAGGGCAACAGCCCGCTCCACCTCTCTTTCTTTACCTTGATGACATCCATGGTCCTGCTGCTGACCCTCCTTAGCAGCACAAGTAGTAGTGGCTGCTGTATCTTGGCAATGACTTGTTCCACCTCAAAGCTGCGTTTTAATTTAGCAAGAAAACCCATTTTAGTTCCCTCTCCCCCCTTTTCTGGGCAAATTTAAATGAACTGTTAATGTCAAACACGGTAAAGATGAGGCAGATCCACTGAACGACAGAATGAATCAAATGTTTTAGTTGCAAAAGAGTAGGCTGGCAAGTCTCTGTTAAAAAGCCCACGCAATAAATTCAGATCTGCTCTTTTCCCCTACTAATGAAACCGGCTCCTTGACAGCATAATATCTGTGCCAGAATACTCTAAGAAGAAAGATCTGCCCTCGGATACATTTCCATGAGATTTGGAGATTCACAAGACAAAAGTGAAGATACAGCTGAATAACTCCAGGAAGCAGTAAATCTTTATTTTAGGGAGTATTAAGCAACTGCTACATTTCCAGACCTCTGCTTCACACAGAAAAGGACTGCAGGGTCCATCCCTTGCAGCTCACCCATGGCTTTCAAAAATCCCATCCTTGCACTTCATCTGACAGAGCAAAGCACAAAAATGCAAATCTGGAAGGAAAGCGAGCTTAGCTGTTAGAATTATGCACATATCTCTGCCCTCCTGCCCTCTGAATAAGGTTCAACGCTGAGGATCTTTGCAACTTTTGCAGGCATATCAGGAGCAAGCACTCCCCTTGCTTAGAAGTGACACATTCCTGATTTTAAATACACCATACAAAACCTCATCCTCTTTAATCAACCGTTCAGCCCCGGTTGGTGGTAATTCAAAGTAACCTCTTCCTGACAGAGTGTTTTCATAGTGAGCATGAAATAATTCAGTCTGGTGCTCGGAGACCCGACACACGCATCACAAATGGTACGTGTTAGCTGAGCCACCGGGTCTTAACTACTCTCTTGCATTACTGGCAGAGCTCCTCCACCAGAAGCAGAAGAGAACAGGAAGAGAAATGCTATTTTGTGCTTGCCCTGAAGGTTATTGATATAGCAAGTTTCACAAGCCTGAAGTTCAGAAATACAAAATGGAGTCTCCTGAGGTGAATTGCTATTAAGGAAATCCTACAGAGACTGTTGGAAAAGCAAGACTTCGATTGCCATTCCTTGAGATCCACTGTAATGAATTCCTTTCACCCTAGACTGAGGTACTGCCTAGGAAAGATTATGAAGCACATGGCTGTCACTAGTACTACTGAACTGCTATCTCCAAGACTTTCTGGGAAGCTTTAGCCTATCCATTACAAACAAAGCATTCAGCAATCCCTCTTTCGTAACCATAGTCTTCTAAAGGATCAAATTAAATGATAGCTCACATATAAGCCAAACAAACCACTTGAAACCTGAACTAAAGAAGATCATGCTTCTATCACCAAAGCTGTTACGCATTTGCCATTGTCCTTCTCTCTCATTAAGTTTGTTCTGTAACATCAGACTACGTGAAATTCTAAGAATAGCAGAACAACAGGAAAATAATATCCACAGACAGACTCATGCATTCCCAGATGTAATTTATTCTGGCTCCTTTATTCCCCTCTCACTATTTTTCCAGGAACTTGAAGACGAGTGGTTACTACTCATGGAAACACTGAGCTTCTGTTATTTGCAGAAAGACTCACAGACTGTGCGTGGAAAGAAGCTGTGCCTAAGGAAGACAATATGCTATTAAACATATTAAATGTACCTCCAGGTAAGTAAGAGACTCAGTCTGGTGTCTGTTGGGCAACTGAACTTGAGTGCGGGTGATCACGAGGTTTATTGAATAATCAATCCATCCTTACGGATTCACAGGTACAATAAATAGATTGCTTCTTGCAAACGCAGCAGAGTCCAATTAGCAGGATCACTTACTGAGAATTAAACCAGAAGGGGGCTGGGTGTCGAGAGGGAACACCAAAAAAGCCCTGTTTTTTAAGCAGAGATGCCTACGTAGAAAATGTTTCCGGCAGACAATTTTCATAACCAATTGCTCAGTTGCTAAACAAATAGTGTCTACTTCATACATATTCATTCAGCCACGAACACATTGCGTGACAAATCTAGGTAAGTCTAGGAAAGAGAGAATGCAAGAGTTGAAAGAATGAAGGGAACTAGTAAAGGAAAGCAAATCACTTCGGCTCTGGTCTGCTGGTTTTAATCCAATCCATATTAGCACACATGAAGTTGTAACCTTCCGGTGTCTGACTGTGAACTGGCCCATGTGAAACGAGTTGGCAGACTTTATCCTGTCCTGCTAAACATAACATTTGGCAACTTCCTCTTCTCCTCCTCTTTTGCACATACATGCACACCCTTCTCAAAACCAGATAGCATTGGCAATCATAACAAAGATAGAGCAAACCTTACGAGTGCCTGTGCATATTTGACTTCTAAGCACTTAGACAACACGAATGCAAGAAACAGAAGCATGGCAGTGAAGTATAAGCATCCACAACCATCATGTATTTTCCTCAAGGATGTAATCTGTTTTTCACTACAGAATTTTCTTGCACGGCCTGACCATCATTTATCTGTTACTACAGAGTTGCTGTCACGCTTTGAATGCTCATAGCTGGCCAGTTTCTGATTAGAGATCCAAAATAATAATAATCTCTCAATTTCAGACACCTTAAAGCTAAAAAGCTGAACTAGAGAAAGATTTCATGTTCTCCCATGCATAAAAATGAAAATAAGTTAGAATAAGAAAGATCTAGAACTTCTCTAGCAAAAAGAATGTTATAAATTTTTGTACTCACAGATTGAAATAAGCTTTTTTTCCCCCCTCTTCAAGCCAATAAAGTGTTAACTGGCTACAGTTTTCACAAGCTTCATGAACATATTTGTGTGGCTTGGATTCAGTTTTGAAACAGTTATAAATTACTATAATTTGGCACTGATATTTCATAAAGACAGAGGATATGTAGAAATTTTATTTGCTGCAACAGTCAAGATTATCTTACTTAAATAGCACCTACAGTCTAAAACCTACAGGTTTGATATTAAAGTCACCTGCCAAGTACAGTCTGAATTTGCCTTCACAGGTGCTGTGAGCCAGGAAAGCTCTACATGAGGTATGACCTGGTTTTGATGTCCTTCAAGCACTAAAGAGCAGAGAACACTTAGTGCTACCGGCCCTTGTCACTTAGCCTTGACTAAGGCAGAGGCAGTAAACTATGGTTTTGATATAACTCAGTATTTCTTAACACTTTGGAACAAAACATCAAGATCTGCTTTCAAAGAGAAAAGATGGGGATGTAGAATTAGCAGCAACCACTTGCAAAACCAATTTCCCCAGTTTCCTGCTAAAACAAAACAAGAGGAATGACAAACGGCCCTTGCATTCTGCTTAGTCCCACCTGTCTGCAAAGCAGGCTTTCTTGGCACGCCGGGAGGACACACAGAAACAAACCTCACTGCTCCAGTACCAGCTGACCTGAAGCCACTGAGCTGAACACAGTTATTTTTACTTGCTTTGTCTTCTCTCAGCACCACCCTTTCTGTGGAGGAAAAGACACCAAGCAAATCAGTGATGTAACGAAACATGCGTGAACTGTCGGAGAGCAGCCATACAAAATCTCAGTAGTTAAGAGAGCAATTCAGCCCCAAAGCATCTGGATTATGTTCCACCAGAGGTTGTTCAACAGTGAGATTCACCTGGTTGAAGAGGAATGGCTCCTGTAGCAGAGGCACAGGTACTTCAGCGTGTTGGGGGTTCTGTGGTTTTATTTCACTTTGTTTTTCCTCAGGGAAATCATTAGAGTCCACTTTGACGCTCACCCTGCACCTTAACGTGCATAAGCCCCCCACGAGGTTCAGGGCTGCAGGAAAGGTAAGAGCTCTGAGTCCCTTTCACCTCCAAGTCCTGCTGAACACAGGTCCCAACATCAACAGCTTCCTCCCCTTTCTTCCTGGAGAGGGAATGCAGACACAGGCTGCAAACTAAAGAGCTCTTTGCAAAATGATTTAGTCTACAACAATATTTGACAAGCTCATAGAAACCAAGACAGTTCAGGGCCCTCCTGTGGAGCCCTTGTAATCAATTTTTAGTGTCATACAATTGATGGCGGCTGAAGCTAAGATGCCAACAGAACTTACACTGATTAAAGACAGTCCTACAAGTGCTCTCCAGCACCAATAGTCTCTAAACTAATTTAGCCACATCAGTAGCACTTACACATCGGTAGTGGCTGGCCTTGTTTACACATTGTCACTTGTAAAGCAACAGCTGAATTCAACAGCTTGTAAGCCTCCCTCCCACAAAAATCTCACTGTGTAGGTGTGGAGGACTCAGAGGTGCAAAGGCAGGAAGGAGCTGTCAATACCACTGCATGATGGCTGTGGCAGAATGACACACGCAGACTACACACACCAGTCTCTCGCTGCCCCCTTACTTGTATAGCACGCTTCTGCTCACAGAGGTCTGCAAAAGCAGCACATATAGCATTAAGATGTAAATACATTAAAACTATTGCTCCATCACCCAACATCACAGGAAACATTCAGCCTAATTGTGTAGATTCAAGTGCTCCGAAATGTGCCACCAGGGGCTGTGAGGCTAAAAAGAATCCACATGCCAAGCCAACCGAGTTTGTGTCTGGTTGGGGCTTTTTCCTCTCCTTTCATGTTCTTTAACATACATACGTTTAGTTGCTTGAGCCTGTGCCTTGCAGAAAGTGCCTGAAGTGGCATGAAGCCTCAGCAATGGAGACTGAAAGCCCATGTGCGGAAGGGGAAGATGAACTGCAGGGGCATCAAATTTGTGCCTGGAGTTGGAACATGCCAGGCTGAAGATGGCGGGATTGGTGGGGAACACACTGCCATTGAGCGAGGGGATGCTTTCCTATTAGCTGAGGTGTGGGAGAGCTCAAAAGCAGCCTCAGCGTTTTTAACACATGGAACAATGCTGACGTGCTCTGGGTTCAGTGCTGGACTAAAACCGGTTTTAGTTCATCCTGCAAAAAACGCAGCGAGCGCAGCTGGAGGATGGGAAGGCTGCGGGAAGAGCTGCGGAACTTCCTGAGTGCTTCTGTCTAAAGCAAACAAGGGGCTTTCCAGGAAGTTCTGAGCAATCATCTGACCTTGTGCGTAGCTCAACAGCTACAGAGGGAAGGAACTATCCCAAGATGGGGAAACGAGGATTTAAACGACCCAGAACTCCCAAACCTAAACACAATTCAGGAGTTCAAAGACACCTGAAGGGCCTTCCCTCCCCTCCGGAGTTTAAAGCTCTCCCTGTCTTCACATGGGCCTCTTACTGCTTTCTTCAACTAAAGCAGCTTCTGTCTTTGGAGAGGATGGGAGCATCTGTTCTCCGCAAGAGACCACTGTATCTCTAAGCATAACACAGAAGAAGTAAGAGACCTTGCAGCCTACGTGGTTTGGACAGGGCTCCCCAAACACAGACACAGAACTAACTCCCGATACCAGTACTGCTCTGTGAGCAGCTCTTCCACCCAAACCAAATTAATCAGAAGTAAAAATGCTATGACCTTTCTAGCCAGGCAATGCTTTTTATGCTCCAGATTTGGATGCTCCTGCACTAGGAAGCTTCAAAGGGAGTAAAAGAGAAAACTGAAGGAAAAGGAGATGAACAGACCTGAGAAAATGAGCTTTTCCATGCTTACAAATGGACACTGCAGGAATCTTGACACTGAATCGCCCTCTAATTTAATTATGAGTGCAACATTGTGTTTATTTTATGAATATGCACATACATAAATACATGCAAACAAGTCTCTATTCATGTGCTACAGCTGCCCGCCTCAGGTCTTAATACTGATTGTCTTTATGGCTGTGTAAATACCTCTAGGCACCGGAGGAAATGGAATTAAATCCCTGGAAATTCAAAAGGGGGGCAGACAAACACATACACCCACCCCACTGCATCACTGGTCTCTGCTCTTGCTGTCACTACATAAATCACAACAGCTACGCTGTAGGTTAGCAATAGTTCCAGGGTCACAGATATGCATCTAGTGTGTTCTCAAGCCACGTCTACCATTCACCTTTAGCTATGGATATTTCCATGTAGACCTCATGGTAGAAACCTTAACTGATGTCACACATAAACCACAGCTCAATGTGTAGGTTGCCCTGCAAGAGATTTGTCATGCTTTAAGCTAATTCCACCTTGTGTGCAGAAACACCCTCAGCGCACACCCTGCCTCTGAGATAACCTTCTTTAACCTTCCGTATCAGCACAGAAGCCTTTCAGTGGCTTCTCGCATCCAACTCAATCCTCTGAAGGATCAGAACAAGAGACCAAAGAAAAGGTGGATTACAAAGAGGAATTTAAACAGCAGTGTTCTGGCCTGTCAGAAATGAGCATTTTTAGGTTGTGCAGATGTCAAAAAACACATGTTGTTATTTCCAAGTGCCAAGCACCAGCACTGATTCCCCCCCCCCCCCCCAAGTCTGTACAATTTTTGAGGACAAAGCGATTCTGAAGTGTTCACTGCCCTTGCTGCAGTGCCACCAAACACAGCTTTCGGGTGGACTGTAGGGCTTGCTCACCTTCAGACATTTCAGGCTAGGACTGCAAACATGCATGGATGACTACTCAACCCCCTCCTTTCCTGCAGGAGAAAACTAAACAGCCAAGGTTGATGGTTTCTTTAGAGCACGCACCAAAACACTCCAGACAATGGAAGTTTCATTTCAGACTCCTAAACCAGAGCCACACTTGCAATCTGCAAACTTTCAGTCCTGATGTGCTCAGGAGGAGGGAAGGACAGCTGCGTGTCAGCATCCGTCTCCTCTGTGCAAACACGAGCCTAATCCTGCGCACTTTGATCTGACGGTGACAAGCAGCGGAACAACACAAGGCACCACTTGTTTCCACTACAGCTTCAAGGAAAAGTGAAGCAGAAAGTAGTTACAACTTGCATGAACGCTGACACCTCAGCAGACGCAAGCATTTGCTAAATGTAACGCTGGTCTTTCTCTACCTTCCGTTTCTGCAGTTGTATTTGCGTTTGTGTTCAAACACCCTCCTTTCGCACATGTCAGATTCCAGCCACAGGCATTATCCTGCAGGAAACAAACTTCAGATGGAAAAGTAGGCCTGATTTTGATCTTACAAATGCTGGTATTAAGTAAGAGATTAATAAACCCAGTGATGTTGCTCCAGTGCAAAACCAGAGCCTGACTGGACATCTTCCTCTTGACTCTTATGCCCTGTGGCTTATGCCACTAATCTGACAAACTGGCAGCTACCCAGGTACTCAAGACTATGCTTAAAGTTACAAGTAAAGGAATAGGATATTTTTTTAAGGACTCTCAACAGATGTAATACATTTTTATTATTAATACATTTCTGTATAAAACTTCCACTGCTGATACTGCAAATGGGAGAAATCCCATTGAAACAGACAGGAAAACAATGCGAAGATAATTACCTTCCTTGTCTCCACCTCTGGATTTGGGATACCACAACTGGAGCACATTATGGCTCACCCACAGCAAATACCTTCCACAAAGCATGCAGGGAACAGGAGCTCATGGGATTGGCCCAGCGTTTGAGGGACTTCAAGCCACATTCAGTGTCAGGGCAGAGCAAGGCAATGCTGTTCAATGTAACTCTGTGAAGCCCTAACTTGCAGTTCACCTCCACATGACAATGAGGATGAGGCAGGGGCAGTGTCCTGCTCCAAGCCCCACTAACACATAGAGCTTCCTTGAAAAAAGCAGTCCCATGATTATTTGTGGGACTGGAGACTGGGGCAGTCTCTGAAGAACCAATTCAAAGGTTTTGGTTTGGCGGGTTTGGTTTTGTATGGATGGATGTTTGTTTCCTTTGGCAACTCCGACATTCAGGGATCACGAAGCATTCCTGTACACTAACCATACACTGCAGCACCTCTGTAAACTGTAAGGCACGACTATGTCCATTGTACAGGATGAAAACCAGATCCAGAGAAGATACAGGCAACGTTCTCAAGAATGTCTATTAATTTTGGAAACCTTGGGGATTAAGGGCATTCTAACTGCCAATCTCTCCCTAAGTGAAGTACCAGGTGCTTGGGTATCCTTGCTCAAATAACAGTTTTAAAAGTTCACAGCACTTCAAAGGAAAAAAGACCAGATCTTGGTCTCAGATGTTAAGAACTTCAAAACAAATGGTCCTTCTTTGAAGCATTAACCTTATAACTGCACTAAGAGTCTACGCTGAGTCAGTGACAGAGCTGGAAACAGTTTCTGCATCCTCACCGCTTAGGAAACTAAGTAGTTGCGCTTTCCCCTTTCCACTCCTTTGGTAAGCATATGGATTTCATCTGTCATCCAAGCTGACCAAGCCTGTAACCCAGCAGCTGACCTCTATCCAGAAGCCAAACGTGGAGGCCACATTAGAAACTGCGTCCATACTTTCGGCATTCTGACTGTGTGTTCAAATAGAACATGGATCATACTACATTGTTTTTCTTCTTCTCAAATCTGTTTCATGCCTCTCAAACATACATTTATGAAGTCCATGCACAGGTAAGTGCATGTCTGCAACACAGGCCATTTCCAGGGTCTGCCTTGGCCCTGTAAAAGTGAAAACTTTTACTGCCTTAGACATCCTCTTCTATTAGACCTATGAACAAGGCTATGAACTGGGTAGAAATGCACAGGTTAGCAGACAATCCCCCACGGCCCAAGGAAAATTGTACTGTTAGTTAAAATGCTGCTACAGAGTGCACAAGACAAAAGTTTAATGTTAATTCCTGAAAATGAGCTTGCAGGTCTTACATTTAAATGGATGCTTTTACCAGAGCACGAGTGGCAAACACAACCTGCAGCAATAATGAATATGCCCACAGTACATTAGGAAGGAACGGCCAATGTGCATTTTTCCCCCATTTATATCCTGATCCTTTCTAACGACACATAACTAAGTTAGGGATGAATCTATTAGCACAGTGTGAGAATTTTGTACAATGAGTGAGTACCCCATGGACAATTCCTTCATGTAAATGAATCCAACGCTGATGAAAATGAACCCTGATGACTGTGCTCTGTCCTCTGAAGAAAGGGTCTGGGACAAAGCTGTGTTAAGAAAAACAGGACACCTGGTAAAACAAGTTCAGTGACTTGACCCTGACAGAACCTGTGTACATACTGAAAGATGCGGTTGTTGCATACAGGAGCATGCAACCTAAGGGACCTCTCCATCATACACTGGCCATTTATACAAGGGTAGGTCCTCCTGCAAAATGTTTTCTCATTGATATTTACCCTGAAAATCAGAATAGCTCATGGAGTATTTCAGTGGCAAATAGTTCATAAAGAGCCTCCCTGTCTACCCTAATTACTTCAAAAGCAGAAAACACTGCTTTCACCCACACTCCTTTGCCTTTGCTTCATTTACACTTGAGCTTCAGGCCTCAATGCTTCAAAGGCACAGAGCAGTTTCTCGAAGGGCAGTCAGCACCGCACTATTCAAGTGAAGCTTTTAGCTAGGGGTAAGGGGGATTTACCTAATGGGAAATCCCATGTGCAGAACTCCTTCCATCACCTGTGATTCTGCTGGAGGGGAATGATTAACTGGGAAGTATCTGGACTCTGGGCATGAGCAGAATTCCTTTACAGGGGGTGAGAGAAAAGCCAATGCTGAAGTTGGGTGGAAGCTGTCCTGTAGCAGACAGCCCTATCTCTACCACAATGGTGCTGGGGGAAATGGAAAACATACAGTGTGGGTAGGGATCGGGGTCCCTGTAGGATTCCCTGAAGGCTCTTGGGAATACCAGCCACCAAGAGTCCCATATGCTCTCCTCACAGCCAGGCAGGGGCCAGCCTCTTGCAGTCAGAGCCCTGCGAATCACACACAGCTCATCCCCCTCCAGACACCACGACTTGTGTTAAACAGCATTCTGTCACTAGCGTCACCCAGCTGGGTCAGCCCTCAGAGAAAGAACATTTCCTACCAAGGGGCTCGTTACTGTCTCCCCTGGGTGACCTGTCATCCAAAACAGATGAAGTTAAATTCAGTTTAACAGCTGACAAAAATCACAGCCTCCAGCACTAAGGCTGCAAAGGCACTAAGTAACTGAATAGCAGGATAACATGGTACGACTGCATCCTCACATTTCTTGTTTCCTGTGCGGTGAGCACGCTGCAGAACTAATATCTCACCCTACACTTCAAATATGAAACATTGCTCCCCGAATGCCCTGCGTGTTCCCTTATTATTTACATGGAACTGGGGAAAGGCTCACTTGAACGTTAGATTTTCTCATTAACTGTCATTTGGTTGTATTTTGTATCTTCTCTGTGCAAACATCAACAGCTACACAAGGCTGCAGAAAATGGAGATCCTCCTACAGCAGTTATTTAGATCGCAAGCTCTCATATGCAGAGCTAGCAGAGCCTTTGTGCTAAGTGCAGCACCCAGCACAGCAGGGCTCAGATCCAGAGGTAGAGCTCCAGTAAGCATAAATTTATGCATAGTTAGACAAAAACTGTAACGAAGAAAAGGAGGGGAACTATAGGTAGTATTTCATCTTCAAAATACACCGCAAGCGATACCCTAACATAATGCAAGAGCAGCCAGTATAACTGAATACATCCTGCTCCGCTAAGGCAGGCCCTTAAAAAGCCACCCATTTTCAAGGAGTTTTCAAAGCCAATAACCTGTTCAAGACAGCTGGGCTTCCACAGTCCTGAGCTTCATTTCATACATCTCTCCCCCTCCATGATACTGCCTGCTCTGCTACTGGCTTCCAGAATCCACCATCTGCTTCCAAAGCGGTAAACGGAATCTGAAAATGGAAATAAACCAAGATATGCTCAAGTTTGGAGTCTATACCCGTACCTGATCGCTGACCGAGATTTTCCCCCTTCCTACAGCACCATCCACCTTAATGACATGTTTCACATGAATAACAGCATGAGGAAAACTCTGTCAATTTAGCCATAACATACTTGGGGACAGCAGGTGGGGGTCAAGAAAGATTTAATCATCCTTGATCCAGTCATTTTGAATCTCACCCTATGCTCAAGAAGAAACTGAGATACTCTTGTACGTATTTTCCATTCCCAATAGTGTGAATAAACTCATTGAAATTCACTATACACAAAACTCCAAAACCCAATTTTGTTGTCTAAAGTATGCAGTTAAAAATAAGTGTTCAATCAGCTCTAAGAGGAGAGGATTTAAATGTTCTGTCAATATTGAATGGAGTTTCTTACTCTGCATCAGAACAGGGGTACCATTTTACTAAGCCTGCTTTGACTGCCTTTCTCCAGACTAGATGCATAGCGTGTATCAGACACGCCATCTCAGAAAGTCAGAAACATTGAGTTATCATCTACATTTAAATAACAGATCATATCCAGAAATTTAAACAGCAGTTTTAGAGACGTGTGTAGCAATCTTCATTTCACATTACAGGAAATGGAGACACGATGACATTAAGTCACCCAGTGAAGGTCACCCAGCACGTTAGCTGCATCCCCTCCTACTCATCCTTTTGATCCCACTGAAGCACAGCTAACCAACAGTCTAGGTCACAGTGCCTGACCTGTCTGAAAACTCGCCTGCTACAACACACACTTCAACCGAGGCATCTGGGACCTGCACCCTTGGTGGCAAGCACTCTCTCCTGACAGGAAGCACAGGGTGGGGGAGAGTGAAGTGACCTAGGCTCTAGTCCAGACTTCTCAGCCTGTGGCTCATCACATCACTGCACATCCTGTCTCACCGGTGTCCTTGAGAACCCACCATTACCTTCAGTGGGCCAGGCCTGAATCCTTCCTCTGCCACATACATGCACTGGCACTTTTCTACCATCACGTAACACTTTCAAACTGGAGCACAGAATGCAAGTTACTACTACCTTGGCACAAATGCAATTATTTCAGCTAGTCAGAGAAGAAAATCATCTATCCTGATGTGGATGGCAAGTCTATATCCATCATACAAGTCCCATTGAAAACTCTTAGCAAGAACTAAGTCTTCTACATCTGTGTTTTATTCATTGAGAATTTCTCTGACAATAACGTGATAAATCCCCAGCCAGGTGGAGCAATAGAGCGATAACTTGGTGAAATAGTTCTACACTACTAATTAGATATAGTAGTATCATCTTTCATCGCTTCCTTGGTGATGCTTAGATTGGTATCTTTCTAAGCAACAATCCTTTACATATGTACATGGTTCTGCACGCAGACTGGACCACGCTTGACTCTTACCTAGTCAAGTATGGTTGCAAACTGTCAAACACCCTATCAGTTGTCCAAAGGAGCAAAGTGAAAGTAGAAGAGTGCTCAAGTCAGTAATTTCTATCAAGGAATACACACGTGGCTGCATCCAACAAGCTTTGATTTTCTTGTCTGACTTAAGAAACACCATAACAAGGGGCAGATGCTCTGCAAAGGCCACGATTATCTTCACCATCTGAGGATCTGACTCAGGAGAAGAAATTTAATAAAGCAGGGTTGAAGCCAATACATCACAGGCACCTCCACTCCACAGAAACATGACCATGCGGTGACCCTGCTCTTGTCTGTACACTGAGAACTATTACCATGAAAGTCTGCCAGAAAAACATAATAGGAATAATGTACTTATCTGCTGGGTTTTGTCAATGCTCAAAGTATTTTCTGGCTACTTCCTTCCCCTCCTGACACGCAAAAACTTTGAACTATGGATGCTGTGGCTCTCGGATTTGTGTGCACGCTTGTTGAAACTGAAAAACAGAATTCTCAGGGCATTCTGGCTCTAGATCCTTGTAAAGCCAGTATTTCTTTTAGAGATCAAGTGTCAGAGCAATGCTGAAAAAATGCAGATGCTAACATTAAACACTTCTTGCTTCAAAGACTGCTATACATCCTTCCAGTCATAACTGCCCAACTGAATGGGTTTTGCTACAGATGAGGGACACAAACCCCCAAAATGCAACTCAAAAGAGGATACTTCCAGATATTTTTTCACGGCCTTTAATGTAATGAGAATCATGCACAAGCCACTTCCCTCATCATGCTTCTTTTCCAAGGAAAGCCATCCGGAAGTCCTTGCATTCATAGGAATCTCCTAGCAGACCACAGTGTTTGTTTGTTAACCCTCAGGATGTTCCAGGAAGAGATTATCGGTATTTCTGATCTGGTTACAGTTATTCATAATGCAGCAAAGGAATGGAAAACGAGAAAGGGCAGCTGGCTGCCTGCTGCCATTGAGGACCTTTCCCTTTTAGTCAAAAGGTACAAAAAGAGATGAACCGGCAAAGAAGGAAGGGGAAGAATGTTTCTGACAAACTCAGTGACTGGACCTGCAGTTAGGGTAGCACAGCTTCGTCTCTCCCCATTTCTTCACACAAATTCAGTTCTGATGCAAACTCCGACAAGTTCCGTGTTGCTCCCAAGTCATCCAAAGTCTCTTCAGCTCAGCGCTCTCTTTGATTAACAGTCTTCCTATTTGGCCATTGAGGCTTTCTTGATTCAAGAGTCTTCATCAGGACCTGCCGTGTTTACCTCCGTACTCTTTGTTCAATGCTTCTTGCTAAATCCTAATTCCCAAGACACTTTCTTCTCCTTAAACGCCCACAAGACATTTTGGGGATGTTTCCTTTCATTTTGACAGGGGTGAGTCTTTTGGTTTTGTTTCACTTTTTGACTTTTTTTAAAGCCTATTGCTGAAACAAATGAGGGGAGGTGCCTCCAGGGCAGCATCCGCCAGTAACACTTGGTGCCCTGGGATCACAGAGTATCCCCTAAGTGAGACACGAGCCACTGAAGCTAGATGCGTGCTCTGGGCGGTGCTACACTCCAGGTTCCATCAGGCTGAGCTCCAGCCCATGTGTTCAACCCCTCTGGTTTTATCATCCATACCCCCTTGCTGTCATTCACAGTGCCTGAGGGCCCTAGGGTTCAGGAAAGCTGGCAGCACTCCTGTCAATAAGGCAAGGTTTAGTGTCTGACATTTCAGGAGATAGCTTTGAAGGGAAAACCTGTATTAACTATTTGAAGATGAGACCACATTCTTCTGTGTTCCTGTAATTCAGCACTCAGCACAGGAAGCCTGAGAGCAGCACTGCTTTACGAGGGGACACCCTCTTTCTTAGTGATGACCATAACATGGCAATGTGTCTGCAGCAAGTTTGTGTGTGGAAAGTGCACAGGCATGACATAAATCACCTCAGATTTCCTAGCAGTAACATGACCCCAAGGCAACATATTAAGTACATTAAAAATGAATTACATGATGGCCTGATGCAACTTCAGCAGACCCCATGTCAGACCTAGCCTAAGGGAGGAATGTGCCCGCCAGCTTTTCCGTAACAACTGTCTTTTTACAGTGACTTAATTACTTACACATCCTGTGTGTTTAGAAGGCATACAGCAAGACCAGCTGATTTCAAAACAACTTTAAAACAGACATGAAAATGCATCTCTAGAGCCTCATTTACATTGGTGCACAGCATGTAAGTCTAGGTGACATAGCATCATAGAATAGTCTGGGTTGGAAAGGACCTCAAGATCATCCAGTTCCAACTCCCTGCCATGGGCAGGGACACCTCACACTAAACCATCCCACCCAAGGCTTCATCCAACCTGGCCTTGAACACTGCCAGGGATGGAGCATTCACAGCTTCCCTGGGCAACCCATTCCAGCGCCTCACCACCCTCAGTAAAATCACTGCTCACAGCAGATGAGGGGACACAAAGGTTGGTACTGTCAGATCTCTCAGGAGTTTGGGGATGGTCACATTAGAGTTCACATAGGAGGTGATGCTCAGGAACACTCCCAGGCAGACTCACAAGCTGTGTACACCCCATTTGTCTTCTATTACAACAGTATGGTGGGGCTTTCTGAGACTCTGCACTTCCCCAGACACAGCTCCCACCTTCCAAACCACTGCACAGGGTTTTACATTTGCATCTTTAAGCTAAAGAGACGGATAGTGAACTTAATCAACCAGTCATTAAAGATGAGCTTCCTATGAAACTGCTGCTACTCAATTAGCCCATTGGAATGGAGATTAAGAATCCTGACAGATAAATGCTGACTATGACTGTAAATTATGTTTCTACAACGTTCAAGACCAAACCCCCATAACTTTGAATAATTTGGGTCAGAATGTTGGTTTTGATCCTGTGCATTACAAAATAAGTTCCGTTTTTCATAAACGCATATCCAACAACCCAATAAGACCACAAATTCGCTTCGCAGTAAAATCAATGAGTTCAGACTTTTGAGCTTTCAAATGCGGGTGCTCAGTTCATTTCCGTATCTGGTTTCTCAAGCGGGTCAGACCTTCCTCAAAAGTAGACGTCACACGTAATACAGATGTGTGGACTGGGTTGTGGAACTGAGATTTGCATGCAGAGTCTGCCCATAGCACTGTTCCTCTTCTCATGCTTGCAGCTGGGCAGAAAAAATCCACAAATCACCAGCATCCACCTACTCACCTTTCATATGCACATACAAATGGACAGCAGTATTGGGTTTTCACAGAAAACCCAGGATCATAAATTCATATGCTTACATTTTTATCTAAGACAGCAGACAGAGGTCCAAGAGGGTACATCTCTATCTTCTAATGACTGCTGGCTGGTGTGATAGTTTATACAAAGGTGAAAATGGTGGGGAAAAACAAGTAAGGTTCACTGTCCTCAGATGCCAGCTCCAATTCTTGCTTATTTACTAAACGTCCCGTAAAAATTCTTATGAATGACTTCTTCGAATGTGCCGCTGCTCTCCATCTCCAAGCCTTTATAACAGCATCTAAATTTAAAGGGATCACATTCAAAGTACATGCTTTATTTTCTAAAAGTGTCTAACTGATGCACCTAAGGAAGGGTTTTTTCATTATCCCCATGCCAGGTATTACACACCTTCATACACATGGCAAACCAAAACATTCTTACGTTAAAAATGTAGCTCACCTATACTCTGAAAATGCTCTGTTAATTCTTATTATTGTCCCTATACTCAAGCTGCCACCATACACGTCAATTAGTAATTTATATTGTTTCCCTCCCTTTTTTGTTAAGTGTCAATCTTTATTTTCCTCATTAAACCTTACAGAATGGTGGGGATGAAGTCCTCCCTGGGTCATACTCTTCAACCATCCTTTTAGCTGACCTCCATTTAGTGTGAGCTCCATGCCATATGAAATTTCTTTTCAGGAAATGGAGACCAAAAACGCATGTACAAAAGTTCATGTGGGTTCTTCAATACAGCAAGAAGTGGCAAATAATCACCTCTCGGCCCTGGAAGAAATTGCTTTGGATCTGTACCCTATAATACAGTCAGACACCTTTTGAAACATCACTGAACTGAGAACACATTCCGTTTAAGCAGGAACTGTCCCCTTCTTTTTCTTTCAGGCTAGTCCCCAGAGGAGTCTCTGATCTGCTTGTACTTTGTGTTTGTACCCTTCATCACAGTACCTAAGTTTATTCTGTCCTGTGTTCTCTATACACGTGCTCCTCAAGCCTCTCTGGTGCTTCAACAGGGTTCTCTTCATAGGCACACATCTCACACCAAACCCACTAGCCCAAATGTATCAAATATTCTGAGTTTAGCCTATGCCCTTTTGTTGCATTCTCAAGGCACAAGTGAAATCCAGACCCCCCTTCTGGGGCGGGGGTACTATAGGTATTTAACCCCTCAAAGAAATATAACAGGAGAAGAAATTCTGAGAAATAGACCTTGAAATGCAGTGGCATAAGATGCCTACAGGGTCAGCAAGGTGTATGCACAGGCTAGGCTAAGTCATTGGGTTTGACCAAACCTCATGATGTACAAACTGCTACAATTCTTAGGACCCAAGATTTAAATTCCCCATGAAAACAACTGAGAAAAATCAGCAAACTGTTTCAGCTCGGATTTGGAGAACTCCTCTTGCTTCTGACCAGTGCTTAAATGCAATGGTAGGAAGCGTACCCCAAAATAGGCTTTACACAAGCCATGTGCAGAAAGATCACAAATCCCTATCCATAATCCCTATCCATAGGATACACACCCAAAACTTACATTATCAACCAAGCCTATGAGTCCGTTCAATTCAAATGCTCCTGACTGGAGGAACCCTTCAAGCCCACAAGTATACAGCTTTGAAGTAAAGCCTACAAATAAAAGTTACAGCAACAAAATAGCTAACAGCACTGCGGCTCCTCCGATGAGCAGGAACTCATAAAACTTTAAACTCTAGAAAGAGCAGTGTCGTTCTGAGCCTTTGCTATGAGCAAAAAGCAATTTTCCACTACTTGGCCAAAGCAGGAGAAAAATCAAAATGGGAAAATTTGACTTTCTACACGAGTGGGCTCAAATCAATTCTTACCTCCTCTGTCAACAGTTTTTATAGGTGTTTGAAGGAGGATGGGGAATGGGGCCATGAAACCAATAAGAGGGAGGAAATGGTTACCAGAACCTGCAAGCTGTAAGGAGAACTTGCTTCGTGGTTCATTTTCAGGTTGATCAATTCAGCTTCCAGTTAATAAATAAAATAAAACCCAAAAAAGGCTTCCTTTGTTGAAGGAAGGAGCAGTGGGGTTCTGCTGTCTAAGCTCGTTGCAAGTGAATTAGACCAGGCAGGCAACGAACCCATAAGAAGGATACCCTGCCCTGGCCATCCCCTAGCAAATGGGTAGTGAAGCAATAACACCCCGCAGTGATTCCAGCTTTCTCCTGAGCTGCCCAACACTAGGTTTTAGCAGAAGGCAGTTCTGCAGTGAGCATTTTCAAGTGCTTCTCATTTTGATTGATTTTTGTTATTTCCTTTTTAAATCCCTTCCTCATAAGCCATTGCACTCTGTTTTCCTGCCTGGCCACATGCCTCAGCATCTACCTGTCCTTCATTCCTTCTCTCCACCCTTGAAAGAAAGAAAGGGATTCTTTCCTCTGTATTACTATGGCAACGCCTTGGTACTGGCATTAGAATCCCTTGCGTTAAGTGCTGGGCAAACAAGTATTTCCCCAGTCTCTCAGGGGAGCCAGCCCACAAAAGTTATTATAGCGAGAGTTATGCCAGAAACTGGACTTCAGGCCATAACTATGTCTGACTTACTGCTTTATCGGGCCCCTCTCCAACTAAGCAGAAGGATTTAAGTGTCTGCTTGAAAAGCTCTCTCCCTCAAACACCTGGAAACATGGACTGCGGTCAGGCAGAATGAAGCCTAGCAGAGAAAGGGAAGAGTGAAACGTCTGGAGAAGCTGAAAGTTCTCAGCCACACCAAAGTCCCTCTGAAATCCGGGTGCGTGGAGAAGCCATAAGGAGCCAGTCAGTTTGTCTGCTTTCTCTGCAACTTAGTGAACTTAATGGGCTGGGCTAGTTTAGGTCATTAGAGCAAGAGCCCTTATGGAGTCTGCTGCCTCCGGGAAGCTGCCTGCGTGGATGGCTGCTCTGCCTGAAGAGACAGGCAAGAAAGCTTAAAAATGAACTAGAACTCTGCGGGCTGATGTGGCTGCTGGCTGATGTGGCCGCTGGCCGTGACCCCTCCCGCAGACACACACCAACAGGAATTTTCCATCTGTCAGAGCACCAGCTTTCTGTCCAAGTGGAAAAAAGTGTCAGCAGCCTGCATCTGCAGGAGGAGGAAAAGAGAAGGAAAAGGAAGTGGGGAAGGAAGGAAGACAGGGAGTCTGAGACAGCAGGAATCACTATTCTTCTTCCTATGGCTTTGCACTGGCAGAGGAGTTGTGTCTGCACTCTGCCACAGATGAACCAGTCACACCTACAGCCACTCTGATGCTGATGGATTACTGCCTGTTAGGCACTAGCTTCATCAGCTTCTCCCTTGTCCCGATTAAGATCACTACAGTACTAATTTATGCAAAGATGAGCCCATCTCTCCTGCGCTTGTAGCTCTGCACTAACCCCTGTGGGGTCTTGCAGTCTTTACAAATGGGGGCTCTGCAAGGTAGAAATTAACTTTACAGTGCTTTAACTTTACACGGTGCAGCCCTTATCCCTGGCTTTCCTGCACAGACTTACTACCTGAGGCAAAAGAGAGGCTGGTTTCCCTGCTCAACCACAACAGGAGACCTCAGTGATTTCATTTTAACAGCCTGAAGCCTAAAGAAAGCTTTTGCAGGCAACCTTTGTCCCCCTGAACTCAGGCAGGGCTTTCAGAGGACTATCATCCAGAGTCACTCGTATGTCATGACATTAAGGAGGCAGCGGGTATATTCTTTCCATGCCCTTCAAGCAAACTGCCTGTTCTCAGAGCAGTCAGCTCTGGAAATGGCTTCTTTTCAAAGAACTGACATAGTCCCGGGGTGATCTGAGAGTAGGTGTTTTCTCCAGGAAAACCAATGAATAATACACGGCAACAAGTCATGACTTTGACATTCTTACTTTCTTTTTAGGTTTTGAACGCTGGGGAATGCAGGAAACCTTTGTCACCAGCTCCTGCGTGGACTGGAATATCAGTATCTGAAAGAAGATGAAAGAGATTCCTGGATTGTAACAACAGTTTGGAGACCTGAGGCTTCGTGCAAACCACCACAAAAATCTGAAGACCTGAAAATACTTCTGCTTCACACAGCTAAATGGTGCTCCAGCATGCCTATTAACCAGCCTTCAGCAGAAGAAGCACTTGGCCTGGAAAGCAGAAATGGAGGGCATAACTACTTTTAATGTTATTTAGGACCCATGGTTACACCCTGTTGATACTGTGCTGAAAGAAGGCAGCTCCTGGAAGAAAGAATTCCACACACTAAGTAACTCGATTGTTTTTAGATGTCAAATTCTGTGGTACTGATCACATCCCTGACTGCAAGTTAAAGTAACACCTACTGAGCAACTCTTTCAGTCTCAGGTGGCAGATAAAAGGAGAGAGTAAAGGTCTGTTTCTGTCAGCCTTCATGTAGCACGTGTGTGACATTCCACTGGTGCATGTGCGATGTGATGATAAACCAACGTGCAATAGTGGAAAACGAGTCCACGAAACAGCTCAGGACAGCAGTGTCCCAAGATGAAGACAAGGCTCTGGGGAAGCCTTTGCTGTACACTCGCTTGATCCAGCTGCTCTCCTCTGAGATCCTAAATAATCAAGAGAACTCTGGAGTAGCAGCTAAAGGTTAAAGAAAAGTTCTAGGACACGTGAGTGACAGATAATTCCATCCTCTGGGTGAGGAGATAACAGAGCTTGTTTTTCTGTTTGGGTTTTTTTCCCCCAAACTTCCTCCCTCCTCTCTAATAGCTTCTATTTCATCCATTTTCATATATAGTCCCTCAGTATGCCAATGACATTCATGTTAGTCTTTGCTGGGCTTGGGCAGCACTGGCCAGCAGTTGCTATGTTCATCCATACAACTAGAAGGGCTTCCACTTCAACCCTGTTTCTCCCAAAAGTAGCCTGTTGGCTGCCCCAGCACACACACATATTGCTCACGCTGCTTTTTCAGCCACGATTTGCCTGCAGCCTGCTGTATGACATTGGACAGCTTCTCTTTTCAGGAGTGCTCTCTTCCGAGATTTACTAGGCTCAATACCGCATTGCATAACCAATATAGGATGAAGGAGACAGCACTATGCTATGAATCTGGTTTGACTACAGAAACTGCAGACCTGCAGTAAAATTTGCTGCTATTAATCACTTCGCTTTTCTGATAAGATCACAGAATCCTGAAGACGTAAATAATTATTATAATAAAGGATGATCAGAGATATATAAATAATTGGAACTAATTGAAAATAGGTTGTCTGTGTCTCTAATTCAAATTCTAATGTTGAGACTAAAATGATGAAGGCCAGTTCACCTTGAGGAAGCTCTAGAGATTTTCTGTACCTGTTTGCCCTCAGTTTCAACTCACAATTCCCCATATCACTTCTACAGAGTCCTTGAAGTGGCCTGTAAATCCTGCTGCGAATACAAATGTACTACAGTTCCAATCCCCATAAACACTCCCCATGTTCCCAAATCCTAAAACAAGTTACATCCATTACCGCAATCTCTCCCCGTAATTCTGTCCATCTTTAAATTCTTCATGGCAAGAACTCCTTCTCACCTCGGTCATTTATAGGAAAGCAACCACAAATGAAATAGCTATGCATCCTGTTAGCAAAGCCACAGATGAGTTGAACAGTTTTACCACAGTGTGGTGCACTGTAAGGCAAGTACCAGATGGGAAACCGGGACACCTGGGCTCAGTTCTCAGCTCTGCTATTGATTCACTAAGGTCCTCGGGTATGCAATTCCTTATCAGTATATTCCTGTGTTCCCACCTTCCTCACTTCTAAGGCTTCTTTCTCCATTCATATTTACCTTTGGACAGGTCTTTCAAAGACAGAGGTACAAAATAATAATATTCTAGAAATGACAGAAAAAAATACAATCAGGCCCCTCTGTCATTTTAGTGAAAGTCAAAGTCAAAGCTCCCTTGAATCCCAAGAAGAAAGATTGTGTCCTTTTGACTCCAATTTACTTCTGCAGTCTTCATGACAATAAAGGCAAGTATTCAGCGTGTGCCTCAGCTTGTTGGCAGACCAAGGCCTTTGTTTGTAAAGAGTGGCCAGTAAAAATGGATAGATAAATGCATGTATAACATTAGGCTACTCTTTTTTTTTTTGTGCAAGGATATCTTGACCTGTTGAGGATATTTTTCCATACACAGTTGTTTCACTTAATTCCCTCAATTACAGCATAGCCTATTTATTTTAATGCAGAGTTTATTTTTTGTTATGAAAGTGCATGTCGTGTGTAAGAAGGTCTCAGCTCACAGTCTGGGCAACTGAAATAGGAATGGAAGAAAGCTGAAGGAAAGCAATAACTTCCCTTTGGTAATAATTAACTCTCCCCACTGGTCCTCTCCCTAGGCATGATCAGAGAGGAACTTCCTGCTTTGTTCAAGATAGGCTCTTTATTCAAATCCAGGCTCTGCAAGCACTTGACTGAATCCAACGCAGAGAGAACATGACTTGGTTTCCCCCAGCAAAGCAAGTTTTAAATGTTATTTACTGTAACCAGGAAAAACCTTAAAAGAGGACATCACGATTAACCACACAGGCTGTTTACAAACCTTTTGAATTGTTATGCTGTATATCCACTAAGTAAGTCTTAGGATCCAGTCCAGTTACTTTGCAGCTCTCTGAATTACTTACCAATTGCTTCCCAGTCACTGTCTTACTGCTATAGTATGCAAAGTATTGCTTAAACAGGACCAGAACGCACACAGCATTATCAGCATGCTTTCTCCTCGAGGGGAGCATGTGGCATATTGCACAGCCATGCTCATTCAGACCTGCAGCACATAGAGAACAGTTGGCAAAGACGATCTCTCTATATTACTGACAGTTCGGATACAATGCCTATGGTCCCACTTAGAACACATCACAGCAGATGTAGGTCCCACCCATAAACGTCAGTGAGGATGTATCACTGTCTACAAAGCTGCTTGGGCTCAGCTGACAACAGTATCTGTTGGAGGACTAGAAGAAAACCAACGCATATGAACAAAGAAAAAGGATCTCATTTTTAGTTATTGCCTTAGTCCTAGCATCCCTGCTGACAAAGGCATTCATTTCATTTACAAGCAAGATCAGCCCCAGAACTGATGGGCTAGGCTGTAGCCCAGGTTCATAAACTGTTGTGTACTGAAATGCGGTCATGCTTCCATGGCATTTACTTGTATAAAACACAAAACTTGTGGCTGCCATCCACCAAGAACAGTCTGTATATGAGGCAATGGAAAATGCTGAGTGAAAGAGCTCTTCTCCCTCCAGCAGTACTTAATAGCTTCACCATACCACCCTCAAGGCAACAGCAGCAAGCCTTCCTCTCTGTTCCAGCTATTCTATTTCTTGCTTGCCATTCTTTTCTATTGCAAGAGCAGCTTTATCTTTGTGGCAGTGAAATTAAATGTTGCCTATATGGCTGAAAGCTTTAAGCCATCTGTTAATACCTTTGTGAATTATACAGGGCGATGGTATTCTGCTTTGAATGTTGTTAAAAAAGAACATGCCACAGAGGTGGCACAAGGTCACTCAAACTTCATAAGCCAGGGAAAAACTCCAACCGCGTGCAGACCAAAGGACGTAACATTAAAAAAGGAATCAGGCAAAAGGAGAATCTACTGATAGGTCCTCTCTTTCACATCAAAAAGTGCACAAGCCTCCAAACGCTGCAGCACAACACAGACGACATCGCCACTTCACTTGTACAGTGAAAAATCCATGAGAAAGCGGAAGATTTAACTTCCTGAAACCAGCCAAAGCGTTTCTGGGAAATAAGATGAAGAACATTCTATCCACATAAGTTCACTGAACAATGGTGAGAAAAGGTCTTCCCTAAAGTAGGGACCTGAGAGTTGCTACTTTCTGAACCAAAAGACAGAGGGGTAACCCTGATTCAATCACAGATTCATCGATGTGAAGTATAAAGCCTGCAAAAGCCAGCAATAGTTTTCAGCAGCTATAAGGTGAACTGGTCTGTTAATAGTCATCAAGGTACCAGCAGTATACAGACATGTCGCAGGTCTCTATTATCATCTATCACTAAGATGACCTGGTACTTCAATAAATGAAACCAAACGTGCCAGAGGATGACTTATAATAAAATAGGGTGTGCTCTTATCTTCTACTACCTTTGACCTGATACTTGACTTTTCTTCTGGCCATCTGGTCACAATGAAGAAAACGGAGCAGAAACCTGAGCATTAATGACAGAAGAAGAGCTGGCAGTGCTGGATGAAATGTAGCAGATTTGTTTAAGTCAACTGAAAAGCTTCTCTTGCTCTTTATAAGCTATTAAAATGTAGTATTTTTCCACCAGGAGTGAGTCAAAGCAGTAAACTCCTCCACCAGTACTTAGTGCATGCATCATTCATTAGAAGCATTAAAAACAGCAAAACTGCCATTATTTCATGGAAAAGAACAGTGCATTAAGAACCTTCTTAAAAAGCAAGAGTCCATTCTGCGAGTATCTGCCAACCATCACATCTTCAACAGTTCAGTACATACCCTTATCCAAGAGGAAGTCTCCCCTTGGAACACAAGCCATTCCCTTTCCCAAAAAGCACACATAGATATCTATGATGTAAATAAGCCAGTGCAAAGAGCTTTTTCCCTTCACCTCTCAAAATGAATTACTGTGGCTCTGTTGAAAATAAATCTTTGTGTTCATACAGAATAGGACAGTTATTTGTATTTTGCTTTGGAAAAGATAGTTCACTCCAATGTTGGTTTCATTCCCAATTCAAAACCTCTCCTGAAGTGGAACCACCACTCTTCACACATTTCTAACGTGTGACCACTACAGAACAACACTTCCACACTGCAGTTTCATTTTCCCTGTGGCTGCACTAGTGCCTGTAGCCTTTTCCTCCTCTAACTTCTGAAGGATTTAAGCCACGTGTTTAAATGATGTGCTGAAATAAGGCCAGAGAGAGTAAGTAATTACTAGTGTCTTCTTCCCTCCCATTTTGCCACTGTATTATTAACATGTAATTAGCAGTCTAATTTTTAGTTAGGTGCTTAAAAAACCTTGAAGCAGAGAGTTTTAAATTATTAATGAGCCATTTTTTAAAAGGCAAACTGTAATAAGTGTACCCTCTCCTCCACATATTTAATGATCATAAGGGCTTAACACATTATTCTTCAATTACTAAGGACAGGTTTGCAGAGAAAGGCAGTATTTTCTCTAATTGGAGGTACTAAATTTCCCTTATAGCCATGATGGTCTACAGCTATGAAAACTATGTTCACTAAGTGTCAGGCTAAAAATGCATAGGGGAGATGATTTTTCAGGCGCAGGAAGGTATTGCTCTATCTGTACAGGTGCTTTTTCATTGCCAGAGATGTTTCTTGTTGGAAACATCTTGCTATCAAATACTTACTTGTTAAGGCAGCTATTAATCAAGAATGTGATAGAAACACAGGTCTATAACAAAAGACATTCACAGAACAATAAGGGGCTATTGTTTGTTTGGTACCCTGTAACCAGTTTGACAGGTAGCTCCTCTTTAGATTCTAAAGGCACCAGGGAATTTCATCATCAAGAGAGGGCCTATAAAGTCAACTGATGACTGCTCAGCATACCCCTGCCCGCTAAGGACAGTGACCCATGAAGTGCAAAATATTCCAGCCCTTGAGCACAACACAGGGCTGTGAGCTGCAGGACTTCATATGCTCAGAAGGGTCACTATTTGCTTAAAGCACGTGACCCTTCTTTCTCTCAATCCATCCACACCTATGCAAGTGGGTCTTCTTGCAAAGAGCCACCAGCTTGGGTGAGGTAATGAAACCTCACTTCTTCACGAGGACACCACTTGCAGATGCACAGCACAGTATTCATTAACTGCATAGTTAACTGCAAGGGAATTATTCCATATTCACTTCTCTGAGGCCCCTGACAATACATCCCTGAGAGCTTCTCTAAGCACAACAGAAAGAGAATGGAAAACGACATCTATCCGTAACAACTACAGGAACTTACTGAAAAATAGCAATTAACATCAAGACCCTTACTAAGACAAGAGGAAGATCCCTCTGTAAAACAGCTATTCCAAGGTCAGAGCAGATCTATGCTATCGAAGCAGGGTCATGAACGTTTCTATCACGAGCAGCCCCTGGGACCAGATGAGCATAAATCAGCATAGTTTTCTTACCATCTGGAATGCAGCATGTATAATTGCAGATATTAGGGGATTTTCTGATTTTATCGTCACGGTTGCACATAGCAGCACGCGTCTTCAAGTGTTCCCTTCACTTACAGTGCCCTATAAACCAACAGACTTGCTATTAGCCTTAAAGCTGTTTGAGTTCTTAGGAAAAGCAAACCGAAGTAAACTTCTTCACACAAGTAACCTCAAGAACCAATTGCTAAGGTAGTATGTTATGCCACAAAATTCATGAGGAAACCACACATCAGAGTTCCCAATGCAATACAAAAAGTCATTCCAAAAGGTTTATTAGCCAATATATATACGCTTCATTGTGGGAAATGATTTTGAGACCATCTTTTGATTACACGCCACAAGGTTCCACAAAAACCTATCCTAAGTACGGGACTATTTGATGCTTTCCTTAATAAACTGGCTGATGAAAAAGGCAGTAAGATTAATTTTGCAGGTACATCAAGCTGGGAGTGATTGCCAATATGCTGGAGGATACAAAGAGAATTCAAAATGATCCTGACAAAAAGTGAAAGAGATATGGAAAAAAAAAAGGGAAGCAATTCCACCAGTAAAATTCAGTAAAAATTCAACTAGCATGCTGAGGCAAAGGTTCTAGACAAATGCTGAGTGGGAATAAATGGGTAAAAAGGGCACTGATATATAAATTCCTGAGCAAAAGGATCTCAAGCTCCAGATGGGTCAGAACTCCTAAGACACTCTCATATAATGCCATAAGCTGTCAGAAACAAGCTAAACCTCCAAGCAGGCAACACAGGGTAGATCAGTAGTCATCCCTACCTGCTCGATTACACTTTAAAGCATTAGGCTGTCAAGATGATCAGGCATGTGAAATCCCTGAAGTTACAGACCTTGGTTCTGATATATTCAGAGATTAAAATACGATTGCTCCTGATTTCTCCAGGAATACAGTGCAAAAACCTTTGCTAGTGATCAAGGCTTCAAAGAGCAATTCATCTCTAATCCCCACAGATGCCATAATGAAAGAGAAAATTCTAAGATATATAGGAGAAATAAGGAAACAATGGCCAGCGTAGACATCTCTTTTGGATCTGGACCTACTAAGACAGCTAGGCATGTGACAAAAAGATGAGGTGCTATGTAAGGACAGTGTTTCTTCCATTATTTTTTTCTTCCAACTGCGTTTAAAGCCATCAATATTACTAGCAATTTTGCTTATCACTTTCTGTGTTTAAGGAAAGTATCTTAAAGCAACCTGATTTGCATACTGATTTTGCATGTTGACACAATTCCAGCAAAGAACTGGGATTCCTAGCAAACGGGAATTAAGGATGGAGCGATGATCTATTCATCTAATTGTGTGGGAGTTTGAGATCAGTACCAGATGTCATCTTTCCCCTGCTCCCATACTTCAGCACCACGTAGCACACTAAAGATGAACTTGAACATTCCCTCTCTCCCTGCTTGCTCCCGGAAAAACAGCTCATTCCCCAAGCACGTCTTAAACCTGGTTCTTGGAAAGATGAGCTGGTAAAATATTAAGCATTAATCAGCAGACATTTTAATTCTCTCTCTTGCTCTCCTTTTATTTACAGCTACTGTGGGCTTACAAGGAGACTCTAAGGCAAACTGCCTCACCCCAGTGGCAGGGCACGATCTGGTCTATGGAATGAAGAATGCTGCAATGTTTTTCTCTGCCCCACTCAGGTCCAGACCCACCATCCTCCTCCATCATTACAGTAGTGGTAACCAGCTGTCTTTATACCAGTTCAATCTACTGTAAAACATCTTCAGCAACACCATTTTTGCTTCATTTTCCCCTTAAGCAGATGCCAGGAAATAAGAGCCAATATCTTTTCAGAAGTCTGGATTTCAAAAATCACACTTATCACTCCTCACAAAGAATTATTTTTCCTGTAATCGGTGCCAAGCAATTCCTAGGCACATTAGTACAGAAGCTCATTGGGATTCATATGTGAAAGTAATGCAATGTTTAATAATTTACTTAGAGAACACTGTCATCTCTCTAAATGTTTCCTGAAGCCGTCATGATTAACATTTATGTTGGTGCAATTGACGATGAACATTCTTGAGGGTTTTGCCAACATAAATATGACCTGCTTAAGCAAACTGCTCTCCAAAAGCACAGATTTCAGTGGTGGGGTTTTGTCCTGCAGATGTTTTATCTTGGCACTGGTCAACCACTCCCCGCTTCCTGCCAGCTTCAGTGATGCAGAGCGTCTGCTCTCGGTTTTTGGCGCAGGCACAAATGTATAACTGGGAATCACAAAACTGCGTTACCAGCTTTGAAAGGTTAGACAGTGAAGGCCAAATAATCTGTTGTTCTAAAAGCTGAAGGTATTCGCTATTCTGGGATGTTGCTTTGGGCTTACACCACCTCAGATGAACCAGATTGTTATTCCAGGGAACAGTCCCTAGTATGAAGGAAATAAATTCAACAAAATCATGCAATTAAAGGTGAGCAAATGCTTACGTCTTTTCAGGATTGCAGCAGCTACACATGCTTATCCAAGCTCATGTTTCTGGCTATCTAGGGACAAGAAGTATAACCTATACGTGTACACCCGTGGGCAAAAAAGAAGGCGAGGTTTATTATAATGGTTACTAAAGTTCATCTTTCTTCTACAAACTATGACTCATGCTTTAAGCTGAATTTTATTACAGACATTAGTCTAGTCAAATAGTGAAAGCTATAAAGCAAGCCAGCTATTTGACTTTCACTGATTTTAATATTACAGAGTAGGGAGGGAAAAGCCGATTTCCCCAGAACAGTGGTGCTTAACAGCATCATAGACATCTCTAGAAACTGTTTAGGTAGGGGCTCTGCACCCTTCTGCCTTCAAGTCCTAGGACAATATTAAGAGAAGCAGCATCAGGCATAACATTTGGACCCAAATAGATCTGTTGGAAAACGAACATGATCCTTATTCCACTGACTGGCACATGCAAAGAAACAACACAGATGGACCTTCAGCTCTCAAAAAATACCTCTAATCAGATAAATTCTGGGAGTTTACTATAGGCAAAACTGGCATCTGAAGTAAATTCATAGCAATATAACACCAAGTCACTCAAACATGGAGCTGAAGTCATTAAAAGGCCCACACGCTTTCTACGCATGATGCTAACAAGTCAGCAGTCCTTTTATCTTCTAACCACCACCACCACCACCAGCAAAAAAAGCATCTTCGTTTGCAGAAATAACACAAGTACAGCTATAAATATTTACTGGAATACTTAAAGACAAGAAAACATCTTTTTCAAGCGCACAGGCTTAGCATCCAATCCGCTGTCAATTATTAAGGCCAGACTCCGTTCTGAAGAACACCAGGGAGTTGTTAACTACAATGAAACTAAGGATGGATTTAACAGATAAGCTCTAGCAAATCATGCTGTTGCACCTTATAACCTCGTTTTACCCAGCAGCTCACCCATCCTTCCATCCTTAGAGGACCAAGAGGAAGGAATATATCCATGCATTTCAGCGGTTTCATCTTGTGCTTTGGAGTCTTAGGTCCAACTCCTCATTGGTGTTTTTAAGGTGTAAGAGTTGTGCTTAACCTATTGTGGTCGTGACAGCCTCTACAAGAGGAGTAGTGTAAGCACCTGAAGCTAAAGCCTCGCAGTGACCTCTTCCAGAGCCCTACATCGAAGCTGCAAGGCAACTTCAGCTGTGGTAACAGTCCACATTTTTGAGGACTACTCAATAGTCATGTTCACCTTTTTCCTGAAATCCATACAAAACCTTACTGGCTTTGAGGGAAACAAGAGGAAGCCACCAGCCTGTTGACATTATCATCACAGGAGTGGTTCTCAGCCAGAAAGTAAATGTGATTTTGCCTCACTGCTGATCTATCCTCTCCTTGTCTGTGCTGCAGCCACCCTGCATGTTCAGCATGAGTAAGTCATTATAAGAAACTTACACACAAACTTAACTCATTAAATAAGAAACTTGTCACCCCAAACTTCAGCTGTATCTTAGTTATTGCTGCATTCTCCAGTAAAATTATTTGGGTATTACTGATCAGAGATTAATTAGTACCATTACTGCACATCAGATTTCTTCAAAGGGAAGTACTGCTGTAAGATTTCATCTTTCGCAGCTAAACCCAGCAGTTTACCTGCTATAGTCACTGAATTTCCCAAGAAAGCTCTTTCAGATAATGCTTTTCTGAATATTTAAATATGTGCTTTCCCTTGCAGCTCAACATGGCCTATAAAAATTCAGTATTTCAACACTGTTTGGGACTCAGCTTTGTCATTAAACAGTTTGGAATTGTATACCTCATTGTAACACTACTCCAAAAACCATGTCATTTTAAGCCCATCTGTCATTATGCTCATTCAGCAACATGCACTTCCTAGGTGGCTATTGCAGAGCTTGGTGCTTGGATCCAAGAAACTGATACAGTTTAATAATGCAATGTATCCTGCTGCTTATGCGCTCAGCTTGATGTTCAAAATACAAGCAAATGCATAGAGGAAAAATGAGCACAGCTGCTTAGGCAAAACACAGAAATAACTCTGGGGTTTGTGTCTGGCCTTAGACAGCAACCAAACCTTGGAGGTTCAAGTGCATTTTGTCCATCATCTCTGTCTCAGCATCCATGGCTTACTTTCATGCATCTCGGTACCTGCTGTCTCAAGTGGGGGAAGGAAGTGAAACCTCGCAATGAGAGAATCTACACATATGGGATTATGTCCCAGTTGCCACTTTGCCTGCTCTGTTTCTTTCCAGTGGTTCTGCACTCTTTACCCAAGCTGGTATGTTTGTTACCACAGACGCTGCAATGCCTACCTTAACATTCCAAGAGACCACGACTAAGTTTTACTGCAGTGCTTTAAAAAGAAAGCCTAAGCACAGGAGCCTACCTGCACGAAGATTTAGCCATCAGAAGAAGAGTTAACAATACAGTCACTATGTTTGTCTGACATAGGAAGCAAGTTCACATAAAATGAGTGTACACCTCTTCATGACGCACGATACAAATAACATTACACTCACTTCTGAGTCACATTTGTAAGATTCCTTGTGTTAGGAGGAGATTTCATGGCTTGCCAACAACAAACATTCCCAAAAGGTCTCTCCTCCCGAGTACCAGACGCAGCATATGGACACACGCACTCAGAACTGAGCAATTCATCCAGTGATGTTTCTCATTAATTCTATCTTAAAAATGGCTCATGAGAAAAAGTATTGGAGCGGAATGCGAGAGTTACAGCTGTGAGGAACATCCTGAACCTCATGACAAATTCATAGGCTACATTCATAACCTGATGATGGGAACTATAACTACCCTTTTAAGGAAAGGGATGGAAGACAGGACAGTCACATGTAGTCACATTACTGTGTATATATGTGTTTCTAGAAGTGTTTAAAAATAGTAAGTAAGAAACTAACAAAAATGCTTGGGCAGTTGCGTAACATCGTGTACAGAGAGGGTGAATGAACAAGTCAACAAGAGAGAAACTAACGAAGAATTGATGTAAATGTTGGGAGATTCCAGTCAGCAATGGCTTACACTGGCTGAGAATCCTACCTGTGGTCCTTTCAGTTCTGGACTCGAAGAAACTTACTATGGGTACTCTTAAGACCCTCAAGATTTACCACATAGCCACTAGTACTGTAATCAAATGCATGAATCCAATGCCTTGTGCTTGCTCAAACCCTAGTGAAACAGCTAGAGGTGAAACCCACTGCAACTGCTTGCTTTTGTCCCATTAGAAAAATGTAACATTCTTTTATTAACCAGAATGTAAACTTGAAATACTGATAAAAGAAAAATGAAAATTCCTATTTCTGGAAACTCATCAAGATACCCTAACACCACAAAATTCTCTCCTCCAAACCTACAGCGGTAGGTCTGGAAACTGTAGTTTGACACTATTTGCCCACTCCTGTCTGATTCAGAATCAGCAGACAAGGACTACACAGGGCTTTGGTGTATCCATGAAAGTGCAGATGGGAACAAGGCAAAGGTAGGACAAAAATGCATCACATACATAGCAGTTCAGAGAGAAAGCCCGAACTGTGAGGCTAGCAGGACTTTCAAGATAATAAAATCCTTTTCTGTGTACTGCAGACAGCCCTAAAGCTCTCTTAAGCTGGAGACCGGTTTGGTACCAAACGCTGCTTTTCAGTGATGTGAAGCTAAACGTTCAAGCTTCAGCCAGACCAATACATTTCTTTTCAGTTTTCATAGCACCAAATTAGAGAAAATGATTACTAAATATTTTCTCCAGCTGCAAGTTTTCATTATACAACTGTCAGAAATTTCCCAGCCAACTATAAATTGAAGTTACAGTATTTAATCCACAATAACTTAAAAAATGGTAGTGTAAATGAAGTGGAATCCGTAAAAATTGTCCTTCTATTCTAAAAACAACAGTTGTAAGAATATTGAAGTTTAAATTATAATTAATGTTGCAAGAAATACAGACAATTTTATAGCTCATCTAAACTTTATCAGATCTTTTACAGCGAGTTAACGGGCTGTTAGTGAATCTCTTCAACATGAATTTGATCATAAAAATGATGCTTTTCACAAGATCTGAAGCTACTCAAGCTTATTCTAATTAACATAATATCTCATTGAAGTTTCTGCCATGCAAAACCCTTTACAGTTTATCGCAGTTGATGTTGTTTTAAATAGAGTGACTGAAGACCAGAAAAGGGAGAACATGAAATCTCCGGGAATCTTTATCACGGGACTGGGATATTTGCATTCAACCTCACCATCGCTGGCCTTGGGCTAATTACGTCACTGCTTTGGACTGCCAGAACTCTTTTTCATCCCCATCAATGTACTCATCAACGTAAGCTCATACACAGACAGGGACATAACTAGCAGTCAGGATTTGACTGTATGATGTTTAACAGCTCCTGCAAGGTTTTGTGTTCCTTCCATTTGGCTTTACTCCACTGTAATCTCACTTGATCATGCCTCACCTTCACTGTGATATAAATCCTCAGTAAGATGGCATACTAACTGAGATGTCTACTGAAACAGTCAAGAATAACTGTTGGAAGAAGGCTTCATAGCTCTGATTCTCTTTTGAATGGCATGTTGCAAGTCCTCATGTACCATTTGTAGTACAATGGAACCAGTCCGTCACTTAAATGTGAAAGCAATCTGGGTTATTCATATCCATGAATATGGATATGGAATCTTCTCCTTGACAGTTGCCTTGCAAAACAAGGGACATTAAACTTAAGTTAGGGCCTCAAAATACTGCTGTAATGTCATATATAACTAGTGCTCCAAGTTCTTCCTCTACTCCATCTTTCCGACCCATCCACAGTATTTCCTCCAGAAATTACTAACCCTGAGTTGTTCTGCATATGTTTGTAGTGACTAATCACAATTTATTTAGCAACAATTTATAGACACTGTATTAAGATTTAACCATTAAATCAGAAAACAGAAACAGATGACCAAACCCAAGCACTTCAATAAAGAACTGAATTTCCACTATGAATAGCTCAATCAGAAAGTGTTTGTGTGAAGTACTGCTTGTATGCTTCCAAATTACTAGTATTTCAGAAGCTATACCAGAAAATGGACTCTAAACTCCTGTACCCTTTGCAGTTAAAGGCCATAAATAAAAAGCTCAAGTTTTTTGCCCTTTATTCAAGAGTTCCACTGCGGAAAAGAATATGTTGGGGGATACAGATTTCAGTAAAACTGAATTTAAGTCTTCAACAGAAAAACAGTATGGAGAGAAAAAAATAGTACGATTAAATACCGCAATATCAGTTTCAGACAGGATCCAAAGCTGACTAAAAACAGCAGAAAGATCCACCGTATGGGTACCTTCTTTTCCTTTTTATCTCAAACGGAACAAATGTATTTGATTTAATTATGTAGCTGAAAGCTTACGATCTCAAAGTGTTTGGTTTACAGTCCAAATTCCCAAGCCTCTAACAGATTCATGAAGTATTATCAACCTTGGCTACTATTTCTATCCATTCATAAGTTTGTTTGCTGTGGCAACTTGTATGTGGGTACTATGAAAAAGCACTAGATGCTCTGGAAGTGGCATCCGGACAAAAACAAAGGTTAGAAATTACTGGTATATATGAAGACTGTGCATAAAGCATTGCTATGAGAGAAAGTGTGAAGTGATAGAAAAACATTCATACACAACATTCATCAAGGCAGTGCCCTAAAAAAGGACAAAGAAAGTAATTCATCTTGGTAAAAACATGAAGCAAGAAGAATGTAAACTAAATATCCATAAACTAAACTGATCACAAAATCTGGACCTTGGAAAATAACCTGCTTGAGAAATAAAGTACATCAGAGCATGACTGCTGTTAAAATCTAGAATCAAGAATTACAAATCAGTCATATAAATCAGTACATTTTTACTAATAAAATAGATATTTACATCCAAAGTATAAAGTATTGCATTTCAAACCATGTGTATGACAGCAGTGCTACTTATAAATCAGGTACATGAACTATCCATTATTCCTGCACTTATAAATCAGACATATTCACAAAGCAGTTGCCTGACTGGGAAATCATTTTCTTGATTAATAAATCAGGTGCCACCAGAGACATAAATTACTGATATGAATCATAAATCTTTCGACCACCAGGCACATTTCATAAATCAGGAACTCGGTGTATGCCCAATGTTCATAAATGTTCAATTATGAACAATTTAGCAACCCAATATCAATACAGAATCCCCTAATACACACAAAACTGTAAAGCCATAGAGGCAAGATCTGCTTGTTTGGTTTGGTTTTTTTCTTGGTTTTTGGTTGGTTTGCTTGCTTGTTAGTTTCTAAAGCTAAAGCTTCATTGGATCCCCTTTGTAATATATTAAGTACTTGTTTACTCAAAACTAGAGAGCAATTTAATGCTCTGAGGGTTGATGAATGGGGGTAGGCAGAGAAAGGAAATACTTAAACCGGTTCTTGTTCCCGCTTTTCCATACTTCACGTAAAAATTAAAAGTAGAAATCTCTTCATTTTAAAACCTACTTTGCCTTCATTCCCCCCCTTGTCTGTTATATTAAAAGTATTAAATATATTTACAAGTATTTTAATTGCCACTGTAAATTAATTATTTCACTAGAAGTCATCATTTAACAGATGCTGCATTATGAAACATTTCAATAAGTAAAAATAGGGTGAGTAAGCTTCTCTAATGTAAGAGGAGGATGTGGTATGACAAACTGTACTTTTATGAGGTTCTCTCAGCAGAAAGGTGAAAAACAGCTCTGAAATTGAGAGGAGCCTCTGTTACACTGCATCCATTTAGCAGAATGCAGCCTCTATCGGGACCAAGTGATTTCTAAAGAGTTCATAAATATGCCTGTGATGGCAAGCATCTAAACACTTGCAACAAGACAGAATAATAAAGCCGAGTAAGTGCTATATTTGATATATTACAGAAATAAGTAAAACTGTCACCTGAAGTTGTCAATTTGAAGTTTACCGCAGCAATTCACACAATTTAGAAGATAATTCCAACAGAAAAAAAAGACTTCTACACATCTAAATGCTGCGTTCTAAAAACCGAAACGGAATCCCTAATAAAGAAAAAATGGGAAGAAATATATATTACGCAATGGGGGCGGGGGCAGAACCCCACAACCATTGTAAATAGTATGCTTTGGTTGACTTGAAACCGTTTGCTTCCAAACCAATCTGGCCACTAAACTGGGTAACGTATTATTCATACAGGTTTATTATTGTACTGATAGCCTCCAGATGAAAGGCATGGATGTTGTTATAGCTACCGCAATAAGTAAACCAGAGCTGCTCTGTGCTAGAGGCATAGCTAACAATCCTGTTTTGCATCTTTAGCATTTACTGCTGCAAGAATGAATTAATGTGTTGGGGGCCATTAAAAGGAGATGTTCCCGCAGGTGTCACCTCTGCAAAAAGAGTATGAAGCAACTTCTGGTGCCTATGTTATGCCATCTGTAGGTTGCAGAATCCTATGTTATGCCATCTGTAGGTTACAGAACCTAGCGCTAAATTCACAGACAGTGGGAGTACAGGTAGGTAACAGATTAGATAGGAAGCATATCTGAGAAACAGGGTTCATAAAAGAGCTGCCCATTAAGAACAACCAGTGTGCATACCTCCGGTTTCTCAGATTCAAGCAAAACACCTGCATACCATGGAACAGAAAAGCTATTTCACAGCAGGCTGCAGTAAAATGAACTCCAAACTTAACCAGGAACCAGCTGGCAGTAATAATAGTTAGTAATTAACTAATGCATTTCTGTGAAGTGCTCAAGAGTAACAGCTGAGGTTACGCACAGAGATCTAGCTGTTAATATAACGGCCCAGGAAGAAGTATTTTCCATGCTAATAGTCAAGATGAGGACTAGCCCAAGCTAGTGCACACTACACACAGATTGCATTTTACTTCTCAAGTATAAGGGAAACCATGGCCCCACTCTGCACTGGGCTCGGCCAGCCAGGAGGGAGGGGATCACAACCACCAGTCAGGAAACAGTTTCCCTCAGATTTCTTCCCTGACCAACACCACTGAATAATGTCAGTAGGATCATGAAGAGGGTACAGTGTGGAGGCACAGGAAGGACAGAGCCACAACAAATACACAGTATCAGCATCCACCTATGTTGGTATAAAAAAAAAAGACAATTTCAATCTCTTGTCCTGTATCTGAGGGGGTGAGCTTGTCTGAGCTCACTGTCATCAGCTGTACTGTGAAAGGGTGCCTGCCCTGAGGAGCAATCTTTCTGTGACTGCAAAATGGAATCATCTCACCTTCAGAGGTAAGGACAAACCTTTTAACACCCTCATTCTCGAGGGGAAAAAAAAAACCCAATAGAATCCTTCTTCTGGTACCCTTCCTTAAGGCTACGATTTTACTGGAGCCAAGAGTTGGCTGTCATAAGTACCCCTCTACTTCATCTATACGTAAAGGCCCATAATCACTTGAACCAAGCTTTCTGGTTTTTTGTGGTGTTTTTTTATTATCTCTCTCCCATCCCACCCTCAGGCTCTATTATAACCATGACATGACAAAAAACCTCTGACAGTTTTAGGGAAACCCTCATTAGTACGTTAATAGTTTTGAGGCTGACTCAACATTAATGTGAGCGAATGTTACATCACCTATTTCCTGGTAGTCCGACATCAGTAGCAGTCTCTCAACAGTTTTACATTAGTTTCTTTGGGTATTTGTACTTCAAAGTACATATTAAACAATTAACATTTCTGGAAGAATGCAGGACAAAATAAGTGTGGGCTTCTGTGGGTTCAGATTCAGCCACTGGCTCTAGACAGATGTTTAAGACTATAGAATAAGACAACACACTCTAATCCTGAGCCAAACACCTTTGTTTTATAACATCTTCAACTTATTCTAGACAGAATGCAAGTTTCTGGCCAATATATAACTGCAGCTACATTTGCTTACATAGGTGTTGCAGTTCAAATTCATTATTGCAAAGCATTCTGTAATACGTTGAATAAAAAAAGACAATAGATAAGAAGCAATTCTCTCCTAGTGCACACGACAGAAATACTACCTCCGAGCAACTGACCTTTTCTCCCCTAACAGGCAATTTCCATCACTTCTTCTAAGCTAGTCTAGACCTACCCAGGTAGAAATCCCATTTCTTCCTTCCTTCAGCACTTTGAAGTTTTTGTTCATACTCTGCTGATAAGAGGGGAAAGGATTCGGACACCTGAGGGAGAAAGATCTATAAAGATTTTCTGTATAGACATTTGAATAATAATAGGGACCAAAGTACTGGAGATGGTCTATGACCCTCCCAACTTCACCCTGGGAAGCAGGCTGAACTTACTGAATCGTCAGTGTTGCAGATCTAAATACAAAGCAGCTCCCACTGTTGCTCTCCAACAGGCCAGAAACAGCATCCTATCACAGGTCACCTGAGAAGCTGCTCACAAATTCAACAATCACAGCCTAACAGCAAGAGGCTTGACCTAAAGTGCTCAAAAGATCTCAGCTATGAAAAACATGCCAGTCTATTGCCATGGTGTTTCTTCCAAGTGCTTTTCAAAACCAGTCCATGCAAGTCTGTAGGTCAGACTTTATCCTTGCCATATTGAGAGTCTCGCACCTACCACAGATCAGAGTATCATTTACAGCTGGAAGTATAGAAAGATCAAGAGGAACATTCAACATTCAGTTAATAAAGAAACCATCTTCCCCCCTAAAAGCCAGCACACAGCTACTGCGTTTCTTGAACACCATCCTTCCCCCTACCCTAAGTTAATGACACTTAAAGGTTCAACAGGAGACTGCATGGTTTGCCAGCACAGAAATGATTTTCACCTTTGTGAAAACATCTACAAATACTTACAGAGGAAAAGTATTAAATGCTCCATCTCTGGCAGTGTTCAAGGACAGGTTGGACAGAGCCTTGGGTGATACAGTCTAGTGTGTTGTGCCCCTATCCATGGCTGGGGGGGTTGGAACTGGATGATCTTAAGGTCCTCTCCAACCATAACTATTCTGTGATTCTACGATTCTATTGGAAGAAGTGGTAACTAATCACTCTCAGGTGCTTTCAGAGTGGGGCATCTATAAAATTCACTTTTATATTTCTCTTCTAGAAGCCCAGTAAGTTGGAACATACAACACTGACTGAGGAAACTGAGCAACAATGCAAAAATACAACTGATGGGATTCAGAAATAGTAGAGCAACAGCATCATTACTTCCAAAGGGTATTGGGTCAGAAATCTGAATCAGACAGGGAGGCATGAAGAACTGCTGCTAGAAAAGTTCACTCGGCCCTGTATAATCTTCTAAGCCAGCAGAAGATTATACAGGACCAAGTGATAGGATCCTCATGGCTGCTGGTCACAAAGTCTTCAATCAGCTGGATTGTAATAGATGTGGTGGATGGCAACTGCAGTCAGACAAATTTACTGGCCAGATTTTTACTGCTATTGTGCCACCTATTCCTAGGAGAAAGATGACCTAAGGCTTCAGCAATCAGTATGAATTAATATCTTAAAAAAACATGATACTTCCCCAAGTTTAGTTATGCCAATGGATGAAGAGGGAAGAGATGCCAACTTCAACAGGTGTCCTGATTATCATTTCAGCTATATGACAACTCTACTACTATTAAATATTTTAGTATCTGTTCATTCATCCCCAGAAATAGCATGCCTTTCAACTAAAAAAGTTATACAGCATAATCAAAACCTTTAAGTATTTACTAAATTTAGTAAATGACCACATTAGGGTAACATCTGCATGTGGACAAGTATCCAGTCGGTAGCAGGACAACCTTGTGCAAAAAGGAGTCCATTCTGGACTACTACCAGAAAGATCAAAGCAGATGGAGAAAACAAAAAGCCAAAAGTTCTCCAAGATAAGTGATTCCACTGTTCCACATCCTAGAAGCATCTCTCAGTTCTATTCCAAACACCCCACTTTCTCTGTCAGCGCTGTAAAAAGGAGCAAATACCCCATCTGTTCTTCAAGTACATCCTATACATGCTTATTAATTGTTCCCATACCCTTTGAAACAACTGCTCTTTGACCTCTTTGTGGGATCAAATGGTTAAAGCTTGATTTTGCTCCAAAGTAATCATATTTGCTACTGAACTGAGGAGAAGAATTGAGGCTTTAGGAGATTTCCAAAGGTGAACATGACAGCAAGACATACACGCCACCTCTGGCTTTTGGGAGCATCATATATACTTGTTTCTTTTCTTCTCTTCCAGCTGGACTGTTCCCAAATCCCCTTTATCTTCTTTTATCCCACATTCTTTGTTTCCTAAAGCTGTTCAATAACATCGCTACCTTTCACCACTTTTACTTGAGTCCTTAAATTTCCTGCACTGAACATGTATCAGTTAAAGCAAATTAAAGCCATTAAGCTAAAGGAGGTTCAGATCAACGAGGTGCTGTTATAGCTCAGGCCGATGCTTTTGAATTTTAAAATCAATGCAGAATGATCAAGCATATTGAATACTTAACACTAATCTATAGCAGCTGTATAAAATTTTTAAAAGCCTGGATTAATGGCCTGATAAAACTCATTCGTTAATTCAAGTAAGATTGGAGTTGCAGGGTGATTTACTGAACACGTGGGGTTTTAAAGAACATAAACCACTGTGCAGAATGAATCAGCAATTTCTAAGTCATTCATGGCCAGTGTTGGAAACCCTGCCAAACAATTTGTGCTTCCTCTATATGATTTAGAAGTGGTGGATGTTTCTTGGAACTAATAATGGGATATATATTTCCACCTCTTATTCATTAGTTCAAGCCTCTCTTCGTTCATTAATAAGAGGGGGGAAAATAATTGTCTGAACTACCTTTTGATGAGCTAGAGGGCTTTAAAATTATTAGTCAATTAATTCTCACAATAAACCTAAGAGATTTGGTAACCATTATCATCCTTTACCTACTGCAAATGAAGAAAGCAGAAGTGGAAGGACTTATCGAAGGTCACACACTAACTGCGTGAGGCAATGAGAGACTCTTTAACCACTTCTTTGACAGGCCAAAGCTCAAACAGCCATTTCCAGGTATTAATCTATTCTCTCTTGAATTCAGCAGGAATCTTGACATTAAATCCAAACCGAAGTGCACATTCTCAACTGCAGGGCTAGGAAAAGACTCAGGTCCATCTATTCCAACTACCCAAAATCCAGAAACACTTGAGGCCCCATATGATTAATTGATGCAAACTGTCAGCTATGTAGACTTGCAGTGAAGCTACTCTTTGAGTACGAGCCTTCTAAAAGCTCTATGTGTTTTACTTTAAGGAAAAGGCTTTAGACAAGACAAAATGAATGATACTGGACTCCATTAAAAACTGCACTGAGGGCATGGGGGAAGTAGGAGAATGGGTTCATTAGGCAAAGCATACCTAATGTCAATAGAATTTTGGACTGAATAGTTTGGCAAACCAGGACACTTCCACGGTTACTGCAAAAACAGTGTGGGAACTTCAGTAAGCACAACCAGTCAGAAGGATTCTGGCTCACACGTCATGCACAGACAGTTTGTCATCAGCAGGAATGTCTTTAGCGGCCAGAAACAAACAAATCCAGTAAACTGACACAGCTTCCAGAAAAGTGGGATCTTCTCGTTAAGTGAGACAATGGTGGCATTCCATAGAAAAATGGTACTTCCCGTAGGTTCACAAGCATTTATTTAAATGTTTGTGGAAATTTCATCCAGGCTCCAAATGAAGTTCCAGAGGGGTTTTTTTGGTTTAAAATATTCAAATTTCAAATACTCACAGAATTTTGTATCTGCTTTCGATAAGAGAAAAATCAATTCTAAAACAGTCCCCATACTTTTGAAGTTTTACTGTCCTCAGGAAAGATCTTTGGTAAAGCTACTTAAAGATGCCTAGAACTGGTGAGAACTCTCAGCTGAATCTTCCTGAACTTCGTTTGCAAGTTGAATTCATCAAAATAGACCAGAAAAGGGTTTGAAACCTGGAGAACAGGTTTTATTAGAACAATACATTCAAGATATGTTATAAAAATAGATGCAAGATCTCAGTACGGAATTACTGAAACCGAATATGCCCGCCTACTGGTAGGAAGAATCCTTTACTTTTTATTGGTTTTCCATGCTGCAAACTCTGCCAATTCCTCTTGGTGACTGAGAAACACCTTTTTTTAACCTCTGAGGCCCGATTTTTACTCCCCTTGCTGTTCCTCCATCAGCCTCCCTGCTCGTGATGCCACCTCTGAGCTGGGTATGCACGTCTGAGAGACAGGCACACCTTCCCTATCTCTTTTGTTTAGCTTCTCATGCCCTGAAGGTGCAGTTCTTTCCCCAAAAGGCCTGTTAGACCCTAGGGAATGAGATATCTCCCTTCCTTACAGGATATCCCACCCAACCTCAGAGGAACAGCCACAGCAAAGCAAAAGGGCCTCTCACACAACCTCCCTACAGTGTTGCCCAGCAATGCCTTCTTTTATTCAAAAGGAAATGTGGCCTAGCAGCGTATGATCACCGGCAAACAAACCATATCCCATCTGCCACAATGAGAAACAAAGACTTTAATCCTGTAAATCGTTTCTACTGTACGTATCTTTACTTTGCTATAGACTTAGGTCAGGCTTCACGCAGCCATACACGGCGTATATAAGTCCCGTGGCCAGGTTAACCTAAGATACCTAAGATAAGAGTGTTTAGCACTGTGTTGCCTACAGGTTCTTCCAGAACAGATACTTCTAACTAAAGGCATGAGAGCATTTTCTGGCTGCCAGAGAAATACAGAGGAATTCCTCCAGCAACAGGTACCGGAGGAAGTACCGGAGAGCTGAAGCAGTTGCGAGACTGTTTGCATGTGAGGGTGATGAGCAGGTAAAGAGCTACAAAGAGTGAACTCTACCTCCTCTGTACGGATTATTGAAACAGGAGCTAGGCTCTCATACCCCTCTCAGCAGAAGAGGCCTAAGCCTGCACAGTAAAGAGTTGCAATCACACAAGCTGTACCTCCCTCAGGTATGACACAACCCTCAGGACATGTGCATTATTATCTGTTCTAAAGCAGAAGATACAAAGAGGTGCGTGGCTGGAGTCACATTTAGGCCCCCAGAAAATTAGGCCACAATGGAGTGGAAGCAAAGTAGAAATGGTTTTACTATGCCAAAATATAGGTAATGGACATAGGTGGGAGCTGAGCACCATGCTATCAGTTTCTTCAAACTGGTATAACTTGTAGCAATACACTTAAAAGGGTCAGATCTACACAGCTTTAATCATACCCAGTAAGATGTTCCAGAACATTTGCAGGAAAGGCAGGGACAGCATCACAGAAAGCACTCTAAAGGCATTCACACTGCTCCTTAAAGTCCTTTGTAACTGAGTAAGCAGGAAACTTTTTTGTGTGCTCTTAAAAAAATACATCCTCTACTCCCACCACTGTAATTTGAAGCAAAACAGTCCTAGCATTTACGCAGCCGTGTTTTATCCACAGGGTTTTGAGTACATTATGGAAAAGTGGGTATGTATCATTACCAGACTATTGCTACATTATGAATCAAGCTTAAATATAATAGAAGCTTCATTGCCAAACCACATTTGGTTTATCCAGTGTATTTGGATAATGTGGAGTTCAAATGATCAGCAGTCAAAAGAAGGAACTGCAGAGACCATTTATAAATTGAGGTTTTGATAACTGGGGATTTACCGTATGCAACCATGCATTTAGCACACAGTGTTACTAAATACACAGGTCCACTCTGGTACATAGTAGTTCCGTAAAACCAGATGTGGAAAGGATAGGTGTTCCGTCAGACCTGAACACGTTGTGCCCTTCCAGCTGACCAGTTGCCAGAACAACAAACAGCAAGAATTAATCAAATCAGTAGCCAGATGAGTCAATAACAAGGAAAACCAAGTTTGCGTTAACACTTAAATTTGATGTTGGGGGTGAAATTGCTTAGAGCCCACCTGCTGGTGACAGAGGCATAGAGGAAAAGTATAGAACTTTTCCTGCGACTTGAGGCATACACTGCTTATTTTCCCCCTTCTACCTCAGATCTATAGGATGTTTCAAAGTAGGAAGATGTATAGGAAGGGAATATAAGAGATCATATTTTTGAGAGATGGAAGATGTGAAGCTGGAATTCTGCATCAGAAGGAAGCGAATATGAACATCCTAAATTTCTTAGTGCATGCTCTCACGTATCCAAAGCCCATTCTGAAATACAGATATTACCATTTCCAGATGTTTGAAAAAACAAAACAACACAACAAACAAACAAACCAGTGGGCCCTGCTCAAACACTCAAGCACAGAAGAGTCCCACTGTTAAAAGGGTCCAGCAGACAAGAGCAGAGTCTCATTTTGATACTTTGCAGACAATGTTTTCATGGACTCATACAGAAGAGGTTTGCCTCCAATACCACTTCCTTTCCTGCTCCTGACCCCCACCGACACAGAAACGTCTCTGTCTACATGTGGCCAAGAACATAAAACCCAGTAGTATGGGCTCGCTGCCCAAGTAACCATTTCCTACCACCTAAAAGGAAAACTATATGCACCCAGGGACTAGACAAAGACAGGCATTACTAGCTTGATTATGCTGACCAAAATATTAGCATGTCAGTCAATATTAGCTTGCCATGTGCACATCACAAACAGTTCTTAGTCCACAACATGCACAAAATATATCTGTAGTTACAAAAACATCAAGCGCTTAACATCTTAATTTATTTTATTGCCCACTGTGCTATACATTGTTTTAACCACTTTAAATTTTATCTCTTGCTGTCCTCAAAGAACCTATAATGAGAATTTCTGCCTTGTAGCTACCAGCTAGATTTAAAGTCTCTCTGATGTAGGCAGAATGCCTCTGATGAGGTGGGAGGTTTTATCTCTTTTCTTTAAACTGGTTGCAATGCTGGCCACTCTGCAACCTCTATTCAAGGTCCACCCACAGTCAGGCACTGGAACTCAGCTATTGACAAAAAGAACAGGACGCTCATTCATTTGTTAAAGTATGGAAACCCCATCACCAAGTTGTATTTCTAATTTCAGGCTAAAACATTATAATTTAGTATCATTTTCGTGATACTTCCCCCTTGGTCAAAGCAGAGCAATCCAAAGCAAGGCTGCTCAAGATGAAGTCTACCTACACACAGAACATCTCCAAGTATGGACACTTCACAAACTAACTGGAAAGCAAGCAAGTGGTAACAGAATTAACTGTGTTACAGTTCACATCTATTGTCTCTTGGCCTTTCACAGGCTACCATTGAGAAGAGTCTGGTTCCATCACCTTTACCGTTCTTGAACTTGGAGGAGGTGATCCTTAAGAAGAAAACAACCACCAAAACAACCCAAACAGCTCTCTTGGACTGTATCCCACAGCATTCTTCCAAGGAGACTCTTAAACAGGACAAAATCTACTCTTCTGAAGTCCAAGGACCGTGATCCTGCTATTTGCTTTGTTTCTCAAGATCATGAAGTCTGGCGTTCCACAGTCAGTGCAGCCAAGGCTGGCCCTACCTTCATATCCCTGGCAAGTTCTTCCTCATTTGTACGTATCAGGCCAGCAGAGTGCTTCCCTTTGTCAGGCCCTTCACTAGGTCCTGCATTAGGAAGTTATCACCAATGCACTCCAGAAACCTTCTGGATTGCTTGTGCCCTTCTGCACTAACCTTTCAGGTTAAAGCTCCAGTAAGGCCTGAAAACGTGAGGCTTGTTTTAGTTGTCTGAAGAAGGCCTCTTCTATTACTTTTGACAACTTCCAGAACATTTGTCCAGATGAAAAATGCAGGCATTTTCATTGCCAGGCAAGCAATATAGTATTCAGTACTGAAAAGGTCCTTTACGTCTTCAGCACCTTTTATCTGTGGTTCACAGAACACTCTCCATGCCTTACACAAACAGACATTTCCAATTATTAGACTTTGGGCAGAGCACAGGGAGTATCTTCAAGTTATATTGAGTACAAATCACGGCAGGGAGGGAGAGGACTGCATACCTAGTGGGAAGCAGCTATTGAACTAGCCTCGCTGATGATGACCTTTCAGTGAATACAGCGCTCAAAACATGTACATGACTTAAGGTGTGAAAAATTAACTCGGTGGCATCTATGTCAGGTGTCTCTCCCACCTCACCTGCTGCTCCCACTCTCATTTGTAAACAGCACAAGCTGTCCCACCGTGGGTGGAGAAAATAACTTGTACAAAGAAAATCTTATTTCTCATAATGAATCTTTAACTCATGTTAAAGATCTTAACTTACGTTAACCTATATTCATGGCTTTTTGAAAGTTTCTAGTAGTTGGCCTTTATGAGCACCCCAAGACACCCACTGCTTTGGAGCAGCTGAGAGACTGGCTGTCAGTGTCTTCTGCCACATGAACAGACGTAGGAGTGTGCCACTGTCATACATTCCTCCCCTGGCTCTAGCTGCATTTCGCTTTTGAAGCAGTTGGGTAACTGTCATACTGGCTAAAAGGAGGTGACAGGACAAGGGAGCGGGGAGACCATGAGGAATGCGGGTTGACACACTGTCCACAGACACCAGGAAGCTCTCCTTCCTCCACCCACCCTCTTGTTAGCTCCCACTAGCTTTCTAAGGCATTCATCTTAGAAACAAGCGTCTACAGCAGAGGCTGCATCAACACCTCCCCAGACTTTAGTATCAGCCTGTTCCCATCCTTCCTCTCTCTCCTCCCCCCTGCTATAGGCTGCAAAGCATTCACTTTCTGCTGTGTCTTGTTCCCCTTTCGACAGCAGAGCCTGCAGGACAACCACCACCTCTGAATACCTTGAAGCCTTCTTGTTCAGTTTCCCAAGGGCAGGATCCTTCTTCATTCAAGACCTCATCAAATCAAACCATGTGTGATTCTGATGTCAAGCCTTTCACAGGCTAGAAGGTTGAGTAACATCCTTAAATCGTTACTTTAACAGATTCAAATTAGGTTTCGTTCACTTGGGTGCCTTGGAGGAAAAACTTCACAATCCCACTGCCTGCTTATTTCATTTGATCTGAATGTGAAAGTGGTTCTCTAATTCACATATCTCCTACTTGGGTGCTATCCTTACTGCACTCTAAGCTCACCAGTTCTCACTCGCATCCCAGCACTGGACACACTGAACATTTCAGCAGTATTACCTAATTGCACAGGCACCGCCTTGAAAGACTTCAGTGGTGCACGGAGTGAGCAAACCAAGATTATTCTTGCCTAGCACTGCCAGTATCAGGAGTATTACAGCAAAGGGAATAAAGTTTTTCATTTTCCAAAGTTATAACTCTGCAAGAGCAAAGGGAGCAGAGTATTACTGCCAACCGCTCCCCCATCCTTACCAAACTGTTGTAGCAAAACTGAATATTAAGCCCCTGGGCTGTTATATAGTTTATATATTATCTCTTCTTACTGCTGACAGCAGAGATATACTCTAAAAGACAAGTCTGCTTTCCTGGCAGACGTTATAATCACTTGTACGACACCAGGCAAGCACCCATTGCTTTATTCTAGAACTTCCCAGAATTCATTATCTTGTGCTAGCTATTCAGTCATATCCTGTGCCAGATATGTACACACTGACAGCAAGAAATAACAGCATGACTTTTAATGCCCTGATACCTAAAGTTTGGCTATTACATGCATTTAAGGTATCTAATGATGGGGAATAACTACAGGAATACCACTTTTTAAAGTCTCGCCTTGTAATAGTCAGGATTTTGGCTGTTTATGGATAATATATCAAGAGAGGCAGCACAACAAGCATCCGCTGCAAGTTTGGGTTATCTTGATTTCTAGCATCGTCACAAGTACATATTCCTCCATGGAAGAGGGCTAAAAACCCCATTAAATCTGTCGAGATCATAGAGATGTTAATTTCTCAACATGTACAAATGTAGGTGTGGTAGAGAAATCCAGAGCTTGTAGGCTTGGATTTAGACCCATAGATAAGTCCTCTTAATAGACTGCTTCATTTAAGCCAAGAGGTGCTGCCATTATCTTCTGTGTGGTGCATTAGGTCTAAATTAAAACAGAATGACCGACAAAGCAGGCATGGGCCGATGTCAAAACCAATGCTTATTTGGCAGTGGTAACCAGCTGCATTATTCTCATGTGCTTTTCTTAGTTAGGAAGAAATCATAGTGGTAGGGAGCCCAAAGGAGATGCAAGTGTGGCAGGGCAGATGTGCTGTATGCACAATCGCATGACAAAGGCTTGTCATTTCAAAGCGGCTCTCAGTTTTGAGTAACTCAGCTAAGCATGTGTTGAGCACAAGCTCCCTCAGAGGGCAATTTGTCTCAAACACCCTCAAATGGCATATTCGTCTTTCCACTTCCCCCCAGGCTTTCCCCCTCTCTGCCTCTTCTTCTCTGCTGCTGCATAAATTTCATTTTCTTCCCTCCATCACCCTGTCAGGAGCCTTGTTAACAGCTCTGCCAGAGCTCTTAAAACAGTATGCAGATCAGACAGCAAGGTCAGAAACAGTAGTAGCTCCTCATAAAGCTTTGGACATGGCCAGCATTTCTGTCCTCAGAGAGTGAGAAAATTCAAATGCTCTGGTACTGCATTCCTGTATCCATTACGCCAGTGATACCCCAACCAGCCTAGTGCTGCATGAGGAGAACGTGAGTGCTCCCCACCTCCCAGTACCTTTTCCCATTCCGGTTATGGTCAAAACTGCAGATGGCCACAGGTCCTGCCAGAAGCTGCTCCAGTGTGGGCTTTGCATGGGATCATAGCTTCCTTTGGCCATTCCCCTACTTCATGTGGGGTCCTCCATGGGCTGCAGGTGGGGATCTGCTCCTCCATGGACCTCCATGGGCTGCAGGGCACAGCTGCCTCCCCATGGGCTGCAGGGGAGCCTCTGCTCCAGAGCCTGGAGCACATCCTCCCCTCCTTCCTCAACCGACCACGGTGCCTGCAGGGCTGTTTCACACATTCTCACTCCTCTTCCCAGCTGCTCTTGAAAAGGGCTTTTTCCTACACCCTTTTCAAATACCTTATCCCAGAGGTGCTACCACTGTCACTGATGGGCTCAGCCTTGGCCAGGGGCAGGTCCATCCTGAAGCAGGCTGGCATTGGCTCTATCAGACACAGGGAAAACTTTCAACAGCTTCTCACAGAAGCATCCCTGAGTCCCCAGCTACCAAAACCTTGCCAGGCAAACCCAACATGGTTTGGGGTTTGGTTTTGGTTCTTTTGGTGGTATGGTTTTGGTTGTCTTTTTTTTACAAGCCAATTCAGAAGGCTCAGATCCTGAAGCTAATCATGAAAGTGCTTTTTTCTATTGTGCTCCTTTGCGCTGCACAACCCAGGACATTACACGTACTTCCCAAACACTTTAAGAGACGGACATCATCTGGCAGCTCTGATACACAACTTCCGACACTACTGTGCACATACTGAGCAGCACACAATTAGGAAATGAAGAGCTCCACGTGGCATCAACAGCCACACAGGGTATCTGAAATAACTGTATGTGGTTTTGAAGAACACCCACGACTCAACAACTATATTGATGTACACAAGGATTATCACACTTTTCTCTGTCTGATGCCTATATATCTTCTTACTGCTTAAGCTGCTTGTTTTCCTGTTCTTCCTTCAGGCTTTCATGTCACCATCTCTCAAGACTTCTGCTGCTTAAAGCTGAATTACGACAGGTATCCAACAGGAACCCAAACGCAAACCCCTGTAATGACCTAGTTGCAGCTGTTACTAAATACACCATCTCTGTTGTTTCCTGCCACCCTACCCCTCCTCCTTGCCTTAGCAAAACTAATTTCGGATTCTGTAAGGTATTAAGTGCTATACTGCAGTATGTTGAGTTAGGAGAATCAAAGACAGCAATAGCCGGTGGCGCTACGAAGAAATAAAACTGTCAAGTCAAGCAAGGAAATACAGAGTTATCAAAATGATTTCTGAATCTTTTTGAAGAGATTCTTTTTCCATCTTCTAGTCATGCTGCCTTAGGCACCTCACTGGAGTCTAAAGGTGGAATCAAATGCTCAACCCGCTCTGACTGTCAGAAGCAAACACAGTATCATCCTTACCACCCAAAGTCCTTCACCTTGTAAAGTACAGGCAGACAAAAAAAGGCACAAAACAAGACCATGTCTGGGGGTTTGTAAAGTCTTAATTATCTGCTTTATGGCGATACGGAAATCAGGAATAATTTAGTCATCATTTTAATCTACAGCTCAGCATTAAAACTGCTAATAAACAGACAACCTTTAGATTTTATCCATTTAAAGCACTGGTTTCTTTTCCGACATTAAAAGGGCCAAATTTTGCTCTGATACACCAGTGAAAATTCATGACGCATTACCCCATTGACAGATACACTTAATTCCAGCTGCACAGAGAACAGAATTTGACTATGTATCTTTATGAATCTCCTCAATATTAGAAAACCAAAAGAAAATACTAAAATATGGTTTGTCCCATGAAAAAAAACCCACAGCTGATAGTGTTGCTCCTGAAAGGACATTAACAGAAGACACATTTGATGCTATGCTTTCATTTCTGAGCACAGTTTAGAGCACATTTATTATAGAATGTACAGTGCCTTTGTTCCACTCCTACCTGTATAATCTGTTTATTAAATAGCCTCGGGCAAAATGCTGGTAATCTGATGCAATTCATTCTAAAAGCAGTACAGACCCTCCCCACTGGCTTTAGTAGAGATAGCTTGGGTTTTATTGCTCTTTTGGCTTCAGTTTATTGATCAATAAAACAGGTAAATCCATGCCCATGCTGCAAAATAAAGAGCTAGGTAAAATTCCCACTCATCATTATAGCTGCATATAGTGTTTGTACGTGCTCTGAAAACGACAAAGGAGAGAGGCATTTGCACGGCAGAATGTTATTAAGTAACTCACTCTAATTTCAGGTGTATATAGTTTGTGATTGTACATCTGTTCATAAAACCAGAACAGATCCCTGCTGATCCTGCAGATTTACTATAGGTGATGCAATCTCATGGTCTCTTACTTCTTCATTTCAGGTAGAGAGAAAGGGGCATGGAAGATGTATTGTTGCTATGTCCCATCAGTGAAATAACTCAAAAGAGCATAACCTGTTTTGATACCTTATCCTTTAAAAAGACAGTAGGAGGACAGGAGGAAAGCAAACAAAACCCAGAGCCAATGCTTCCAAGTGCTAAGAGCTGGACAATGCTGTTTCAACTACTGGTTTCTGTACTGTGTAGAAACTCCAGGAGAAACCTTAAGATCATACCCGCTAGCTCTTTTGGTTTTACCAGGGCAGTCTAAAACGGGTGAAGTGGGATAGGCTATAGGCAATGAGAGGTGAACAAATGCCTTAAAAGCCCAAGGACACTCAAACAAACAAAACGCAGTTCTTGTCACCTGCAATTGTTCAGAAGCATTTTTCAGGAGCTCGTCAGCCAGTAATGTCTGTTTCTAAGTTTATATGAAGACCAGATATATCCAAGAATATATCAGAAGTAACATAATATTCAGCAAATCTTGACGAACTCACACAGCTAAAATGAACATTTTGGTATACTTACAAATAAAGTAGAAGGAACTCTAGGACCTCTGGAGAAAAACTTGAAATTATAAATGTAATATAGGCAAAAAGACAGTCAAAAGCCATTGTTTATTGACCTGCTTCTTTCTTAACCTACATTTTGTGAACTTGTGAAGTTTATTACTGCAGGGTTTAAAGCAGTGATCTACCCTATATGCTTACTGCAGTGGGGCTTTTGTGTTACTTTCATTCAAACAAGTGAAATTGGGTGAGAATGTACTGTTGGTGAGTTATTGCTGTTTTCACAGTCTGTAACTCAAAAGCCTATAAATTTGTAGAAGTCATAGTTTCAAGAAGATGACTTTAGAAGAAACACGAATAACTAAGGTTAAATATTGACCTAGCCAGGTTCCCCTGAACGTCCAAGATTTTCACCACTGACTTTCCAGGGGCAAGCTTTGAGGAATGGCAAATGATTTCTGCAAATACCTTAAAAGCCCATGGACACTCCTTCAAACAAAGGAATGCAGAGAGAACTCCTCTGCATTCAGAAAACTATACTACTCCTGTTCAGGTGTCAACTGGCCCAAAGCTCAAGGCGATTTGATGCCCATGACTATTCATCCCTATCTTTCATGAGGCTGACCACAGGAGAAGGAAACGATGGCAGAGCTCTGTCAAGGAAATAAAGCAGGGAATATGCTTTGGGAACTATACTGTCATTTCATGAATACTTGTCATGAAACGTTCCCTTTAGGATGCATTTCCCTGCAGCACACATGAGACTGGAGAGAAAAAATCGACACGTTAAACATTCATTAGTAGAAACAGCTGCAATTTTGTCAAAGCCAGTGGAAATCATAGGAATATGAACAATAACACCCCCATCCCGTCTGCAACATGAACACATACAGAGACACATGCAAAAATAATGTCTCTTTCTACTAAACCCACTAAACCTTTTCTATGTCCTTTTCTACTAAATATACTAAACCCACGCATTTGTATCAAGTGCTAGGTACAAGTTCAACGGATGACAGAATTTCCTATGGGAGAATAATCTCTAGACGCACTTCACAAAATCCTCACAAATCAATTACTAGCTCTAAAGAACAGCTCGCCTTCCAGGCTTAAAACTAACGCAAGAATGAGAAATCAAAAGACAATGATTAGAAATGCATCTAATTAGAAGTGTCAGTTCCACCTGGTAGTTCTGGTGAACCCCTCATCAGATATGCATATTCTAAGATCACTGGTTCAACTATAGTTTACAATTGAGACTGGAAATATGTGCTCAGCACCAAAGACAAAGCGCGGTGAACAGGTTTACATCCCTGTGAGGGGAAAAATCCCATGTCAGGATTAAGTATGCAACCGTATTTCCTATATCATTTGTATTCTTAAACTGGAAAGCTGTTCCACTAAACTCTGTATTCATCTGTGGGAGTTTTGCTTGGATGGAGTTTTTTTTTTTTGTTTCATTTTCTTCAAGGAAATAAACAAAAAACCACAGCATCTTACTAGAGATAACCTTGTTCCCTAGTACCAAAGGTACTTTTAAATCAACACTGTAACACTACACACTACTACCGCTACCAGTTTCAAAAGCAAGGTCTCCTATATCTAACTTTTAACAGGTTGGGAACAAGATAATATGGAAAGCACTGTCTACATCAGAGTAGTGGTTTTTGACAGAACAGCAGTGGTGGGAAGCAGAAGCTGCTGGAGGTGTTTTTAAAGCACAGTTGATGTACTTATCACAGTCTTAAGCAGCTGGTTCTATTCAGCTGCCTCAGGCACAGCCCTTGTAAGTGCCCAAGAACAGGTTCCAAATTCTGCTCCTGCCACTAACTGTAATTATATGAATCTATCACCCCATTATGGCTATTCAGTGTTTTGAAATATGTGATACCCTGGGACTAATGCACCTATGTGCTGGAAGCGCAGAATAGTGCATTAAAGAGTGTATTATCAGTCTGCAATTCTGCTTGAATTTACTATTAATAGTTTTTCCAGACCAAAGTGTTTTAAAGGATGCACATCCTGATTTATTCCCTTTGCTTAGGACCTCAGATCTGCTTCTGCTGTAGTAAATCACACCAAAGACAATAAATGAAAATAGGTTGTAGCTGGTGCTCAACACAACAAGCACTGATATTACTGGTTCATTTTCTGCAAAGAAAGAAAAGGTATCCCTTTAAATGGCACCTTTCTACTGAACTCCTTCCTCCCTTTCTGTTTGACAAGACCCCTGGGACTACGCTTACCAGGAAGAGTAAATCTTAGCTAAGGTCACAAACACAGAGACTCACAGAAACTTGTTACTAAATTGCAGCCTCAATAATATAAAATTAAACAAAATACAAGAACAAATTCATTTCTGCTTGCAAGGATTTGCACAGATACAGTAATTCCTAAGAACCCCTTTAGAAATTAACCACAAATTCTTTATGCATGAGCACTCCTTGAGGCTGAGCACTCTCAAAGTAAAGGACTCTAAAAAAGAAGCCCTTCAATGTCTAGAATATGCACTGACACAGACCAAGCTAAACACGGAAGACACTGATTATTAAATTAAAATTATGTTAATTAAGGAACATTAACTCAAGCCAATATGCATTCTCACAGTTTGATATAACAAAACCGCTGTTTTTTTCCCCAAGTGTGTATTCATTCGTACAGAGACAAATCCTTTCTTTGAAACCCCTTGGAAGTCAGTCATTTTCACATCACATCAATCCAGTTATTATCCTTTTGCTTGGGGTTTGGGTTTTTTTTCAGTGGCAAGTTTGGGGTTTTGTTTTTTTTTACAAACACGGCCTGGACCTTCCATCAGAAGAAAAAGTAAGTAGCCAGGGACCAGTTACCTCATGTTCCGGGAGCACTGCTGCTCACAGCTCAAATTGCACTTGGTGAAGTTCTTGCTTGCCTCTATGATATTTAAGGGTGCTGAATGCCCCCTACCCTCAAATCTGTGAGAGCAGCTTACAAGGACAATGAAACCAGTTTGGCTCCTAATGAAGAAAGTGTGGTGGTGTGAGAAATTCACCCTGGTACATATACAGCTGTTACTTACAAACTAAGGATAAATTCCAGTATGCGCTCTCTTCTACATTCTCCTATTAAAAACTTGCCAAGAGCATCACCAGCAGTGACAGTGACCTCTTTCAACACCAATTATTTTTTGCTAGAATTTTGAAATACAGTTTTTTAACATAAAGTCCACATTTGTAACTTAAAACTAGCTCATTCCAGCATTGGCAAGGGACAAGAAAACCAATACAGCAGCATTTAAAGCCCAGATAATTTAAGAATGAAGATGTTTAAAGGTAAGAAAAAAATCTTTAAAAACGACACATCTGTCACTTTTCAAGGTATTACTTCGAATGGCCCCTTTTTTTGGCCATATGTTCTACACTTCCTGTATGATTTCAAAGAGGAGTATTTTCAAATTGCCAAAACCAAAATGGAAAGGTGATAATCCCGCTTGGCATTGCTCCAAATAATGAAGGACTCTGTAAGCCTTAACTAGTGCACACATACAAAGAGAAAGACAGGGAAGACAGATATGTACCAATTCTTTTTCCTTCTCGAGGGAGAGCTTTTCAATGACATGAACATAGCAACCACCGAGTACAGAAAACAAAGAGCATGAGAAAGAAAAAAAAAAAATCAGCATTCTGTAAATTGCTGAATTTGCTCAACATTTTCTCCTACTCACTTGAGCTCCCCTCCTCCAATCCAACATTGCTGTTTTCCTCTTCATTCCCCACAGTGATACAGCTGCACAAGTTGCTAAGCATGTCTCACGTAAATAAGAAGGTACTACTCTAAAAATGCATTCAAGCTCAAGGACAGGTCCAAATATTTGGTTCAGCCACAAAGAAAAACTTGAATTCACATCAAGGTACGCTCTTCACACAAGCTGTTGTGTTAAACCTTACAAACACTTGAGAGTTTTCTCCTGGATCAAGCCTACCCATAGGCACTTAAGTGTTTTTATGAGGTAAAAAGAAATAAAAGGGAGCTCAGAATCAATCTAAATAATTTCACTGAAAATAGAGGTGGTGAAGGAAGTCTGTACTCTTCAGCAACAACTGCAGAACACACGAATACTTACTTGTCAGCTTCCAAACTTCAGTCACTTCCAACAGGTTCTCAGTTCATACACTGAAGTGGCACCAGCAGGGTCTTGCTGTGTTTGGAAGGCACCGATATTCCATGCATAATGTAACTCTAAAGCTATTGCACAGAAGCTGCAGAAAGCTCAAGGAAAGGGCAAACCACCAGAGAGTACTGAGTCCATTTCACGGGAGTAGGAAAGCAACCCACAAGACAAGTAACTTGAGCCTCAAATTCCGTTGGTATTAATCCCCACATTCTCACATTTTCTATATAGCTTCCTACGTGGCAAAGGTCAGATGACCCAGTCCCAGTAGATTTCATTTAACAAGAGCAGAGCCGAGAGACCTTGTGGAATAGGTTCATCAACCTGGTTTCAATGTATCCGAGGCTGATTGATCGTTTTCCGCCACCAACAGCAATAACCCTGAGAAGGTACTTGGTGGTTAGAGTTAGACCTCATTAATTGGCTCCAAAAAGGTACAAGAGTCATTTTTGTTGTTCATTCTAGGAGGAAAATTTGCATTGAGCCTGTACTTTGTGGTGAATAAGTGACCTTAAAGGCAAAATTTTCATAATGGATTTTTCTTTGTCTAGTAATAAGAGATAAAGACAGCAATCGGAATTACTTGTCTTGACACTGGTGGTATTTAGATTTGCTTTCTGGAGATCTCTGCCCTGAGACTTGGAATATTCTTGGCATTTGCAGAACTAGAGATCTACTTGGAAGTAAAATAAAACAACGAGGCACAATTAAGAAGGTTTTAGGAAAAGTGTTTCACTTCAGTCAGCAATGAAACAAGGTCTGAAAGATCAAATAGTTCTTCTGTAGAAATACGATACAAATCTATTTACATAAATTACTAAGCTTGAGCATGGGGTAGGTTCAACCGAGGAATACAGGAGTAAGTGGCAGGTTACTGCCAATGTTATTCATTCTAGGCCAACTGTGCAAAACCATAATGACTCTCACCTCAATATAGCACCCTGCTTAAGTGTTTTGCAGTTCTTCTGACTATGGGAGTAAAGCATTAAGCATATTAAAATCCACTTTGCTGCTGAAATACCTGAACAGACAGATGGTAGTTTGAATATTCTTTCACCAGAATTACCTCGGCAAAAGATGGAGCCAAGGGGTGATCTATACCTCCAAGATGTAAAATTTGGTTACATGCTCTGCGCCAATGAACCTTATTTTGGATTTCATGAACTCGACAAGCATTTATACTGCTTCTGAACTGCTTCAAATATAAAAGACGATGAAAGTATATGGCTAGGAGGAGGGACTTCAAGAACTTCTCCAGTGCAGCTCTCTCTGTAAGCCTTCCTCTCTGCCTCCTGGCCAGAACCTATGGGATAATTTTGTTATTATATTACATTACCTAAAACAGTTTGCACAGTAAGTACTTTGCCTACATACCTTCAAGAACGGCAACCCAAAGCAACAAGTGGAATAAGATTGCATCTGAGTACTCTGTCTTCTGCAGTGGCCCCACATGAAAGTCATCATTGTTGTTGCATGACTTCTAGGCAATTTTCAGTTTTAAACCAGCAAAATTGTAGTGCTTTTAACAAGCTGTCAGAATATATATAGGAATGTGCTGTGATATGGTAGATACTGTTTCTGGTTTGGAAAGGAGAGGCTAGATCTTCAGCTGACACACTGATTATAGAGGCTTCATTCACTGATGTTGAACTATGGATGTTTTCACAAATTATCAAACAAGATGTAGGCTTCGGAAAAATGCAGCATCAACACTATCCAAGAAACCAAAGCAAAAGAGATGGAAAAATGCTATTAAAAAGTCAATCTTTTTTGTTGTTGTTTGGGTTTGTGGTTTTTTCAGAGAAGAATATCAAGGAAATCAGAAAGAGCATAAAGGTCTCGAGCTGATTTGAATTTTTAAAGCTTTTGCATAGTAATTAACAAAGGCATCTGCAGTTTCATTCTCCTTAGTGATTTAATGACTATTTGGAGAATGAATACAATACTTTAAAGTTTCTTGGCTTTTGTCTCTAATGAAGTTAGCCAAAACGTGAACAGCTCTGCAAAGAAAAAGTACATAGCTTTGATTTTGTCAAGAGAGACCAATTCTTTTTTAGTAAGCCTTACATAAATCACACACGTTAGCTTGCTTTTTACTTGGGAGGCTGTATTGCCAATACTGTCTGCACAGACTTCTTAAAATCGTGCCACATGCAGAAAACTTAAAAGTATTCACCTTCTGTACAAAACAACAGGCTTACCTAAGGCTCTTCCATATACTAATCAATAAAAGGATGTTAGTGAGTAGTAACTATTGTTTGAGACAAAACTAACTTTAAGGCTGCCTAACAGAGAAATATATTTTCTTGCCTTCCAGTAATTTGACTCTTAAACACACATTAAAAAGGTGAAAAAATCCATTCTGCTATGGTTTTGGTGAACTTCTCTGCCTTGCGTATTTAGAAAGGAGATATTGAATTGTTATAGTTTTAATGACACAGATTCAATGTTCTACTATCTAACATAACTTTCCATGCTGAATAATCGTTTGGTACATTTATGTACAAAACACTTCATACTGCTTTTAACCTACTGTATGCTCATTGCTTTCTACAAAGTTTCATATTTTTTCTAGCATCCAATCAGACTGCATGGTAAACTAAAACAATTCAAGGGTTGACTATCTCTTCTTTGACTACCCTTTTTGGTACATAAACACACTGAGTTTATGTTCCAGAATCATCATCTGTCTCAGCATTTCATTTTCTATCGGCAGGCAAAATTAATTTGACCTGAAAATGAACAGAGAAGTAGTTCAATGGCTCCTAAAAGCTAAATTTCAGATCCATAGATATGAATGTCATATTCTGATCTCTTAGTGTTCCCCTTGGGAAGTGAACATAGCAGTTCCTATTCCATATCTGCAGTAACAGAATGTACTGGTTTGGTACAATTAATGGTTTTCACTGTGGAATGTTCTACTTTAAATTTCCAAATGTACAAATTCAAATATTTTCACATTCCTTTCTGAAATCTGCTTAAGGTTTTTAGTTACTATTTTGTGCTAAAGACTGCCAGTGCCACTCAACCGTTTGCCTTACATCAGCATTCCCAACCAAATGTCCCTAATATGTGGTAAAGTAAATCTTAGCTCTTTGGTTTCTAAAGGTGAAGGCGAGCATCTGTGTCCAAATTCTCCATGGTATCTGTGCACCACTTTCCAAGGGAGCTAGCTGATTGAACACCTCTGATGAATCATGTCAGGGACCTTCCAAAATCTGACTCTATGACTTCTTACTACACTATATATTTAGGTTGCATATGAAATATACACATATAAAGACAAACTCCTGGGTTCTGATCCACTCCTCACTCAGGTCAAGAACTTGGCTAAAAGTTCTGGCTTTGATTTCGTTATGTGCATGCATTTCTGTTTTGCCAGGTCAGGGGAAGACTGGCTCGCTTGGGGGAGCTTGTGCACACCTGGGTCTTAGACTGCAGCCAAACTGTTTCTTGTCCCTCTACATCAGAAAGCTGAGGTGCTCAGGGTCTCCAAGTTCAGATACAGCTTCATATTACTCTGCCCAAACCAATTTTTCTGTCCTCACACTGGTTGTTCTTTCGCCTTCTCCTCAGATACAAGGCCATGCATCTGTTACACATTTCTTCACTGGTAAGCAAGCCAGGATAAAGCCCTTTTCAAGTCAGTAAGACTCCTGCTTGTGGTTTCAGTGACAAATACAGACCCTATCAACCAGAGGTAAGCAGCATTCCTTCTGCATAGCTTAATTTCATTTCCCTTTTGAAGCTTTACAAGGAAGTAATAAAAAAGCAAAGGCATAAAACACAGTACCTGAGGCACGGGCTACTTCTGAGCCTGCAGCATCCTATAGGTATGAAGGTATAATTTCAAACCAGTGTAATATATATAATGTGAAATGTTCCAGTATGATCTCCATATCCAATTGCCCACAACACCCTGCAATCTGCCAGAGGCCAGAAAAGTGTGACCTTAATTTTGAGACTGTATGGCAAAAAAGGAGGGGGAAAGGAGAAGAAGAAGAAAAACATTAAGAGAAGGAACCTTCCTGCTACCTAAGTTTTACAGATCTGCAATTCCTTCTAGCATCCATAAGGTACTGTAACAAAAGAAGATGCTGCAGAGGTAGACCTGGACTGGTCTTCCAGTCCAGGCTAGAAGACATTCCTAACACTGAAGTACAGCAGTGTCCATAAAGTGCATAGAAAGCAGCCAAGAAAAGAAAATATATATTTACAAGTTCATTTGACATATATACAATTAAATTACACAGCTGCTTACACAAATGGAAGTTTAATTTTGTATGTTTAGAATGAATTATTAAGAGCTGGAAGAGATACAGGGTTATTTACACTGGTATGGATTATAATGAAAGGACTCAAGAGGGAACTGGATTTCTGTAAACTCTTAATTTCTCCTGTCTTCACCCATTGTTCTCTAGGAGCTCTTAAAACCATCAATACTGGTCAAATGTGTTCAATTACATTCTTTTATTATATCAATTAAGTATTCACATAGTACCATCGGTACATATACCACTTTGCTATCTATTTAGGACCAGATTCTGACTAAGATACTGCACTTCAATGGAAGTGAAATAGTACAGCTTAAACTGTATAAAAAATAAGCTAATATCTACACAAATGTTTAAGTATCTCCCAGTCCTCAATAGCTTACAGCCAAAGTGACTGTACCTTTACTGACTGAAGGGGTTAAAGTGCTGATTGATACGTAAATACAGATAGGTAATGAGTGACTTTATGCTGTCTTTTCATTCACAAGGAAGAGACTTGTACAGTGCATATGCATAGGAGGATTAACCTACTTTTGACTTCTTTGTTACAATTCAGAAAACTAAATCTATGAGCCCAGCTCCCCTCCTCACTTGAGAGAAATAGACACCTAATTTAACTGTCAAAATTAAGCATGAAATTACCTCCCTACACTGCCACCACCAATTATATTCTAATAGAATTAGCTTTTAGCTAAGCACATCAATACCAGCATACCAAGCATGCCTACCCACAGGTCAGTAGCTCAAACCTGTATGGGCTTGAAAGAAAAAGCTGCTGTATGTTACAGCGGTGGCCAGTGCTGGGTTTCAAGTGAGTGGTGGTTGCTATGACAATGCTGCCACAACATTTTGCATGAACCTTAGAAAAGAGTCCAGGGATTGAACAAATACTGACACCAAGTTGTCCACTTTCCCAAATAAGTGGTCCCCAAAGGTCGGGGAGAAGTCTTACTTGTGAACAGTCTCAAGAGACAGCAACTGCAGCTGTCTGTTGTATCGGCTCTGTGAATAACCAGAGGCTGAATTTCAGCACCCAAGTCTGTCAGCAGCATTAAAAATTACACTGCAGCAAAACAAAAGGAAGCCCTTTACAAGCAGCTTCATGAAGAGTGCTAAAGACTGAACACAGATCTTAAAATGCCTTGATCTTTGGCTTGCAAGCTTAAGAAGGACATGCATTGATGCTTCAAGTTCCCACCCCCTTTGTGTGAACATGGAGGAAATGCGAGTTCTCTCCTGCTGTCATTTTGATGCCAGCTATAGAATTAAAAAAGAACAAAGGGAGGCGAAGGGGGAAAAGAAGGTTCTGCAGTTAATTCTATCTGTGTATACAAACATGTAGGTCTCTTCCTGCTTAAATTTGCAAGGAAGTCCTTTTATACACAGCATGCTTCCTTAGAGCATTCCCAAAGAAGAGACAAAGAGACAATTTTATTGCAAAGGCATCAGCTATGTTTTTCAGGTCCTATTATGCTTAAGGTGGCACTGGAGCAGTTAATACTCCTTGAAAGAAGCAAGGACTTGGCAACAGAAATGACTATAGAAACGTTGCAGTTGGATTGCAACTGTCCCTGGTGGGACAGGCTGCAAAGTTCCTTCACTCACCTCTCATCATAACAAGACAGACATGCTTTGTTTTACTGGATGACCAAGACAGACTAGCAACACTCACACTGACACATAAATCTTCAACAGAGGCTACCCAGCAAAGAGACAGAACTATATTCATGACACGTTCCCAATTTTCTTGTTTCCTCTACATGTAAATCCTGCAAGCTAATTGATGCTTACATGCATGCAAGTGGTCCAGCCTAGCCTTTTGCACACAGTTGCAGTACACTATATGAAATGGTTTTCTAAGGTTAGCTGGTAACACCCACTCATGACTTACTATAAATAACAAAGAGTCAACGGGGGCTTCTAACTCCTATTTGTGAAGGGAACTTGTGGCCCCAAGAGTTTAATTCACTCTTCAAAGCTAACCACAGACATCTTTCAAAATCTGAGTCAAGATCTTCATGAAGCCACACTGAGCTCCATAAGAGACTAATGAAATTCATTGCATCATGAATGCACAAGGACTGCAATCTTTATTAGGGGTACAGAGCAGTGTGCGTGGTTAAAGAAACTGTAAGATTTCCCCAGCTGTCAGAGATACTAAGTTTTCTTGAGTCTGAAATATACTACTTATATATAATTTATACATATTGCAAAATATGAGCTACCCTTACTTTCAGTATATTGCTACTGTAACTTTCTACCATTCAAGATCACAAATCATTCACATTCAGAGCATTAAGACTTCCAAATGAAGTAAAAGTAATAGTTTCTAAGTATTTGCCTGGTAAGTTCTATCTACACCTATCCTGAAAATGATGCATTCCATGAGGAAATACCTTCTATCAGGCAAGAGTCTGACCCAAATACCTGGTGGCTCAACCCATGGAGAAAACCATGCACAAGTTCATTCCAAAATCATGTAAATAAATGATAGAAATCAAAAAGCAAGCAGAAAACCACGTCTGGGTATTGAAAGTATGGTTTGAACTCACAGTAGAATAAAAGTATGCTCCTATTGAGCTGCTACCATTTCCTGCTTCTGAAAACAATTCCTTTATCCTATGTAATCTATGTAATGCAATAATCTATGTAACACAAGTATCCCAGGATCCGGAGCCTACCTGAGAGTTGACTGGTCAGATGGCAGTCAAAAACAGATACTTGAGGTGTTTGCCAAATGTATGTTACAGTGGTAAGTGTCCCCAAAACGGACCCTGCTTCCAGTTGGTGCAGACCCTTACTCAGTCTAACAGACTGTATGAGGTCAGGTGTAGAGACAGTCTGTTAACAACATAAACAGCAATAACATAGGAAATCAACTATTAAAAATGGCTTTCCAAATGAATATAATCTGTTAATATATTTATGAATACCCAATTAAAAATATATGCCTTCATACAATGCACCTCTTTTCAACTGAACCATGTTCATGGTTTATGCTCTGCTCACCAAAAGGTCTTGCAAACTGGTTAGTCATCTGACAGAAAAAGTTCTTATTTATAGATGATAATTATTTGTTATTAGTCAACTTTTGTCAATTACCCTCCAGATTTCTGCTTACACTTGGAGATTCACTATGTTGGTCTGCAGATTAAATGCATCATAGTTGAAGCGAGAGGGAAAACACCCAAACAAACCACACAAGATAAAAAGACGACTTGGTTTCTCCTCCCGAGTTCAGTTCTGTTTCGCAGTTTTCATGTCTTAGGAGATTATTATGGCTTATGGTAAAAAAGCCAAACCCAGCTCACTTTCAATGGCATGCAAGATTAGGTGCTTGAGAAAAGATTTGCTGCAAATAGTAGCAGCTACTTGGTTGGAAATGCCAACTTCCATTACAGAAGGTAACTGAGGATGGCAGCATCATCCAAAGCAAACTCACTAAAAATGCACACACACAGAGAACCCCCCCTCAGAACAACATCAACTACACAAACCCCACAACAAAACCCCAAAACAAACCAACCCTTGCCCCCCCCCATAACAGAAACCCAAACAAAACAGTACAATAAAAACACCAAAGCCAAACAACAAAATCAGGTCTCGCATTCTCCAAGAGGTATATACACAACTATCTTAAACAAAATAAAGGTCAACTGTCTGTCCCAAGATGGAAAGGCAGAAAACTGTACCTAACAGACACAACTGACCAACACATTTTTCTTGCTGCAGTGCCAAGATATTGCACTGAAAGCCTGTTACCCTCAGCAAGTGCTGATCTTTTGTTAGCAATCAGATTATAAGACTGCTTCTTTGAAAGCTTTCATTAAATGTCATACAGATGTGACACCTATCTACACAACAGAGCTCTACACATGTAGATGTTGTATTGCATTTACAGAGGCTACATTTGCTCTGTGATTTCTAATAGCTCTCTCTTTTGGTCTCTATACCTTAAGAACTTGGTAACTGCCACCTACTTCTTTTGAGCCACTTCAGTGTGGGTCACTGGTAAGCAGGCTCTATTTACTTGCTGCACAATTCCCTGCATGCTGATGCTGATGCCAAGTAAGACTCTAGCAACTGCTTCAGGAAGACAAGCTCTGAAGGTGAGAAGTCCTGAATGAATGCCGAATTCGGGCAGACCATCTCTCCACCTAGCAGAACACCCCGAAGGATTGTTTGCCAAGCAATACCCAACCTTTCAACAAGAAAGAGCTGCCTCTAAGAGTTAAGTGTTTACAAAGAATAACTGCTGCAGGTTTTATTACTAAATGACTGCAAATATATTCAACTACTTTTAAAGGAAAAGAGAAGTTCCCATATCCTGAATCTGCAAATTTAAACAGGATGTTTTCATATGCAAAAAGTTAATGTGCAATGAAACAGCGATAGGGTTTCATATGGAAGCACTGGGATGTGGGGTGAAGGGGAAATAGTGACTGCTTATCAAACAATGAATATGTTGTTCAAAAGGAAAAACCTGCCATGGAGGTATTCTCTTAATCTGTATTTTGAACAACAGCCAAACTCAGGTTTGATGCTGAAACAGGATCAGAGCTGGTTCAGATCTGCCAGGGCCAAGCTCTCACACTGTCATTACTACAGATGGGTTATTTGATAAAATTAATGGGTTTTTTTAATTATTTTTTTATTTTTAAAGCTTTCGGCTCTCTTAACCTGACTCAAAAACCAGATCCATAAGAAACACCTCTTAATTCTGGCTCCATCCCAAATTTAGATGTCTGTGTACCGTTTACAATCCAACCCATGCTGAATTTTAAGGAACCAAAACTTGTATAGGATTCTCCGATTCTGTTCCAGTGTTCTCATAAAGCACTTAGCATTCTAACACCTGTACTACTTGCTCCAGTACTCCCCTGCTAGAAACAGCTTTTGCTTAATAAAAGGAAAGCAAAGTAGAACTCCTGCACAAGGTTTGTTAGACGTTATGTATGCTATGCTTTATTTTAAGTATGTTTAATGAAAGTTTAAATCTCTAAGAAGTCTCAGCAGCTGCACTTTTGAACATTTAAGTCTGTCATTGTTCAAACAAAATCATCTTTGCCATATTTGCTTTCTGTGAGTACAACAGTTGCAAGGCTGGAATGAAAAGTGGCAAAAGAAAATGATTAGCAGCGGATGTTTCTCCTACTGCTGCTTAGGGGCTGTCCCCGTCACGTTTGAATAAGCCTCCTAAAACTTGACAATTGCTTGTTTGTAGCAAAGGAAGTGATCAAGTTAACCACAAGCCATTTGTTTCTCCTGTTGTTAATTCATTTCTTACTCATGTCTTAATATATTGTAGGGTGGGTTGTTGGGGTTTTTTCTTACTTGCTAGAAATTGCTGTCTGCATGTCTAAGGAGGTATCTTACCATTACAGTTATCAATGCAAAGATGCATTTTTTCTTCCTAAATTATCTCTTATTATTTCAGATAACCAACATGAAATGTCTCAGCAGAACAGGTAATTCGGAACTTCTGTCACACCCTTCAGAGGAACCAAGGCAGACAACCAAGAAGTGAAGCACCAAAACAAATGGATCATGTTAATAAAAAAATGAACTGAAAGGGTAGGTAGTTCTAAGAGGAGGTGAAAATCAATAGCGATTTCTGCTCTGGAAAGTAAAAGTTTAACCAACAACATGACTGTCTGTGAAACAAGAGGAAAAAAAACTGGTTTAAATAAACCACACAGCTATCCTCCAGAGAAGCAGCTTGTGTAAGAGTCTGCACTGCACCTGAGAAACATCACGACCTTTGGTTTTCTTCAGCCCAGTTCCTGTTGATGTAGCTTGTGACTTGGTTACTTATCAGTTCAGTGAAAAAGTCCCTTTATAATTCTTTCATTTTTTTTTTACTGTTCACCCAAATTTTGTGCTCAAGCACTGAGGAACAGAAGACTTTTCTGTCTGCCCTCTTTTCAGAGTAGATGGATTGGAAGAGGACAGTAAGAAACAGCTTTATTTCACTTCTATTGCCTGTGCAGATCAAGTGATACTGCGCAGAGACTGAGAACTGCACTAGAGGTTCCAGCTGAAATTACTACTAGTAGGCAGCAGGAAGGAAACAAGAGGAATTCTGAGTCACAGGTGTGTCTGAGTCAGTGCTTCTTGTGACGACAGCTGGGAGAGGTGGTAAAATTATGCATTTCCCTTTGCTGGGGCTATGATTTCAAAACGCAGCCAGTTGTGAACAGACATCAGCATTACCATGTCTCTCCCCCAGCTGCAGCAGGAAGCACCAGGACTGCATTCCAAATACTTTACAAAAGTGTAGGATAGAAGGATAAACAAAGTCCTTCCTCCAAGCCCCGTATTTACCATTTAAAATTCAGTGGAAGGAAAACCTGATGTTAACACTATTTATGAACAACAACCCATGGTCATAGTTTCCAGTTGTGAAGCAGACCCAGCCCATTTTCACTGCTTTTGCATCTCAAATGACTTCCCAATTACTGCTTCACACCCAGCATATCTCTTAGATTCTAAATTTCAGTCACAAGAGCAAGTGTGCTTCTTTCACAGAGGTAATTAAATCCACATGCATTGCAGTGTCAGTTCTCTCTGAAGGGAGCCACCTATAAGTTTGGGAAGCTTGCTGAACTGAGTCATTTCCATTTCTGGTATGCACTACCTATAGCAGAGCCTTATCTTCCGGCTATAGCTGAAAGTGGGGTTTGAAGTATTACTGTGAGGGATTCTTGTTGTCTTTTGCAGAGAACAGGATGTCGAGAACTACACCTTCCTCTCAGAAGCTCTTTGGAGACTAACAAAAGAAGTTTTGCTACAACAGTAAAAGCCAAGTGATTACAATCCTTATACCCCATTTACTACACACACACACACAGTTAAACTGTTCACACTACAGTAGAGATGTTCGACATGTTAATAGATCCTCCTGAGAAATTAAGGAATACTTTCTTGTTACTAATGACCTCCAAGTAGTTCAGATTTGACCCAGTATTATACACTAAAAACCTTTTACAGCATCTTCTAAAGCCTCACAAGGAAAATAAAGTTTGGGGCCAATCATCACAAAGGATTTCCATCAAAGGGGCACAAGTGCATCTTGAATATCAGATTCCTTGTGGTGACTTGGGATTTATCTTTGATTGACAAGTGGCCAAGGACATTCTCAATGCTTTGTGACTGTTAAGCAGAATAACTTTGACCTTCCTCTTTTCCCCTGTATGATACCATAGCAGACAACCAAAGTACTGTCATGTACTGTTAAAGTAGGGAACTGCCTCTTGAAAGTTTCTGGAGCCGTTTCCTTAAGGGAAAGCCACCTTTTCCTTTGGTGATATTTGGGGAGGGAAGGGGGAAATTGGGTTGTTTGGGGGGTTTTTTGTTGTTTTGGGGTTTTTTTCCTAACTATGAATTGTTTCCTGCATGCTCATTGTTTTGGTTTTTTTGAAGGAGCCTCACAAGAGCACACAGGAAATGCATCTGGAGCAAATGAAGAGAAAGGATCTGCTCCTGGAACTGGGCCTGATGCCAAAACAAAACACCAGACCTTGAACCGAGGATCTGAGAACAAAGAAGGAGCAGGGACATCCATAACCCTAGTATTAGGTGCTCATCCTGTAAGAGGCAGCACTTCATTCTTAGAAGAAGATGTTACTTTCATGCTGAAGAATGACAGTTAACCGGAACACTCAAAAGCACTTTTCACCTGCTGTAAGTCACAGTCTGACCAAAAGAAAAGACTTCAGAGCCACATGAACCACCTGACCATATACAGTAAGACATAAAATAAGGATGCCGTAAAAATCATACTGTGGAAAAGAACTCTATGGACAGGAAAACAGCAAATGCTGATGAGCTGCGCTTTAGCAGTAACTATTAGTGACTTATTACAAAACAGCTGCATTTGGACATTTAAGATACCTTTTCCCCCCCTCCTCATTGCTAGCTGCCTGTCACTAGTTGGACAGAGACTCAGTTCTACTTTTCTGCTTGGCATTTAGCACCATTCCCCACCCACACAGCCTACCCAAAATGGCACCAACACTGGAAATTTTATGCTTTTCAACTTGTATTTTCCATCTGTATCAAATTCCACAACATTCCAGCTCCAATTCCAGAAGTCAACTAAGTTAGTTGTCTAAAAGCCGCTGCTGCTGTTCACACTTATTCTCCTTTCTGCTCTCTTGCCTTCCTGTTAAGCAAGTTGGGCAGTTTAAACTCTAGCATACTCCATGCAGGTTAAAAGCTAAGCAGATATTATCCAACATGCCATCTGAAGGAGCAAATCAAGAGAGCAAAAACAACTGAAGAAAGGAATGTGGGCTGGTTCCTGCATTCAGCTTTTACTGAAGTTGAGATTTGATGAGGTACATGTCCCAGAGCATTTAAGAATGTTTACTGCTCTGGAACAAGCACTGCAGAATTCCTCTAATTGAGCAGTGACTTTATCCTTTAGGTGTCATAAAAAAAAAGAACAAGAAGATAACTGAAATCAAAGATGGCTTAATTTGCACAAAAAAGCAGCTCTCTCAGGACCATCCTCTGCTCTATTCCTGCACCAACTGGCAGAGACAATGCTGCTAAAAACCAAAACTGAGCATCTCCCTCCTTCCCTGCTGTCTGCCTGTATTTGGTGCCAACTCCCCATCATGAATAGCATCTCCCACAGATGCCTTCCAGTGGCATCCAGCTGAAAGCGCACCAATGCGGTTATCAATCCAGGGGCTGCCTTTCTGTGCACAGAAGTAAGCCATCCATGCATCCACCTTTGTTACAGAGCAGCAGAGCTGAGGAGAGTTAACTTCAGAAACCACTTGTTAGCCCAGAGGGAAGACAGCAAAAACTCTCTTGGAAGTGATCTTTGTCGCAGCTAAGTGACTAGAAGGCACTAATGCATCTCAAAGATGCACGCACAGAAACACAGCAGAGTAGCAATAGGACAGTGAAGTATCCGGGCTTTCTACATTATTGTTATAAGCTATCGTTTGGTCAAAAATCCATCACCCGTAAAATAAACAGATGAATTCTGAACCGAGCAAAGCAGCTTTGTTCCAGGAAATACTGAACTCATGCTGGAGAAGGATTACAAAGAGTTTTAGAGGAACAGCCCCCCGGAGCATTTCTCTACGGACAAGGCTGTGCTGGCCTTGGAGGGGGACACAATGCAGATACAAACAAATGTGAGAGCCCTTTTCTGCTGCTGTCAACTATTCGTACGGTTACAACCACACTGCCCAGTGACGTCAACAAGAATAATAAAAGACAAACAGCCCAGCTCAGGCAACCTATTTACAAGCTCTTTCAAAGTCATGCAGCCAGGAAATGGAGACAGACCTGTTTGAAAACAGCTCAGAAATAGCACGACTGTACATTTCTATTAATACCTACATGTGTTAATATGGTTACATTAGATGAATTTCAGTAGGCCTTGCCTTCAACATGAAGGCAATTAGTTAATTCATTTTCTGGACTCCACCAGATGTTTTGCTGTAACAGTTTGGATTCGTGTTTATAGCTTCTTTTTCCAATACCTAAGTGCCTAGTAAACAGGCTCAAAGCCAGAGAGTGGTACCTCCAGTCTCACACAGTAACAAGGAACCGCCTCATCACAACCCATAGTGGCCATGCTCTATTATGCCTTCCAGCAGATTCCCATGGTTCCAGATACTTCTGGATGATGAAACACCTCAGCTCTGCACATTCAATTCATTAAAGTATCTTCCACAAAGGTGAAAGAGGACTCCTGGTGCCTCTGAAGCTGAAGCACTTCCACTGGCACTAGGAAATAATGAATAGAAGTATGTGCCACTGAAAAGACCTCTATATTTTAGAAACTGACTGTGCAAAAAGGAAGTTCTGTGAAGTACTGGGCACTGATAAAGTTCCCAGGATGTTAGAGCAAACAGCTTTTGCAGGTTAGATTTCCATCAGAGTTGCCCTGTATAGCCAGTTGTCAAATAGCAAACTGATCTGAAACAGAGATGGCAAGGTTTTGCACAGCAAAGTTCTCACACCATAGCTGAGCATCACTGCTTGTCAGTCCACTACCAGCATGCATTCTAGCAGCTGTAAGCCCACAGCAGTGCAATGCCCAAGAAATGTGCTCCAGATTAATGCTCTGTAGAAAAGTGAGCTCAGTTCTACCATTTATTCTTCTTTCCATTAGACATATTGCTATGGAATCCAAAGTCCTATGAAGATAGGGAGCCGAGCCCACTCACAGAAATTCCCTTAGTCATATTTCAGTCTCTTGCTTCCTCTTTAACCATATGAATACAGTACCTCCTATTCAGCAGTTGTGTGTAATTGCATAATCCACTTCAGTGAACAGAAAGCTCCCCACTCCTGCCTGTGACTGACATGGGCGATGAGAGCGACTAGGCAGGAAGACGACAGGGAGACCGAGTAGAAGCAAAATCTTACCCAGAACATTTCTGCAGAAAACATCAGTAGGAAGCTGGCAGGGACCCTTTCAACTCTCTAACCTGCTATTTGGGATGAATTTCCTTTTTGTCACCCTTGAAACATAGGGAATAACAGAAGCTCAAAAGGGTACATACATTTCTATTTTAATTGTCCTTCCAAGCTTCCCAGTTACCAACATGTATTGTTAAGAGAAGAGAGTTCATGAATCTGTGTGGGCAGGAGGAGCTAAGATTACATCTACTGTACTTGCCTTTTTGTGATACACACAACATCAGTAACATATTGTAAGCAAAGGCCTCTGGGGAGCCAAGAAGAAAAGGGCATAGAAGAAAGAAGTACAAACAGTGACAGAAACAAAGGGCAGACCTTCCTCCTATGCCATTTCCCATACTTCAAAGGGGATTTGGAATTTTATTGAAGATATCTTCTAAACAGTTTAATTTTTTATTGGTGAATCTAACCTGATTCTTATCAAAATAAGGTATGATCCTGTAATCAATGAAGTCATTATGGAGAAGACCAGGCAAATATAGCATCCTTGGGATACAAGTAAGCCTCCTCACCTTAAAAACAAACAGTACAACTTTGCACAGTGATGATTTCCATTCTTACACGGTTTGTGTATTTGTAAAACAGGTTTACTCATCTCTTCGCATTTCAAAAGGTTGCAATGATTTGATGTTTCATCTGATAAGGGTGTGGGGGTTTTTTAATTTCATTTTAATGGTGAATTCATAGACTCAAGTTATCACAGTCATCATGCACGTATCATGTAGAGCAAGGTCAGGATGTAGGGCACTGCCACTATGAGGTTCTTATAAATATATGGCTTTCTTGTCATGGTAATCTTCTCTTTACTGTAAGTTATCACACTACTAGTCATCATTGGCCTAGACTTTTTACCAATTAATTTCTTTCATTTCCCACCCCCATTCACCCTTTTGCAATAACTATGACTGTCATGACTATTTAAAAAGACCATTTTTTTCCATAACATCAGCTGTACATGGAGAAGATAAACTGACTCACTTGTGAGTTAAGTTTTAACTCACAAAGAGAATAAACCCAAAGAAACTGAAGCAGTTTTCTTTTTAGGCAGCCCCTGCTGTCCACTTTAAGGAAAGTCCTTTGGGAATTACAACCAGTCAACAATTAAAGTTGCTCTTAAGCAAGCTGATCTGTGGAAAAACTCGGAAGCCAAACATACCCACTTTCCTCAGGATCAAGTTCTACCTGCATGAGTAAGATTTTAGAAGTTGCCTAGGCTTATTTCTTTAGTCCTCATACACATACAGACACACACACATGCATACAGACAGAGGGAGAGGGAGCCCAAACAATGGAGAATCTCCTGTAGAAGTCATGCGCATTTTGCAAACATCAGTGAGCGTAAGAGTCAAGCTTCTTGCAGAAGTTGAACTGTAAACTGACAGATAAGCTATGCAAGTAACTGGGAATAAATCAAGGCTATTTGCATAAACAGTGAAGAAGAGCACATGTTTCCTTCCTACCATATTTATTTTGGCAAGATTTTTGCTACATTATTTAAAATTGTAAAATACCAGATATTAAAAAAAAAAAACACACCCCAAAATCCAACCAAACAAAAACCCCAAATAAAACCACAACCAAAAAAAAAAGCCCCAACCAGAAGACCAAAACCCAAACAGAATAACAGAAAGGAGAAAATTAGGCACTGGCACAACAGGCTTATAAACCAGTATAGCTGGGTTTACATTCAGTATCAAGTGACTGGTAGCTAAACAAAAGTAATATACTAGGAAACAGACTGGGTGGAGATACAGGGTGGGGGGAAGGCACCATGGACCAAACAACAACAAAACCACATATGAAATAAACCCACATTCTCAGCAATTAAAGCCACTTTTGTGTTGTTTGATACAAGGGTGACAATGTTCTGCTGGATGCTTTCTGACTTCCTAAACAATGGGGGCATCCATGTAGAATTGGATACATTGAAAACTAGACAGGAAAATGACAGAAACTCAGCAGAAAAGGTTAATTCAAGCTTCACTTCATTATTAGCTTTACTTTGACCTCTTTATATTTCATTTGACACAACACGCCTTAATCTAAAATTTAATAGAAACAAGCACTATACTCTTCCATACAATAGAATAAAATAATGAAAAAGCACATTTTGATGTAGTATGCACTGTTACTCGAAATATAACTGCTTAATGTGTTAAAATGAACATTTCAGAAAGGCAAAAATCACTTATTCCTCTCCACAGAAGTCTGATTCATTATTTTTCATTTTCCTCTTATAATGAAGTAGTCTTGTAATGAAGTAGAAAAATACAATCACCAATTGCATTATGTAGAATGAGCGACTGATGCAAAAAATCTTGTAAACTCAGTCTGGGGACAACTGAATGCTCTGAAGCATTCAGTAAATAACTACAAATATCAAATGCATTCAGCTTGTGTTTGCAAACAACCCATGCAAAAGGTCAAAAATTACTCAGTTCTATTAAAGCAGTGACTTGCTTTGATGGGGTTTTGAGCAACCTTTTCTAGTGGAAATTGCCCCTGCCCATGACGGGGGATTGGAACTAGATGATCTTTAGGGTCCTTTCCAACCCAACTCGTTCTGATTCTATAAACATATGGTTTACTTTCAATTAAAAAAAAAAACCAAAAACAACCAAAAGGCCCAATTTATTTTAAATGAAGGTAAGTAAGGTGGGGAAAGAAAAAAAAAAAATCCCATGTTTAATACAAAGACAAAAGGTCCCTGTCTTTGTTCACAAAGAAAATACTAACAGAACTTGGAGCATACAGGAAACACAAGATACACCATCAATTCCTAGTCAAGGAGTCAAGCAGATTATAGCACAAGAAGTTGTCCTCTTTTAGAAGGATGGGCAGAACATGAGAAGCTACAATAGAGTGGCACAGAAGAAATTTAAGCAAATGAATTGTAATGCTTGAGTTACGATTTCCTAGCACTGCATGATTTCTGTTTACCTATAAGACACTACCTTACTAAACTCAAAACACTGCTGCTTGCTGTAAACAAGTCTACACGACAGTGTCTCATTCGAGTAGTTCAGCTAAAGCTTCTAGCAATATAACTCATATCTCCACTAACTGAGGTTATTTCAACTTGCAGAAGCACAGAGGAAGTCTTCTATGCTCAAGTGTGTTCTATAGACACAGGCTTGTTTTCTGTCAAAGTGCAACTGCTACTCCAGACAAAGATGGCAGTGGAAGTCCCTAGGCATGTTTTACAACCACTTACCACAATTTGAAGATCTTAGAAATTCTGGTGAAAGCACAGATATTTGAATGGAAAAGAACAAAAGCTGCTAATTCTCAAGTCAAGCAAGAAATCTCAGTTGTATTTGGGCAGGATATTAAAGAGGATGCTGGAGTTAAAAGTATTGCCGCTATTGTTTTATCAGACTGAGCTTAGGAAGAATTTAGATCATGGCACTTAGCGGGGAAAAAGGAAAAAAGAAAGGAAGATATCAACACTGATTATTTTAACACTGTCACACAGATGGAGCAAATTCAGAAGGTAGGGCTAAAACGACAGGACTTAGTTAAAGCCTTTGCACCTGCTCTGGCAGATGGATGCAATTAAGAACAGAAAAGAACCAGAAGAACTCAAGTAAAATTGCTCCCTGAGGGTTAGGTTGTTTTAAAATTAAGCTGACTCGCTTTTTTCATACTATATATTAGGGAGGAGATGTGTTTTGAAGTGGGCTGTCTAGTTTACAGCAAAAGGGAACTTATTAGCGAGGTGTGTAGACAAACACAGGCCTGGCCCTGTAATTAATTTTCACATTCATTCTGCAAACACACAATGTATTTTCTAATTGCTCATAGTCAAGCAAATGTACTTTTTGAATAAATATAATACTACTGTATTCTGCATGGAAAACAATCTCGTACTCCAGTTGGTTTGCCTAGTGCAAGTGAAAGAGTTGAAAAGATAAGCCTAAGAGCAACAGTCAGTAAAACTCTTGCCACTGCACTTCCAATGTGCCCTTTAAGGAGTTCACTCTTCAAGGAGCCAGCTGAATGCAATTTCATTAAGTGAACTCCAACCAAGATTAACAAAGATGAAAGGCCCCATATTAACAGTGTATGTGTGCACACGTGTATTTGTACGTATGCACACACACACTCAAACTATCTGTATGCAGCTACTGCAGACACAAAGACTAGGTGCATGATAATCTGTGGTGGTAAATTATCAGGATACTCCCTAGTATTTTGGCCCATAGCAGCTTGTGTTTACCCAAACCAATCCCTGGGAGGTTCAGGGTTAGCACAGGTCAGGGATCACCCCACACCTGCAGGTATTTTGGGTGTGGGGATGGTGGTGCTGCTGCAATTTTACTAAGAACAGTGGCAACCAGCCCTATCCTGCCATGCTGCCGTGCCTCAGGGCCTGAGAACAGCGACTAGCCCATTCTATTTACAGATACAGACCCAAATTTAGCTTGTCTTTCCAAATCAAGGATAAAAAGAGGACTTAAATCCTCAGCTGAGAGACCTCATGCAGCAATGCCCTATTACCGTCAGTTGCACTGCAACAGCCTACTGGATTAATGATGGATTGCTACAGTGCACAGAATCTTTGAAAAGCAGCCTTTTTCCCTTTCTTTTTTACTCCATGACCATGACAAACATAATCTAAATAAACAAATGAAGAGCTAGAGGTAACTGAATTAACTAGATCATAATATAACATCAAACCACCACAGTTATCACCAATTTTCACTAAGTAATTACCCACTAAGGCAGAGAGAGCATCTATTACTACAAAAACTTAAATTATCAGTAGTAGAATTCTGAGTGTCTGTGGTGATTGGTTTTGCCTCCTGTCTCCGAGTTTGCTATAATAAAACAGCTAAATATGTTGCAATCTACTTTAAAAGTTAGCCACAAAGGTGGCTTGCAGCTTTGCAACCATAAAAACCATAACTAAATGGCTTTTTTGGTAGATCTGAAGAGCCTAGCATCCTTGAGGGCACTGTAAAATAATAACATGAACGGATTTTCCATTTCCTCCACTTTACTATTCTTAACAGGCATTACAGGTGACTATGTAATAATTGGATCTTGGGGGAAGAAGGGAGATGTGTAAGACATTGTACAGTTCTACAATGGGCTAATTAAAATGTGTTTAAGTTCCAGGACTGTTTGCTGAAAGGTATCTGTTGTTAAAATTGTTATCATTTATCTCTTTTTTGTTTGGCTTGGCATTTTCACAGAACAGATGGATGGAGGGCACCAAAACAGTGGGCTCTAGTGGCCTTTAGAGACCCAGCTTCCCTGCATAGAGAGACCAGCTGCTTTGTGCTGAAACACTGCACACTGTGAAGAGTGTGACCTTGTCAGTGCTCAGCCATTAAACCTCTGCCTGAAAGCGCAGTGCAGAATGCTACACCACTATGAAGAGTTGCCTTTTCATAACATTGCACATATTCGGTCCAAGCACTGAGTGTACATATTCAGTCAAAACACTAAGAGATTACATTTAAAGCTTAAGGATGTTGGGATAACCAGGGTACTGTTGCTTTGCAATTAGCAACAAGGCACTTCACATTCAACTTTCAAAACAGCTGACTTCAGCTTTTACAAGCATTGCTACCTTATCACTTCACTCAGCGTATTGTATACTGTAATAACCTTTACAAATTATACCGTACACGAAGGCAATACCTTATCTTACTTACATAGCTATAAATAAAGCCTGCATCTGACCTCTTCATTGTTCTTGTGCTTCAGCATATTTGGGCAAAAAGTCACTTGTACCACAACAAAAAACCCACACAAATGAAAACAGCTTCCAAACCACATACATTGACTGACTGCAGAAAATCAATAATATTTTAGCCTACAAAGAAAACCAAAACAAAGCATCTCTCTTGCTTCCAACTGCTGTGAATGGCTCTTTGAGAGAATCCATTCAAGAGCAGCAACATAAAGTTTCATTCACAAGGCTGTCTTACAACTTTAACAGATCCAGAGGAAGAGAGCCACCAGCAAAGCAAAAAAAAAAAAAAACCAACCCCAAAACCCAATAAAACAATAGGGAAATACTGCAATGCATAAATCTCTTCGTTTCATTTTACACTCTTATAAATCTGTTTTTTCCCTGTCTACCAAGCAGCTGTGATTTTCAAGAACTCGCATGATTTTGCCTTTCAGTAAAATCCTCAGGTCTGACATCTTTATGTTTCAAAGGGATTCAGGAGTTCAAAACAAGGAGTCTTTCACATTGCCTTGATGTCCTTATCATACCCTGACTCACAGCCACCTTCACTCCACAATTTTTATTACAGGATTCCACCAAATCCTCACAACAGCCATCCAGACATCATTGCATGACTGAGTAGTACTTTAACTAGGTTGAGAACCAGTCTCATGTAGCATGGAATACACATATTTTACATCTTGTATACACCTCATTTCCATTCTGTAGTGTTTTCACACAACGCTCAAAACACTTATAAACAGCAGACCCAAACTCTCACATTCTTTAGTACAACAACAAGGAAAAGAAATATTAAATCAGACAGCTTATGAGTAACAAAGATCTGTGGAGCCATTTTAATTGTATGTACATAACTTGCGAGCCTTAATTAAACATCAAACTTACCTTATACACTTTAAGCAGAGGCCAAACAGAAAGACTAGAAAGACACTCTTTCCCGCAGAGAATCAAAGTATCCGACTTGGGTTTTTGCTTTGAATCACCTTGTGGTCTCTCAATAGACCTTTACACAGCAGACTATCCATAACTTCTTAATTCACATCATGAGCATGAAGTTGGATAGTAGGAATATCCACTCCCATGCCCCTCTAGACTGCCACACTAACACACTGCTGCTAGCCTGTATCAAAATACTCCAGGTGACCAGCATGCTCTGCCTTTTCAAGGACCTTTTAACCTCACACACCTGCAGACCCAGTGGGATGTTCTCCACCCCTAACGACACACAGCTGCTGTTTGCTTCTCCTCTCTCAGCCTTACCTCTCAGCTGTCTTCTATCAGTCCTTTCACTCTGCATGCTTGAAACCACAAAACCAAATCAGTATCTTCTAGTGCTTTCATAGTATAGCACACAAGAGCTTTAACCATCTTTAACACCCCTGATACTAAAGCCAGTAGGGATACCAAAGCCCATCAGGCTTGCTTACAATATACAGTTGTATGACCCTCTGAGGACGGTAATTTCCAGAATATCCGTACTTACTGTACAGGATAGGCAATGCAGTAAGGGTTTGAAAACCACTCGCCTTCCCCATAGAGGTGGCTATTCTCTTAACAACACAACACATACAGAGGGATGCAGGAAACCAAGCTGCTCTCTCCTGCTGGCTCTGCACTCAGATGAACTGCAAGACAACATGACTCAGCCCCAGACAGCTACCAAGTGCAACTCACAGATCATAGCTCTTGGCAGTGTGCAGAATACAAAGAGAATGACATAACAACAATGAAAACAAAACAACTGAGAAAAGGAACCACAGATTTAACAAGTTCAGAAACAATGTCAGATCCTTTGCTTATCCACAGCAAAACAAGGTGTCAGAAGAACAAGCAGTCACTACCAACCTAACCTTATGCAAGCTGGGCTCCAAAGCAACCACAGGGATTGCTGCCACAGGAGAGTTTAAAACCAACATTTAAAACAACACAGGGAAAAGAACAGTTCTCAAGCTATAGAGGAACAATGACCTTCGACGAATGCATTATTGGCGCGATTTTATGTAGTATAGTCATATCTGTGCCCAAAGGAGTAACTTGACACAATTTAAATCAATGGGAAGATACCTGCATCAAAAATACCTATAAATGAAAAGATAAGTAAAAGGAACACTGAAACATTGTACACCTTTTTGTTGTTTGGGGTCTGGTTTTTGGTTTGGTTTCTTTTTTTTTTTTTGTTGTTGTTCTTTTGGGTGTTTTTGTTGTTTGGGGTTTCGGGAGGGGTTTTGGTGGGGGGTCTGTTGTTTTCATTTTTTACTTGTTTTTCTAGGTTCTTATTTTAAACTTACAAAGGAAACTGCTATGGAAAAACACGCTCACTAATAATATTCAGAAAACCAAAGCTTAAAACCAGTCCTCCAATACAACTGTCTCCAGGAACAGCCTCAAAGATTCGTGTTTCCTTGTAAGACACTTAATTATAATATTAACACTTGCAAAACACAATTAGCCCCTGGAACATCTTCAAAAGCCTGTGATGGCAAACGTCTTGTACCTTGCACGGGTGAGCTTCTCTCTTTCCCCTCCAGCATTCGTGGGAAATATACAAATCTGAGAGGAAAACTTGGCCTAAAACGAAAACATAACAGGGTAATGTTTTATTTAGTGCCCCGCACGGAAAGTGCTACTGAAAGAAATTAACAGGAAGGTTTGTTTCTAATTCAGAAGTGTTTATGTATTCGCCCCTCACCTTTTAGAGCAGCAGTACCGCCTTATGCATCTCTCCAACCCCTTTCCAACATGACAAATCTCAGTACTGGCTTAACAACAGATCTCACCCTCCCCCTCAACAAATGAGAAACCAGACGTACAGAAGGAAAACAAGTTCCTGCTCTTCGTGGCCGCACAAAGACCAACAAACTCCCTACGGCGCGGAGGGGAGGAGAAGGCAGGCAAAACACCCAGGAACGGGGCAACAAGAAGTACTGATTTTTAACACAAATGACGCGCGCCAGCAGGGCGGGACACCGCAACTTCACCGGAGAGCGAGGGACACGCTGTCACAGCCCCACGCCGCTCCTTGCCCCCTGCAAACCCTTCAATTGAGGCTGAACGCTTTGGGGGGCTCCTCAAAACTGAACCCCTCCAGCCGCCCCATCACCCAAAGGCCGTGAGCCACCTCTCACCCGCGGGCAGGCGCCCCGAGGTGAGACCGGAAGCTCCGCCCCCCGCCCTCGGAGCGCACCCACTGGCCACGGCTCCTATCACTCTCCGCGCCGCCGGCCCCTCCCGAGCCGCGCCCCGGCCCCGCACCTATTCGCCGGCGCTCACGTCATTTAAACGCAGTTTCCCCTCCTGATTGCCCGCTCCGCGCCGAGGGGGCTCGGGTCCTCCCGCCGCGCTCCCTGCGCGCATGCGCTGTCCTGGCGGAGCGTGCTGCCGGGGGTGGGCATGTTCGGCGGAGGGGAGCGGCCGGCAGAGCGCCGCGGGGAGGGGGCGGGCGTGGGGCGCCGCCGAGCCGCGCTCACTTCCCCGGCGCGCCGCGGGCTGCGGGCGGAGCAGTGCGTGCGCGTCTCCCTCTGCCCTCTCCCTGCATGTGGCCGTAGGGCTCTTGCCGCATACGCGCGCACGTCCGCACCCGCCGGGCTGCGCTCCGGGCAGGGCGATGCGGGCGGCGGGGCAGTAGCTCCCCTCGCTTCCCTGCGGGGCAGCGGCCGCCCGCCACCGCCGCCAGAGCCGAGTGCCGCGGGGCGCCCGGAGCCGGCGCTCGGGACGGGTGGCGGGGCGCGCTCCGCCTGCCTCCCGGGGCGGTGAGCCCCGCCGCGCCCGAGGGCGGAGAGCCTCGCTCGACAGACGCCTCGCCTGCGCGCCGCCCCGGGCTCAGGACGGGGTAAGCGGCCTCCGCGGGGGTCTGAGGAGCCGTCCCCATCCCGCCTCCCGCTCGCCCGCTCCTGGCTTTCCTCGGCGGCTCCTGTGGCTGCCGCACCAAGCCGCGCGGTGCTGCCCATCCGTATGTATGCCTGCGCCGGCAGCGAGCTCCGTGCCTGCCCCTGCGCCCGCTGCCCGGGCGCTCGCCTGCCTTGCGGACCCCTGCGCGCCGCTCTGTCCGCTCCCCCCCTCCCCAAGCCCCCTCCGCTCCGCCGCGGCCGCTGCTCTTTCCCGCTTTTGTTGTGCGGTGCCGGGGCGTGCTCGCTGCCCGCCGGGGCGCTGCGGTCCGCGGAGGGGCGCGGGGCCGGCCGGGCCCTGGGGCAGCCGCGGCCGGGTATGGGCGGGTGGGTTCTCCCCTCCCGTGGGTTGGTGCTGGCAGGTCCGGGAGCGCTTCTGCCCGTGTAAACTTGGGCCCGTTGGGTCGACGCTGGTTGTCGTGGAAAGTTAAACTTGCTCCTCAACATGCCCTGGTCGTGCCCTTTCCTGCCCGAGAAGAAGGAAGTGTTACCTCACTGCGGGCAGTTGGATGGCGAGATGTTTTCGGAGCACCTTGTGAGTGTGTGTTTCTCTGTCGTTGCGGCCAGCCTGGCACCCAGATGGCCAATTCCCTCAACGGCCGGAACCCGCGCAAGGGACGGATCCTGGGCTTCATTGATGCCATTCAGGATGCTGTGGGCCCCCCTAAGCAGGCAGCTGCCGACCGGAGGACTGTGGAAAAGACCTGGAAGCTTATGGACAAAGTGGTGAGTGTCTCCGTACGCACGGTGAAGAATGGGGCTATTTAAATAGCCACACATAGGGAAGCGGTGTCTTCCTGCAACTCAAGCTGCTGTGCTCGGTGTGCCTCGGGAAGTGAGGGGACTTATGTTTTAGGTTATTTGAGCACCATTTGTCTCTCTCTTTTTTTTCCTTCTCCCTATGGCCTCTGGCTACGTGTTTTTTGGGTTTTTTTTAATCTTGGTTTGTGAAGGGAAAACAAATGTGTGTGTTTGCCTCAGGGTATTGTTATTTTCAGAGCCTTTAAAATGACTCAAACTTGAAGAGCTGTCCTAACGAGAAGCTGCCTAACTTAAACTTGTAATCACATATTCTGTGTGTTTCGTGTTGGATCACATTGTTAGTCTGCAAACAAGACCTCTGAAGTATGAAACTGAAGTTCAGCTAATCGTCCTGTGAGACATGCCCATGATGGCAACATAGATATGTTTGTGCTTTTAGGAATGTGCGTGGGGACTGGGGGATGTCACTCTTGTCAGTTTAGTAAACAGATTAGTATGGCACGCCTCTCTTTTAAGCATGTGTTCTGCATTTTAATGATTTTTAAGTACTTCTACTCTTCATTTTGAAACTCGAAATACACTGTACTAACACTCATTTTTCAGGAAGTGGGGGATAGACCATGGTTTTTTGCATCTTATGGTCCTCTGCACCAGCCTGATAGATTTTGTTTAGTATTGTACAAAATGTCAGCTTATATGGTGATAGATAAACTAGGAGAGTTTCTTACCAATGGTAGGAACAGTTTAATTGCAACACGGAAAACTCTTTAGGAGGTTCAGGCCGGCACTCTGCGTAGGCGGTGCTGCTTGAGAGCTGCCTCTTGAAACTGCTGGGGAGGGAGGAATGCTACCTGTTAGCCTTGGGTCTGTACGGCAAGAAAGTTATGACTTCAAGGAAAAAAGTTATAACTTGGTGATTCTCTGTTGCAGCTGTTTGCTTTCCGCGTGGCTCTTGCAAAATGCAGATGTTTAACGTTTCTTAAAGTTCATAGTAGTTATACTGACACTGGAGATTATTTCATGTAATATGCTGTGACAAGTGGTGATCCTCAAGTATTTGATTGAATCCTTGAATGCTTTCCTTTTGATGCTTTAAGAGTGGCATTTGTATTTTTACCAGAATTTCTGATGATGTTTATGGACTTAAAAACCAACCTTGATAGAAATGGGTACTATCACAAAGACTTTGTTGACATTTCCCTGTTAATGATCAGGATGCTGTAAACAGCGAGCATCTTGTAGTAGGAACTGCTATTATAAATACTTGGAAGCAGGCGCTCTTCAGTAGAAGGAAGTTTTCCGCTTGGAAACCAGGAATCCACTTTGTTGTTGTTGAAACCACGTGGGGAATGTACTACTTCATCCCTCCCGCCAACCCCGTGTCAGGCCGTTTATGAATCTGTATGGCAAGGTTATCCACTGATTGGCTTCAGTATTCATGGCTACCCCACTGCTTGGACCTGTGGATTGCTTTTATTCAGCGAATAGAGGGTAACTGTATTACTGTTTGTGTAACTGTCACTGTTACAGCAGAGCATTGGAACAACCAGTAAGGTCTGTTCTGTAGGCCTGATGTTGGGATGAGCTTGCTTTTTCATTTTAGTGGATAAGTGTCCTCAATTTGGATCTTTAATGTATCCTCTTTAAACTGCTCTCAGTTAATCAAATTGTATTTCCAAATGATATTAAAGTATACCAGACAGGATGATGTCATAGTGTGAAGAATGCTGTAGCTTGCTGCTTGAGTTTTTAGCATTTGGTACTTACAGTGGAAGGATGTGTATGAGCAAATTTAATATGTTGGCAAACAAATCTAAGTCTCTTAGCCTTATGTGGCAGTAGGCACAGGAAGGTCATTTTCTCCTCTGCCTAGAACAAAACTAGGGATTAAAATCAGAAATAGAAACCTGCTCGATCAACTCTAATTTCAAATCCCATTTCTAGAGCATGTCCTATGTCTGATTTCTCTGGTGGGTCACTGATTAAATTAATACCTAGCGAAGGCAGTAGGCTCTGCAAAGTCACTGGGGTGCCACCCATGGTAACATTGTGGCTTTGAGGCCTATTTTCCTTGTTGTAATAATAGTCATTATCCTTGTTTATTCTTTAACTATAGTAGCTGTGATAGCCATCTTTTTGTTTGAACTAGGTAGCTTAAGTTTTCCCCTACAGATGTTAGGGAAAGGGGGAATGAAAATAAAGCAAAACTCTTATCCTGACCAAAAGATGAGAAAAGAGTGGCCTTAAAAACTAGGGGCAGAGCTCAAATTTCCTGGTTTACATTTCTTTCTTTCTTAAAGTTATCATTCTTTACTTTTCCTTCATTTCTTTGTGTAACTTCCTTCTTTGGCAAATGAAATTTTCTGCATGAATGATTTGTTTTCAACAAAAAGGGATTAGCCAGTTCTATAAATATGCCTACTCTATAAGAACTATAATATGAAAGTGTTTTTATGGTATATGTAAAAGTTCTGGCTACTTAGATACAATGCCAACTTCTTTCTGTAGAATTGACTGTATGTCATGCTTTGGAGTTGTTCAGATTTCATGGTAATGTTTGTTTTCTATGGGCTGGTGCTTCAGCTGTTAGAATAGGCAGAAGGTTGCAGTTCTGAAGAAGTGTCTTGTCTTTAAGCTTCTGTTACCAGTTTGAAAAAATCAAGGGTTTTGAAAGAGTTCCTTAACAGGACAGAACTGGGGTAGTTGGGGTAGTTCTCCTGGTAAGAGCCCTGTTTGCAAGGACTACTAATAATTAGATATTAAAAAAAAAAGAAAATCTTCTAAATAATCAGTGAATACAGATTGTTATCTGTCTATATGTGCTTTATCTGCGTGTTCCCTTTTATACTTCATCCACTGGGATTTGTACTTTCTGGGGTTTACTGTTGTGTCTTGTTTTATATGAATTCACAATTTCAAATGCATTATTAAAAGAAGGTAAACTATTAGCATCAATGGCCAGTTTCCCTGCTGCTGTTCTTGTGGCTGAACAGTAGCTTTACCATTAAGAACCCAAAATATTTTTGTAAGTTCCTTTGCAGTGCAAAGGATAATATTCCTTTTATGGTTTCAAAGGCAAGCCTGCTTTCTAGTGCTAGCATCATATAAGCAAGTTGACCATGTGTCTCTAAATTTCTAGCAAGCAAATTACTGGGTTTGAAACAGGACGTGTGTTTTGGAAAGTTCGCATCCTATAAATAAGTAAAACCATTGTTAACAAATAACTCCAGGTCTTTCTTTAAACCCTGTGTAAATTACATGGGATGTTTTTATGTTTTCTGCTGAGATTCTAAACTAATGATTTTAAAGCCTAGAAACTAGCTGTGTATTATCATCAGAGAATAATGATTATCTTGAGGAAAAACTTTGGGAGAGAATGCCTATTATGTTAACATGGGAGTAGTTAATTTACTGCTCTGGCTGTGTAGAGTTGGCAATACTATTTGTGCACACTTCACTATTCTGGGTTTCAAGACAATAAAACTGTGATGCATTCTGAACAGGATTTTTTTTTTTTAAACCAGGAATATTTCAGCAGCTTTTAATCACTTTTTAGTACTCTTATGCAGTGGGCCTGAAAATGATTGTATTTGCTTCTGTGAAGTTTAACACTAGTCTAAACTGTTTGTGCACTCTCTCATGACCCACCCAGTTGTTTTGACTCTGACTATATAAATGGGGATGGCAGTTTGACTTGCTATTTAATAATTGTCTAAGAGCGAATTAGAATGTGTCTAATACTGTTGACTTGGAGGTAATACAGCTTTTACTAACTTAGTAATGTGGTTTTCTTTAAATTAACATTTGCAGACATCAAAGTTCTCAACAGCATCTAAGTGAGTACACAGAGCACAGTAGCTCAAAATACGTTGGTTGTTCTGTAATAGTTACACGAATGTGTAAACTTCCACATCAGTTGCATGGCATTGTTCCACAAGGGATCTAGAAAAGACAAAAGACAGCGGTCAGTTCTAACTGTGGTATTTTTTAGTGTATCACCTGGTCAAAAGTGATAGGAAGTTTTACTCTTTTTCCACAGTGCATACAGGACATAAAAATTAAAACAAATAATTCAAAGCTTCTCTCTTTCTTATCAGAAGAAAGTATAAATGACCATACAAAATCAGCAGTCCTTGTGCATATGTTGTATCGGTATTATTAGTGCTTATTCCTCAAGTTTGGGAACATATGGCTCAGTTGCAATGTGGTAGGTGTCGAACAAGCACTTACAGTATTCTCAGTTGAAAAGATCAGTAATCGGTCACCTCTGTGTTTTGATGAGAAGGCTCTTTCAGAAAGAAACCCATCTTTCCATCTTTCTGTGGAAAATAAAACACGTTGCAGATAAGGTAACTTTTGCCAGGAAGAAATATGATGAAGCAGATTTCAGACTTCATCAGATGTTCAGATTTCATCAGTTTTCCTGGTTAGCATCTTCCTGATTAAGCTCTTCAGAATTTATTGTTGGTAGCATTGTGTGTTGTAGCTTTCTGGAGAATTGTTCCAGTTTCTGACTGCAGAGCTATCTTTGTGCTGCCTGTGGTGTGTCAGAGTGTTTACTTTGTCTTTTTTTGGACTGCCTGGCAGAAAATCCTTGGTCAGTAGACAGTTTTGAACTGTGCAAGCGCTGCTGCTCTGATCCAGTCTGCTCACTGTGGCTGAAAACAGTGTTTAGCGGATGTCCTACTCATTACATACTCTGTTTTAGCTGTTCCTTGTATTGTCTTTGACTAGCATTAGGTGCTTAAACAGATTGTGTTAGGGCTTCTATATGTTGCTTGAACAAAAGTTCTTTTGTCAAATGAGACCAGGACTTTCAATGTAATTGTTTGCTTTAAAAAGTGAACAGAAGATACAGGTTTCTGGGGGAAATTCATTGTCTACATACAATAGGCATCCATCACTCTCATTTCTGAAGAGGCCATGGAATTAACGCCATATAATTTATGTTAGATATCTTCAAAGATGTCATGAGTAGCGTATTTATTTATTTGGGGGGGGGGGGGGCTGGACAGGTGTTGGAAAGGGAGATGTGTTTTACATCCATAGACGTTACAGTAAGCTTGTCTGGAAGTTACCAAGTTAACAGTTTCGGAATCTGTTTCTGGTAGGTTAGGATAATGCCTTAGCTCTTCACAGTTAGAATTGCACTCTATTGCTTCTGTGGTTCTGGAGTAAGTACTTGGTTTTACCCTGAGTGAGGTAGTGAAAGGACTGTAGATTTGTTTCTGTTTACCTCAATGAGAGAGAGATTTCTTAGTAACTTGCTGACTGACTGGGTTTCATTTTTTTTAGACTGAATGCCTGCTAAATATATACGTGCTTACTTCCAGTCATAACAATACACAAATCACACAGTGATATGATTCATGTCCGCTCCTAAAGCGTTGCCGAGGGTTGCTTTGGAAAGTGCAATATAGGGGTCTTTATTTTTGGTTGGGTTTTTTTTTCCCCTTTTCCTCTTGAATCCTGTTTCCCTTTGAAGAAAGGTATGTGTGCCACTTCTGGTGTATTGGTAAATCTTTTGCGTCAGCAGATGTCATTTCTTATTGCTTACTTTTAATTGTGAACTGCTGTGGTATGTGTCAGGACATCCTGACTCTGGAAACCATATGGTTTACCAGCCATCTCTTTACAAACTTACTTCCTTTGGACTGAAGCCTTGTGTACTCTGTAAAGTGGAGAAAAGCCTTGTACTGCTTCACTGGATCACTGACTTGAACTAAATATTAACATTTTTTCAGGCAGAATGCATAAGCTTGAGTTCTACTGTAGAAGAGTAGAAGCCTTCTTAGAGGCTTCTTCTAAGGTGAAGGTTCTAGTGCTGTGCTGTATGTATGCCTGTAAACTGAGCAGGTGAAGTCTTGTAAAACACGACAACCACAGGATCCTGTTTTGATGTCTGTGTGATTATGTCGTGATACTGAACTGAGGGAGACTGTAGAACATCTGTAAGAGAAACTAGTTCTTTATTACTGGATGTTCTTTTTTGTGTAGTTGAATGGGCCATCTGTTGAAAATATAGCAACCAGCATAAACAATTTGCTTTTTCCTGTTGCTTTTGTATCTTTAATGGTATTTCTAATATATAAAACAGCTTACAGTCTGCATGTTTCCTTATCTGATTCAAAAGATAGACTCTCAGAAAGAGAATCAGTTCTTTTTTCGTGATATTTAAGTTAAATAAGCAATTCAAATGGCTGCAGCCTTTTTTGCTGTGGTCTGTTCTCATTGCTGACTTTTCCCCCCCCTGAATAAATGTTTCCCTCTCTTCAGATTTCTTTTACTTCCTTTTCCCCTGTGCTTGTTGCTCCAGAAGGTTGCAGTGCCTGATCAGTGGTATGGATTTGTGTCATCCAGAGTTGGCCTTGGGAAGAATGTCCATCTTGTTCCAAGTGTTCACTAAATCAGAAATTACAGAGACCAGAAGTGTAGGTGAAGAGTGTGTGTTTTTCAGAAAGGTTTTCCCTTCTGCCCTTGGGATTCCCGTTCTTGTAATTCTTCTACAAAAAGAAATTCATGGATGCCTCTGCATGGGTGATTTTCCTATCTGCACATGAAAAACCAAAATCTTTCCTCGTATTTCTAAAATCTCTTTGAGTTCTGTCAGCTGAACTTCAGCATAACTAAAAGAAAATGTTTAATCTCCTTAAGTCTCTGTTAGAACCTTTCTTGATCTTCTGGGGTGACACCATCATCCTGCCTTCACTCAGACAACTCCACTTGAACTGCTCTTATAAAAGTTGTGTCTGAATCTTTCCTATCCATCCATTCACCTAAATCTCTCATTGAGGCCTTGCTATTTTTGTGTATCAATAAGTTCAGCTTGTTTTTCTGACCTTGGAAGAATGCCATCATATCCAACCTTCATTCTTTGAGAATGCTGCTTCAGGCATCTCCTAATCCACAACTTGAACCTTGATAAGAGAATCTTTATCACATGAAATATAAACAGGTTATTTTTCAGAGTCTTACTGTCTCACTGGTGCAGTTACAGAGTGAATTCCAGACTTTGTCACCTGATGAAGAGATGAGCAGACATCTTTATGCTTTACTTTTTTTTCTGTTGTTGTTTCCTTCCAGTTTCCTCCTCAACTTGGGCATAATTCTTTTATGAGCCACTGAATTATTTTAGAGTTAGAGCTTGCCTTGAAACTTTGGTGTTTAGGTCTAGAAATGCTTAACTGCTAGTGCCCGGAACCACTCTTTAGCGTGTTGAACTGTGTTACGCTCATATGCGTATTTGCCAGCATCTACCTGCTGTGCTTTCTGTTTCCTACTGAGATTGTAAATTTCTGAGATTGTAAATCTGTGGGAAGGACTGTCTGTTGTACAACACGTCAGAAGGGTGTTCCTGATCCATTACTTGGTCAAGCAGGTGAAAGAATTAATGCAAATGACTGAAGTGACAAGTGATCAGTGAAATGAGGGGAGCTATTGTGAAAGTCATGACTAGACTTCTTGTTTTGTAAAACTTTTTAGGGCTTTTGTCTGCTCTTCTATCTCTATTTTTCCAGTTGTGACCCCCATTAACCTAAACCTGATTGCCTGGTGTGTTTTCATGCTTGTTTCAAAAGGGAAGAATAATGTGTTTGCTTTGCTGATTGTGCTACATGAAGGTCTGTTAGTGGCAACAGTATTAAGACAGTGAACTTCGTAATGGTTTAGATCTAGAAATTGAAGGATGGGTCAGCAATATTGATACAGCTTTGAGTTTAGATGTGAATGTTATAGGATACAAGTCTGTGTCTATCCCTTCCCTCCCTGCACCCCAGAATGCTCAAGACTGCACTCTTCTGAAGTTGATATACTAGTAGGAATAGGAATCTGCTTTCAGCAGTATTAAGATGTTTTTGCAGCCTCCTTAGTTATGTCAAAAGAATGTCAAAGTCACTAATATATAACGTGGCAATTTCCAAATGATACCTGTGAAACTTGAGTACCATAAGGACTTAATTTTGTCAAAAGTATTTGCATATGTACAGCTGCACACACATTTACAACGTGTCCCTCTGCAGTGTTTTAGCGGGGTGCGGACAGCTCAGTAGAATAGCACTCAAAACCTACCTGTTAGTTTTGATCTCTTTTGCTTTCTAGAACAGAACATCAAAGAACAAACTACCGGAGAATCTAGGTAGCCAGGTGATAATTACTCTAACCTTGTGTATGTTCAGGAAACGGAAACAGTACCACCTTCTTTCATAAGCATTATAGTGGAGAGTAGATTCATATAAAGGTGTTCCATTCATCTGAAGCTTTTTCTCTAGTATCTGTTACTAAATTGATTTTTGTGCTGTGTAGAAGCATAATGATTCCGAGTTCATTAAGTTACCTTTTATTATGGCCATGAACTGGAAAACACTGGGTGTATAATGTTTTGTTTCCTGGTTTATAATACTTGCTTGTGAGTGACTTAAGTTCTGTGTGTCATAACTAACATCTCTTGAATCAGTGGCATAGTTCAGACCATTTTCATATGCGTACACCTTTCAAACTTAAAATTCCTGTAGGTTCCAAGAGGTTATATTCTTGGATAAAGAGAGAGCCAGCAGGTGAGAAGGTAATTTATAAGGTCAGCTCTTAATAGACATTTAAACATCCATAGGGAAGTTCACCTGCAGCAAACAGATCCATATGGAAGTACTGTTCTTGGTATTAGCTGCATATTCTATTTTAATAATATGCTCCTTAGCATATAATAGGCAGGCAAATACAATCTTGCTTTAAATGCAGAACCCCCAGCTATGTAAGCTTATTTGCTTTTTGTAGATGTGAAAGAATTAAGTTAAATTTTATGTCCTTTGACATTAGAGACTATGTTGGAGTTTTGTGTAATATAAATGAAGTAGGATTTAATTTGATTGTTTGTGCTTGAAGATTAGAGGAGATGCTTACATCTGTTCATTTTAAGATGTCAGATCAGTTTTTGCCTCAACATATCTTTTACGTTCTCTTGTTTTCACTTATAGGTGAGATTGTGCCAAAACCCAAAGCTTCAACTGAAAAACAGCCCACCTTACATACTTGACATTTTACCTGACACTTACCAACATTTACGACTTATCCTGAGCAAATACGATGACAACCAGAAACTCGCACAGCTCAGTGAGAATGAGTATTTTAAAATCTACATCGACAGCCTCATGAAGAAATCTAAACGGGCTATAAGACTCTTCAAGGAAGGGAAGGAAAGAATGTATGAGGAGCAGTCACAGGACAGGTAGGTGAAATATTTGAATATGGAGTAGATTGTCTGGCTTGTCTGCATTCTTAACGCTGTTTATCTGCAGTCATGGTGTTCTGATGTTTTTAATTATTTAGAGAGCAGAAATGTTTATTATTTGGATTCATTGACCCTGCAGGTCAATCAGTCATTTGCTGGGTTTGTTCCACTGTGTGCTCTTACCTGTCACTTTGTGACCTTTAAAACCAAGTGCATTTCCTTCATAAAACATTCATTTAATTGTAATTA